>NC_050519.1:19193477-19250937 GCF_002922805.2 Oryzias melastigma | reverse complement strand
CAGACGGCTGCGTCTAATTCAGGCTGAAGCTGGAAAAGTGCGGCGAAGATGAATCTTTGGTTGGTGATTTTATGCTCATTTATGCAACTTATAATTTATAAGCTACAACCAAAACAGTGAAAAAAAGACAAACAAACGTTAAACAAAGAAAAAAGTCCAAAGCACATAACCTCAGAGTGAAATCTATTTCTACAGAGTAAATCCTCATCTAAAAATGTCGACAGCATGCTCCTCTTGTTGTTTTAAACTGCTGCATCGGTACATTCCATTGAGGAAAACAACAGTAGGACAATGATTGGTACATTGTTGAATTGTAAAGTAGGTGTTAAAAGGTCTTCACGGACCCATTGATGAAGTCTGCTCCCATTGGCTACCCGTCATCTGTCAATCAAACCCCCCAGACGGTCGACGTCAGACCCACAAACGCTTATTGAGCCATCTGATTGGTCAATTTATAACTCTAATAACTTGTGATAACGGAAAAAAATCTTTAAAAAAAATTAGGATTAGAAAAAAGAAGTTAAGCAGAAAGCAGCAGAGGAAGAATGATTATTCTGACATATAAAATGACTGAGAAATAACTGTCTGTTTCCCAATGTAAGTCAATGGGACTTTGGCCTTTTTGCAACCCATTGGTACTTCCTATATGGAACACGGAAGTAAGGGGGCTTGCTCTGTCCAGTTATTCTTATACAGTCTATGGTGAAAATCCAGTCAGAGGGGTGGGGCTTACAGACAGGACTGTTATTACTGGAGCAGCAGAGAGGGACTTCTAAAATGACGTGGGAGTTCAACTGTTTGACCAATCACGAAATTCAACTGTTATACTTCGTTTCAACCTGTAGGGCACACAGACAGTTTTTGACTATTTTCAAGAATTAAACAAGTTTATTTTTAATTTGTGAAAAAGTTGTCAATAACTTAAAAAAAGCACTTTTAAATCCTCATTTATAGAGGTCAACAGCCCAAAAAAGTTAATTTAGGGTTTGGTTACCCTTCAAGCATTCTTTTCTTAGTTTTTGTAGATTTGGTCTCCAGACATGTAAATGTAATCAGAAACTACAGGCTTTTACATTTATGTTTATGTTCAAAGTTCAAGGATGTGTAAGTGTATATTTATGATTTTTAGTACTTTATGTTTTCTCAAATATGTTTTAAAACTGTTCAAAAAAGTAACTTTAGGCTTGTATCTTCTTGTTTTTCCTGATGTTTTTTTTTAAACTTTTACTAATCTGAAGAATGATCCAAACCGTGACCCTAAATCCATGACGCGATTCAAACCACGAGTTTTGTGATCCGTTCCACCTCTAGTTTGCAGTCATGTCCAGCTCCTAACCAGCAGGTATGAATTCTTCATCTCACGCTCAAACGTCCGTATGCAGAGAAAAACCCTCTGCTTTACAGGCCAGCGCTTTACGTACCTAAACCCCGTGAAGCCACGTCAGTCGCGATGAGGACGGGAGCTTTACCGCTACGGAACTCTGAAACATCCACAACCGATGATCAAATTCATTCATTTATTTCAAAAGAGACGCCTAAGTAGTCAAAATAAAGAGTTGTTTTTACCCGACAACACCCAGTCTCTCTCTGGCTGACTCTTATCTCCATGAATGCACATTGCTGGCCACCTAAAACGGATCAGGTGAGTAGAAATGATTCAAACGTGTTTATGTTCGATTCACTGAGCAGTGTAGAATCTTAGTGATCCATGTCGCTCTTACCCGTCACGCCTCATCCTGCGTGTGAGGTCGTCGCAGCGTTTCTTGGTCTCTACAAAGATGATGGTCTTGTTCTCCTTCTCAGCCATGATCTCTTCCATCAGCTGGATCAACCTGCAGAGAAACATCTGCGTCTTAGCTGCTCCTTCTGTCTCAGATGACTTTTGAAGCAGTTTCTTAGCAAACAAAAAGTTATTTGATGAATTTATGTTGTTAAAACATAAAAAAGTGTTTCATCACCTCTAATCAATTTTTTTTGGTCTTGGTGCTCAATTAAAAAATGCATTAGATAAAAATCTAATAATAGTAGAATAAAAATTAAGACTATAAACAAAATTTTACAATCTGTAAAATTATCTGAGTTATCTATATGAGTTGTGAAAAAAGGCAATTTTGTATTGAGAGAAAATAGACTAACATTGAATTGTGCGTAACTTTGGATTTGTGCGTGCATAATTCTTGATTTGTAACTAATACAATACATTTTTTGCACAAGTGCAAAAATTACAAAATTTAAAAACTGCATTTACACACACACAACTTAAAATTACAACAACTTGAAACTAACTACACATACAATTCTCAATGAAAATTACGCACAAATCACTTGTTACGCGCAGACAAAACTATATTTACGCACAAATCTGATGTGAGACTCTTTCGACGTCTCCAAGATTCGTTTGTAAATGATGCGTTTAAATGCTGCTAGAATGGTGGGTCATCAGAGTTTTCTTGTCAGTCGCTTTGAACTTGGATTGTGAATAATATCTGGTGACATTTTACCACTTTTTAAACATATATGTTCCGCTAATTAATACAAGAAAAGTCAAAATATTTATTTTTATGACACTCAAAACTAAAAGGACTCATTGCTCCCCTGGTGTCAGAACCCTCTTCCCCTTATACAGCGGGAGCAGACAGCACCAGGTCCTTCTCCACACCCAGGGCTGATCGACTGTCTGCTTTCTGGGTGTCAAGGAGGACCTCAGGCTGCCTGCTCTCGGAAGAGCCGCAAAAGAGAGCTGAGAATGAAGAAAATGTAGTTTTGAATTAGTTTTTGTATTTAGTTTTTACATTAGTTTTTGGACACATCAGTTGAAAGAAAGTGGGAAAAAGTCAAGTTTTCACCAGATATTATTCACAGTTCAAAGCAGCTGGTGAGAAGACTGATGGCCCAGCATTCTAGCAGCACTTAAACACATCACTTGCACAAAAATCTTGAAGATGTGAAAAGGGTGTCACATCAGATTCGTGCGTAAATGCACTTTTGTGTATGCATAACAAGTGATTTGTGTGTAACTTTTAAAGAACTGTGTAGTGAGTTTCAACGTCATGTAATTTTACGTTGTGCATGTGTAAATTGTATTTTTGTTTTGTAATTTTGTACATGTGAATACACAATTGCAAGTACACAAAGTTATGCACCGAATGTATTGTATGAGTTACAAATCAATAAATAGTGACGCACAAATTGGGACAAGTCTATTTTCTCTCCATATTAAACTGCAAAAGCTGATGCTTACTTTTGGTCCTTTTCGCTCTCCATACACACGTCCACAATCTGCAGGATGTTGTGATTGGCACTCAGCTCCAGAGCGCCAATGTTGATCTGGACATAATCTTTGAGGAAGTCTTCTGCCAGCTGCCGCACCTCTTTAGGCCAGGTGGCGCTCCACATGAGCGTTTGTCTGTCCGGCTGCACAAACACCACATCAACTGAGCAATAATGACTTTAGGATATTGTTGTGCTGTAATACTTAAAAAAATATAACATGTGAGTTGTGTAACTAGCGACATGCTGTACCCTTATCTGGTCCACGATTTTGCGAATCTGCGGCTCGAAGCCCATGTCCAGCATACGGTCGGCTTCATCCAGAACGAGGTAGGTGCAGCGCCGCAGGTTGGTCTTTCCCGACTCAAGAAAGTCGATCAGCCGTCCTGGAGTGGCGATGCAGATCTCAACACCTAAAAGATACAATTTTTAAGTGTTTAGTGTTTCTAACACGTGTGAAAATCTAGACAGGGGGAAAAAAGCCATTTCCTTCACCTCTCTCCAGATCCCGAATCTGAGGTCCCTTCGGAGCGCCCCCGTATACACAAGTGCTTTTGATACGGGAGGATTTCCCATAGTCGCATGCCACCTGCTGGACCTGCTGAGCCAGTTCTCTTGTTGGAGCTAAAACCAGACACTGAAACACACACAATAAATGTCACACTGTAGCAAGAGACCCAGAGGTGCAGGAAGTAACTGGTATTCACATACAATAGGTCCATCTCCTCGATCCAAATAAGGCTGATGATTGATGTGAACTATAGCGGGCAGGAGATACTGAGGAAAACAAGCAGATAACGGTTACTGGATCCTGCACAGCTCAGGAGAACCATTAGAGTTGTCTCAGAGGATGTGTCTCACCGCTAAAGTCTTCCCAGAGCCAGTCTGAGCGATTCCCACCATGTCTCTCCCACTGAGGGCCAGAGGGAACCCTTGTGCCTGGATGGCTGTGGGCTCTTTGAAATTCTGCTGCATCAGCACGTCAATCACATATTCTAGACAGGCAGAAACATAAACCTTAGTTAGTGTTGCCGAAGCAGGTTCAGAAGTTGTGATGTAGAGTTTGAGAAGGGGGTTGAAGGCTTACGGGGAAACTGGGCCTGATGGAAGCTGGTGACCGGCTTTGGGCATCCGGAACCACGAACTGTGATTTCCTTCTTTCGGCGAAATTCCTCAACATCAAACTGAGAAGAAATAACAACAAATGAGTCAAATGCACAAATATCAGTGATTCTCATTGTGTCTTTTGGTTTTGGAGAGATTTATCAGCAGTGAACAGAGGGGAGGGAGAGAGCAAAGGGGTGGGTGTGAATTTAAATTTTGGTTACTATTAGGGATGTAACGATTATCGATTTCTATTCCAAGAATCCAACTACATCGATCTGTCTGAGGCAATTTACCTTTAGAGTGGTTTCAAAATGAAATAAATCAACCTTGGAAAATACCATTTAGATTAAGGTAAAGTAGGTTTATTTCACTACCAAATGCATCACAGCAGACAACATAAATGTGTTGGACGCAAAAAATGATCAACCATCATTACAGTCCAATGTGTGGAAACACTGAATTGAGTAAAGTCATGTGACCACACAGGGTGGTAGACTGTTCTAATATTGTTCCTTTTGTATTAATTTGATGTGGAAAAATAACAGTGGGCTGATCTCTATCAAACTGGATGAATTTCTGGATAAATATGTCTTGGATCGATTTTAGGTCAATGAATCAGATCCAATTGGATCATTTAAAATGAACCAGTATTGCCTATGAATCGCATCAGCAACTACAAATATTGAATCTTTAAAAAGGAATCACTACAACCATAGATAACTACTTTTTTTTTTGGTTCAAGTTAGTAAAGGGTGAGTTGGTTTAGCTGATATTTTGAAAATTCACTTTTATTCTATTAAATGCAAAGCACTCTGGGTTGTTCACAACTGTTTTGATTTTATAAATAAAGTTGGATTTGATTTTTGTACCTGGCTCATTCGCTGCACTTCAGAATGTTCGGTGTAGAAATTCTTCTCGAATTTGGGCAGCTGGTCCAGATCCCATTTCTTCCTGCGCAAACGATCCCCTGGGTTTCCGAACTTTTTACCAGGTGCTCCGCCTCGACTGGACCCAAACCGAGGACTACTGATTCAGAAACGCAAAAAGATCAAGACGGAGCAATTCTCCACAAACTAAAGATGTGCTTTTGTTGTTGTTTATCTGCAGTAAATCGACAACCTGTTACATCTTAGCTAGCATGCTAGAATTAAGTTTTATTCTGATTTATTGACCCTTACCCTCTGTCACGACCTCGGTCTCTCTCTCTGTCTCCATAAGAACCTCTCATTTTGGTGGCACGCGTCCAGACAATAAATACTAATAAAAAAAAAAAACCCCACACCTTTTACAAATTTAATCCTTTTCCTCGTTGCTACCTTTTCTGGCCTTGGCTCAAAACCGTTAGCTCAACCTAACGCGCCTCCTTCCAAGTCGAAATGTAATTCTTTCTCAAAATACCTTTAAAAAAATGTCAAATTTAAATGTATTTTATGCCACTTATTTCATTTAAACTTTTAGTTAGTTTGGGTTGTTATTAGAACGCAACAGACTGGATAGCGTCGGTGTTGTTAGCCTAGCTTTAAGCGGTGACCAGAAGAAAGTGTAACTGGTCAGATGCTGATAAACCCCGCCCCCTTTTATAATTGACACTTTACTAACCAATGAGGGTAAAGGTCCTCGTTCCGCCTCCGTGCAAAACCCTTTCAAATTAAAAGTCCCATTTTAGAAATTGTAAATATTTGGAAAAAATAGTATTATTTCTTAACGATAACGCGCGTGTTCTGTTTTCAATAGTGCTGTATGAAAAAAAGCATTTTTTTCTTCAACTGATCTTTTATTTATTTTGGAACATCAATAAAAATCTATTCAGCATCAAAACACCATATATTTATTTTTAATATACATTTTAAAAAGGATACAGCAAAAAATAAAACAAAACCGGTGCATTTTTAAAATTAAAATATTAAAACACAAAAATATTAAAAACCATACCAAACGATGCCATACCTGGCTTACCTGTGAACAAATCACAGTGCTCTCTTAATGTTATTTACGGCAAATCTTTATTTATGCAGCTGCAGGAGTTGTTTTATATTAAAGCAATTATTTAAATGAGGTTTTGATTATAGAAGCTTGAGCTGGATGTGCTGAAGGTAATAAATTGCTATGCTTTACAAGAACTGATTACGTGTTCATTTATTAATGTTCTCAACCCTGTGACTTTAAGTGAAGCCCCACAGAGACAGCAGATAAGACCTGTGGAGCGACTGACATTTGGAGCACTACAGATACGAGTAAGAAGCTTCAACTGCAAACCAAATGAGATAAATATTCTCAGCATGCTGCTAACTTAATGCCACGTTAAGGAACCTCATCTTTGATACATTCTGTCCTCACAACTCCACTAGTGTTGATCTGCAGCTGCTAACTTAGACAAGTAAGGCAAATTATTTGGATTCTGCCCAAAATATAACTTTTTTTTTTTTTTTTTTTAGTAATGATTGACATCTTTCACAAACACTACAACAATAGTGTTGTTACAAGCAGCACCACCAGAGGCAGGCCTGATCTGAGCAGCACGTAATGCCATTAATGAGGAGATTATAATCCACGGCACATCACAGCAGGGCCGGCTCTGTCGGAAGCGTCGTTTCTTCAGTAATCTGCATGAGTGTATTTATTTGTTAGTCCCTCTGCCCACGCAAAAAAAAAAAAAAAAAAATCTCTGTAGCCCAGCTGTTGCTTCCCTGCTTTCAAATCCAAACATCACAAGAGGCAGACCAGCAACTGCACTATTACACTTATGCTTCACTTAAACATCCAGCCCACAATAATGACAAAATATATGGTATATTTAACATTTATAGAATATTTTCCAGCAAACTAGTGTTAAAATGACATCACTGTGAGATTATAAAACATAATTCAAAAGCTTATAAAGCAATCGGAACTGGACCACAGTGAGATGCTGGCTTCTGCTCCCTCTTTTTGGCAATCAGAGTCAAAAGATGAAGATCAGAGTCAAAGCAAAACTAAAGAATCAAGAAAGCCGCATGTTTCAGTTCAAAATGGCACTTTTTTCCCTCTCTGCCTCATAAGTGACACATTTTCTGCCATACCCTTTTAAAGTGCACGTTTAAGGTGCTAAACACAGGCATGAGTATTTGTTCTGATTCATACTCAGCAAAAACAAACATCACTGCAGTATGACATCAGAACAACACAGCTTTTAACTCTTGAGATTGACCCCCTTGCAGCACACTCCCTCACATGTTGCTGTTGTTTTCGTAACACCATTTCACCTTCCATTTTAAGGCTAAAAAATAAGAATTTGCCTCAACAGGCATAGATTGGGTTTGTAGAAGTAAGATGAGCATCACGATAGTTTCGGGGCTCAGAATTCGTCGTCAGAGCTGAGCAGAAGTGTCTTTTCGTTGTCTCCGCGGGTGCTGAGGTTACTGTGGCTGCGGGACAGGGGCGGCCCCCCACCCCGCTCCAGCGTGGACTGCTGGGTGTACTGCTGATATGCCGGCGAAAAATTGTGGATGGCGTCTTGGACCATGTCACCTGGATTCATGGTTTCTTTCAGGCTGCTGGAGATGCTCTTCATCGGAGCACAGCGCCCTGGAGGGGGAATATTTGTACAACAGAATGAGGAAAACAAGTAAGACGGACAAAAATAAAAAAATAAAAAAAGGTTTGGTTTTCATTTAGTCTTTTCACAAATATTGAAGCACAGCAAAAGTATAAATTTATTAATAGAAAGTAAAGGATAAAATACATTTTAAGTTTTTAACAAAAAAATAACTTTTTTTCTTACTTTTAGATGCTAGTTAGTTGGCAGAAAGGGACATAGGTTTTTCTTTAAATGTAAACAAATTTATAAAAAAGTAAAAATTGTTTAACTTACTTAACTTAATAACACATATCTATTCTTAAAATAAAACATGTTTATAATTGTATCAATTAAATATTTAATGTTTAATTTTCAAATCACATATGTATATATTTTATAGACTAAATTATTATATTCTATTCTTCTTGTACTTTACTTTTCTGACACATACCAAGAAAATGACTCTTTTTCTAAATCAGGAAAAAGAAATTGAAACCAATCTTTTTTTTATTGAACTTTAAGATGTTTGAGTCAGATTGGATGAAAATAGTGATTGTTTATCAGTTCTTGTACTAAGGCTGTGTTCAGTTGGAGAAAGACAACATGAACAACATGGTGCAAAAGTAAATGCAACAGTGAGAAAACCAAAAGCTGAAAAAACTAAAAACAAAAACAAAGAAACATATGAACAAAAAATCTCATCTGTACTCAGTGTGCAGAAGATAACGTTATCTAACAAATGCTACAAACCAACCAAACAGAAGCTTAATGTGTGACAGACAAAACACAGCTGATGTCAGACCTACCGTACTGTCCATAGTTAGAAAATGAGCCTTTGAGAAGAGCGCAGCAAGAAGAAAACGAGGCAAAGAGAGACAAGGAACAAAGAAAGTCAAGTTGACAATGAAGGAAGAAGACAAGAAGGAAGAGAAACTCTTCACAATCGTTAAGTTGAAGCAAAGAAAGGAAGACAGACTCACTAGAGTCTGCTCGTCTGCCCGTTATAGCCTCACATTTCTATTCTTTACTAAACCCCCAAACCTCTTCATTCCTTACCGTACGAGTCCAGCCTTTTATCCATGTAGACCTTGTAAGTGAACGCGTGGCGCAAGGCCACGGCAGCAAAGAACATCTCGATGCAGATGATGAAGTTCTGGTAGCCTGCAGCAACGGTTCCCTCGCCGACTGAGAAGTTTGCCGAGTTGATCTGAGGAATCGCTCCACATTTTTCAAGGATGGCCAGTAGCATTCCTGAACCGGAGAAACAACACCGTGAGGAAAACCAACATTTGCAAGAGCTGAAGAGTTAATATGCCTCCATGTAGAAGATTAAAAAAGTCTACAAGTATCAGAATTGTACCCTAGCATGATACTTCCACCACCGTGTTTGAAGGTAGGAGTGGTTTAACTAAGACGATGTTTAGAGTTGGATTCAATGTTCTGCCCATTATTGTAATTTTCTAGTTTAAAGTGACACTTATTAATACTTCTGGCTGGAAAAATTCATTAAAAATCCCAAAATGCCTCCAAAAAAATCTAAATGAAATAGATAGGTTTATGTCATTCAATTAAATTATTATGCAAGTACTGACAAAAACACATTATTACAAAGCAAAGTCTTGTAAAAATGGGAAAATGTCTGTATTTTTGTATTTATAATCTTTGCAATGTGTAAGATCCACAGTATTCAGGAAGAACAACAAATAAATTAATATAAGCTTAATTAAGAGGGACTTTTATGGGTTTTTTTTATGTGTTGGTTGTTTCATTTGAAAATGCATTAAGTCAAGCTTAGGGTCATGTCATGTCATGAAGGAAAAAAGAAAAAAAATTCGTACCCTGCCAGAAGGAGAGAAAGATGACTGACTTGACCATGAAGAACTTGAGCACAGGATTGTACGGAACCAGCAGCTCACGTGTGGCGAAGTAGAAGAGGAAGAGTGCGTAGAGCGACAGACTGACGGAGATGTTGTAGATTATTGTGACGTACAGGTAGCCACTCGCCACACTGATAGAAACAAGAGACAGAAACATTTTAATCTGATAATCGCACAAAATTGCTCAAAGCAGTGTAAAAAAAAAAAAAAAAAACAAGCTGGAACGTACTTGAAGTCTCCATCTTTGTATTTCCCAAAAGCCTGAAGAATGACGGTAATCATGGCCATCAGGGGCTTCACCACACAGAACTGCAGAGTGGCCTGACGAAGAAAAAGACTAAGGTTATGAAAACGTTCGTCTGAAGCAGCTTGAACATTAGCAATTATTTTAAAAAAGTACACAGCAAAGAAAAGAAGAGAGGTTCATACCTGTTTGCAAAACCTGAGGAAACCGATGGAGTAGGTTTTACCCCACAGACAGCAGGTTCCATACATGCAGCTCGACCTGAAAACAAAGCAGACCTTTCATGTCAAACCCTGGAAAAATGACAAAGTAAAAAAGGTCCAAATTCTTCCCCTACCCCTCCAATTGTAGGGACATTTAAAGGGGTAGGGGTGTCTGGAATATATTTTTTGAAGGGCTAAGTTTCGCCATTGAGGGATGCAGTGCCCATCACCGTGAGGGTGAGTCGTGTCATGCTGTGCCGTGGAGGAAAAGCGTATCTCTGCATGTAGGTGTGCTCGAATGCACAGAGCTTTACATTAAAATTTAAATAATAACTTTTTGTTTCAGCATGATCTTTTTAAAATTATAAAAACAATGTTGTTATGTATGTGGCGAGTGCTGGGAGCTCCGTGCTAACGAAGCTGACCGGCAACTATTGATGATGACATCATCGAGTGGGAGTGACCTCCAAATTTGTAGACACTATTTTTCCATAATTCTCTGGAGGGCTAAATAAAGGGGTATGGAGAAGCCAAAGGAGTAGGGGAAGAATTCGGATTTGGCCAAAAGGATAAAGTGCAAAATATCAACAAAAAATACGTACTCGATGGGTTTCCCTCGGATTTCAGCCATGATGGCGCTCTCTCCTCCCAGATACTCATAACACAGACTCAGGAAGTTGTAGATGACAAAGGCTGCAGAAATAAAAAGATTTAGGAAAAAAAATACAAACGAGATACATCTTCACAAGTATTGTTCTTTTACTTTTGTACCAATAATTTCATTTTTCAGTGAGAAGAGAATAAAATGAGTTCATTTGTAGTTTGGGTTTGTATTTCCAGGCAGATATGAGTCACAAACAGCAGCAGGCCGAGGGAGCGGGATTACAAAAAGTGAGGTTAGAGTTCAGATTTGACGAGGAGTAGTCTGATAATGATGAACCAGGAATGTTATTCAAGATATCACTCCTAACGATCAATGCAAAGATTTTGCGAAAAAAAAGCATTATTCCAAAATGAAAAAAAAAAACAATATTTGAAGTTTGAATTTCCACTGTCTGAATAACACAGTGTTAGCTGTGAAGAATGGTGGAGGTGTGCAACCCTCACCTCATAAACTGTGAAGCAGCAGGTCTGTGCATGGCTGTTTATATTCCTGACCCTCCCATCCCCAAAACGCCAATACAAGTTATAAATAATCCCATGTTTTCTAACTACCATTCAGCTGTGGTGTGACACCTCCAGGGGTCACTTCAGAAAACAGCTTTTCAGTGTTTAAACCAGCCAAACATTAAACATTCAGGTGAGGTAACCTTTAGCAGGCGGCGTTACAGGTGCAGGAGGTGCTCTGGGAGACCTTCATAACACCTCCCACACCACAGGAAACGCTGAAGTCAGCACGCTGCACAAGCTCACACACCTTTTCTTTGTGACTTGCTAAACAACATTAAAGACTAATTTAACATTTGATCACATGAATTCTTAAGAAAAAAAAATTATTTAAACCATAGAAAGGTTAAAAAAAAAGCTAAAAACTAAGTTCATGTCTTTGTCTAATATACAGCAAAATAACAAATAAATTCATAACATTATGAACTCATAATCCTAGTCAACAGCTGGATTATGTACTAACAAGTACTTTGTACAATTATTTTATTCTGAAACACTTAAATACTTCTGGGAAGGAAAGACACATTTCAGTTTTTTTACAAATCTGTTCAAAGCGAGATGCTTCCTCCAGAATTTGCTCATTTTCTCACTGTTGCTAGGAAACTGGGTTCCCCTCCTCTGCATTCCCAGCAGGCCACAGTAGCGCGGGAACAAAGATGGCAACCTTGGTAAATGAAGACACTACAAAGGCCATCTGACAGCTGCTGGAGTATCACAATACGCCCTGACTCACGTCCTTATTCTTAGCAGGAGTCAAAACACTCACGGATGACCGCGCTGGAGGATGACAGCAGCGCTCCCTGGACCACTTACCCTCGTAGCAGTCTCTGACTGTGTCAAAGTACACGTAATACTCCTCGTTGGTGAAGAACAGGAGGCTGAGCCACGAGTCGAAGGTGTAGATGGGGACGATGAAAAGGACCCGGACTATGTGTCTCTGCTCATTTGGAGAGCTGTAGTAACGCAGGTGCATGTAGATCTAAAAGGAAGGAAAAAAAGTAAATTACAAGCAGAAAACCTTCACTATATTACCAAAAGTATTGGCTCATCCATCCAAATCATCAGAATAAGATGTTCTAATCACTTTGGCCGGTCAACAAGTGTATACAAAGAAGCAGGAGAACAGTACATTTTAGACTGCATTGAGCCGAGTGTGAAATTTGGTGGAGGAGGAATGATGGTGTGGGCTTGTTTTTCAGGAGTTTGGCTCTTAGTTCCAGTGAAAGGAACTTTGAATGCTTCAAGATACCAAAACCTTTTGGACAATTCCATATTCCCACCCTTCCTTTTCAATATGACTGTGTATCAGTGCACAAAGCAAGGTCCATAAACACATGGAGGACAGAGTCTGGTGTGGATGAACTTGCACAGAGCCCTGACCTGAACCCCATAGAACACCTTTGGGATGAATTAGATCATAGACTGAGAGCCAGGGTGTCTCCACCATCATCAGTGTGTGACCTGACCAATGCGCTTTTGGAAGAATGGTCATGAATTCCTATAAACACACTCCCTAACCTTGTGGACAGCCTTCCTAGAAGTGAAGCTTAAGAGCTGCAAAAAGTGGAGCAACATTATATTGAACTCTATGTGTTAGGAATGGGATGGCACTCCAGTTTATATGTGAGTCAAGGCAAAAGCTTTTGGTAGTGTAGTTTTGATCAACTATTAGAGAGTTTATGCTTTTATTCTATTTAAATGTGCAGAAAATAACATTTAATATAAATTTGGGAACTCTTCTTTTAGTAAAACTGCAGATTTGTCTCTATATGTGTCACGCATGAGTAACTACGGTGCAGAAACCAGAACACTACTTTGTGAAACCTGAATCTGTGCATAGAGTATACATTTGCCAAAGTCAGACACTGGAGCAGCGTGAGCCTGCAGGGCGTGTGCACCAACATGTGGGGGCTGATTTTGGAAACTGATACGCCGCTTTCATCACTCCCATTCAACACGAGCAGACGGTTGGAGGAGCAGGCCCCCCTCTTCCACTTACACAATGCCCACACCTATCACCTTTCCTGGCCTGTAAACAGAGCTCGGGTAGAATAGCAAACAGTGGGTGACAGCACATGAAACAAGCCAGTGCAGTGGCGGACATTGTTGCTAGGTGACCGTCGGCTGTACGTCCGCACAAACACACAAAGGCAAACACACACACACCCCTCCTGCTCATTGATTACTTGATGGATGAGCTTGCAGCACCTGTTACCTTAAAAAGACGGGGCTATTCTCTGACCCTGTAAGTGATGAGCTTCTGTAAACAATGGAACCCAAATCCCCCCTCAAGCTACAACAGATCTCCCACACACAGAGGACAAGATAAATACTTCTTCATACTAGAGGGACCATAAACTGAACTTGTTCACAGAATTATGAATCATAAAACATCTATTTGTCACTCTGAGGTTTTCCATCCCACACTCGCTTGTCCACCAGCAGGTAAGAATCAGCTCATCCAAACTGGCTCCTACTCGTCAGCCGTCACGTTGACTGAGGGTGGAGCTCCCACACTCCAGCACGTCCCTCCACGACTCCTTTATCCCCTTCTCTGAGCTTTTTAGCAAACAGACTCAACACTAAAAGAAATACATACTGCTCTGATCAACAGAGCTCATGGGGACAAAAAGTGTTGAATGTTTTAAAAGATGAAGCATAAAATAGTTATTATATAAGAAAATGTAGGACATGAAGCTCTTGTTTCATGCTCTAGCATAAGTCTTTCCCCACACCAGATGATATTGATATTTAGCAACAGATTATGAAAGCAGACACTGTCGTTGTGCACTACATAACCAACACTGTCCCTTTGGTTGAGCCATCCCACAAAACAACAACAAATGAGACTTGCTTTGAATCTGAAGTTTTACATCAAAAGCTACTTTCATTTGCAAGATTTGATATGGATTTGTAAAACGGATTGATTTAATTACTGTGTAAAATGCTTAGTAAGCATTCACACTACAGTGATTCTTCTGCTCCTTTCCATATGTTGTTCAGCACGTAAAAACTCAACCACACTTTCTGCGACTTAAGCAATCTTGGTATCAAAACATTCAGCTTGTTCAGAACATTACTGCTTGTAATTTTGGTATTCATAAACTTAATATTTTTTTTCAATATTGAGCAAAGTATGTCCCATGGGACATGAATGAGAAAGTCTTCAAATTTCAAAGTTTTAAGTAAATTAGCAAGAAGCTTTTTAAATATATTCATGGGCTATGTTTTAATCTTTTATAGGATGTTTTTTTTTAAAATTGGAGTTCAGTTAATATTTTAGCAACGTGCTAACGTTTTTGGTTTATTTGTTATCTACTGGGGTTTTTAGGCTAATTTAGAGTTTAGCTACTATTTTAGCAAGAGGCTAACGTTTTTGACTAATTTAGTTTACTGAAGAACCTTAGGCTATTTTGGAGTTTAGCTAGTATTTTAGCAATGTGTGCTAATGCTTTTGGCTAACTTTTTATCTACTGAGTTTTTTATGTTAATTTGGAGTCCAGCTTCTATTTTAGTAACAGGCTAATGTTTTTGAAGTTTACCAAGGAATTTTAGGATTTTAATTTTAAGAGTTTAACTAGTATTTAATCAATGAGTTGGCTTTTTTGGCTAATTTGACATCTACTAAGGTTTCTTTTTAGCTAATTTGGAGTTTAGCTCATATTTAAGCAACACACTAAATATATTTTGCAAAATTGGCAAGTATTAGGGATTTTTAAGCAATTTTACTACACATTTTTCAGAAATTTAGGCCAACTTCAGCGCTCTTTAATAGATCTTTGACAAAATTTCCAGTCTTTTAGCAAATTTAACATTTAGCAAATAGTATTTGCATTTTCAGCAAATAACTTCAGCATCTTCAGCGACTACTTTCAGCAAAAATCATTCACACTAGCATTATCGCAGGTAATGCTACTTTTCAAGTTTGCATTACCTGAACACTAAACTTGGAAAGTTTAGTGTTTAGCTTCTATTTTAACAACAGGCTAATGTTTTTGAGGAATTTTAGGCTATTTTGGAGTTTAGCTAATATTTAACCAACAGCTAGCCTTTTTGGTTAATTTGGCATCTACTAGTATTTTTGGGCTTATATGGAGATTTGATCATATCTAAGCAACACACTAATTTTTTTTTTTTAATTAGCATGTATTAGGGAAGAAATTTAACAAGATTTTTTTCAGAAATTGTGGTAAACTTCAGCCCTCTTTCATTGTTTTTAAACCATGTTTCCAGTATTTTAGCAAATTTAACATTTTGCAAATAGCTTTTACATTTTCAGCAAATCCCTTCAGCAATTAAAGTAGATTGCATCACCATTTTCAGCAAGAAGCTTCAGCACCTTCTGCGACTAGTTTCAGCAAAAAGCATTCACACTAGCATTATCACAAGTAATGCTACTTTTTTAGTTTTTATAAAATGCATTAAGGGAAACTCCTTTGCTGTGCTGTCTGTGAGAAAGGCAATAACTATTTTACTAATGCAAATTGTACTTTTGTTTAATTTAATTCAAATTAGGTAGAAAAGTTCTTTAATGATCAGGAATGGAAATGCATTAAATTAATAAGTATATGATTTGAAATAAATCTGGTTCTGATATCATAAGTAAAATAAAGAAAACCACTGGACTTCACATTTGCTCCTCTCACCTGATGACATGTGATCAACAGTGCTGTCCAAACAAAAAACCCTGATATGGTCTGCGCAGTGGAGGTCATCAGGAAAAAAGGCTCTTCCGGTGTGACCAGGGGGGTTTCGGGAACCATAGATGCATTGGAAACCTGTGGGGCCGCGGAGGCTGGGAGGCCGTTGGGGGAGCCATTCCCCAAATCCTCAGAGAGGCGCTTCTCTCGCCACCAAAGCTGACTCATCTGCAGGAAGTAAGCAGGAGTTCATAAACATCTGCACTTCATTTGAGACCAAGAACAATTCAACCAGAACATTTGATGTAAGAAGGATCTGCATCAAACTTTCTGTTTAGGGTTATGAAGCCAGAATAAATCACTGCACCTCCACAGATCTGCAATGACCTAAATCTCAAACCAAAATCTGCTGATGCTGGAATGAAAATAGAGGGGATAAAAGCAAACAAACAAAAAGTAGGACAGCGCTCAAATCCAAAGGAGATTGTGCAGATATGACATATGAGCAAATTGGAGTTAAAAATGTGAAAACGGGGGGAAAGGTGCAAACAAGACTGTGATCTGTATGCAGAAGCATAAAGCAGCGACATCACACAATAACACAGACTCAACCTTTAGGCTTCTGACATGAAACTAAAGCAGTAAATGCACAAATTCACAAGTGAGAGAGTATAAAAGCTGCTTTCACTGGAACAGCGGACACAGAAGTGATGCATGTCACACAGGAAGTGTATTTAAAAAAAAACAAAAACAGAGGATTAATCGTATTTAACACATTCAAGGTACCTTCACCATCGAACTGCGCCCCAGGGTAATATCATCTGTCACATCAACAATTACGTCAGGAACTTCAGTGTGGTTTCCAGGAAGGACAATAATGCAATCATCCACAAAGAAAGATCATTTAACAGCGGTTCGCTCTTCCTTGTGAAACAACAAAGTACGGGGTGAAGAGGATTGTTGTCGCTGATGACTCATGCTCCTTAACCTTTATCAGTACGCAGAATCCAGGGATTCAAGTTGCACACCAGACCAGATCTGACTGTTCAAATAATGAAACAGTGGGAGAGTAACTGATAACTGCACGAGCATCAGCAAAAACCAAGATGATGCAGAAAAAAACCTGAGAAAAAAAGGTTCATATCACTAATGATTGTTTGCCACTTAGAAATAAGACAGAACATCCGGCAACATCTGAAAGGCCACCGTGAGAGGAGAGGACTGTGGTCATCACAAACACTAGATTAACCCAACAATAACAAACAAGAGATACAGGAAGCTGGGTAATCTTGCTGACTGCATCCCTGGAGATATTTCAAATGCTGTGACATCAGTGGACTCAGCTTAAATCTTCCTCTGGAACAAACAGCAATCACCTAAAAGCAATCATTAAGGAGCGTGGCTGCAGTATCTCATCAGTAAGAACTTGAGCAGGAATGGGCTTATTCCACCTTTTAACCAACATAATTCACTCTTACTAACAGCAAAATGTTATAATAAACAGGAAAAATGTGAAAGAAAAAATGCGAGTGGATTTACATGACGCTTTTTGTGTCGCGTTAAAAGCAAGAAGAAATTTGGAAAAAATGGTAGCGGCAGATTTAGAGCTGAATCTCATTTTTTCCGTTGTGCTTACCTCTTGTTCGGTTCTTTCAGTCCAGACATTAATTTAGTCAAAACGACAGCATCCAGCCACGTATCGAATCACCGCATTTTCGTTTGACGCCCCCGGAAACTTGGCCCCTTTGAAGTGTGAGCAGCCGAGCCTTCGCTACGGAGCGCTGCTGCTGCTAGCTAGCCTGTTAGCAACCCTTGCTAACCGAACAATTTACTTATTTTCTCCAATTAGCTAATAAAAAAGAAAAACATTTATTGCTAACAAGTTCAAAATACGATAATAAAGTCGCATTTAAGGTGGTATAATCGAGCTATTTCTACCCTAAAGCTGCTGTGCCGCGGACCGTTATGTCCCACATCACCGGCAGTATGTCAACACCAGCCGCTAGCAGTAACAGCTAGTGCGCATGCGTGCTGATGCTTAAACTCCACCTCACCGTTTTTCGATTAAAAAAAAAAAAAAAAAGACTTTCAGATGCAGAAAGGCAATGTAGAGCAACCGATTAAAAACACTTCAGGCCAAAATGTCGGCAACGTTTTTTATTACTTCATAAAATATACACAAATACTGTAAGTAAAGTGTTAAAGAACTGTACAGGATATCAGTACACAATACACAAAGTGAAACCCCCTTTGCTTCTTCTCCTTGAACGTCACCCCCCACCCCAAATCTACAGTCACAATGCCACTGGGTCATGATGGCCTGTACAAAGGTAATTACACACATTACACTGTTATATACACAATCATCCCTGCAATTGCATTTTTCAGTCACATCTTGTTTTCAAATGACATCATCAAGGTTGTTGAGAAGTTAAAATCCAAAAAACACAAAACTTCAGACATATTTTTTGCTGGAGGAATAATTAAAAAATCTCAAGTACTGAAGTATGTTAGAGGGCGAGCCCTGATAAAAGCACACAAAAAAGAGCAAAAGCTAAAAAAATGTAAATAAAAAGATGTACAAAAAATTGCATAAATATTACAAATTAAAGAGAATATGTCAAAGTAACTTTATTGTTCTCTGCAGGGATTCAGTCACTCACGCACAAAGGAACTGTTGAATGACCCAGCTGGCACCGCAACAGACAGCCGTCTTTAAGTGTAAGTCTTCCTTCCAAGTCCCAACCCTAGATCATTAGTATGCATTTTTCTACTTTACACCTTTACAACAATTAACCACATTTGGCTTTACAGTGAAATAATAAAAAACATATTTACAGTGGAGTAAACAAAGGGGAAAAAAATGTAAATAAAATGATGCCCCTGACCCCCCTAACAGGGCTTCTTCCTCCCCTATAGCATCCAATAACAAAAGAAAAAAAAAACATTAGGTACTACTGTAAAAAGTGTAGCCAAAAACTATGGTTTCTGGTCTGTTATCAGAATTTTTGAGTTTTCCTCAAGTTTGGGAGTGTGTCTTTAAAATGTCAACTCTCCCTAAAATAATATTTAAAAAAAATCCAAAGAGGCCACAAAAAGGGGTGCCGAGATGCTTAACTATTGAGAGGATATCATCACAAAAATGAATGAGGGGGGGAAAACAGCAGGAAACATTACAACAGTTAAAACGTGACTTACTCAAACCTTTCAAAGTTGCCTTTCTAGTAGCTCGCTTTCCTCTCACCTTCATCTCTCCATCTCAACTAAATGCTCATTTTAGCTGGCGTTTCTTAAAAGCAATTAAAAATATTAACTTATTTTGGGGAAATGAAGAGGACTTGTGAGAGAAGTCATCTTTGCTGCATTGAACTAAAGTGAAAAAAAAAAAAAAAAAAAAAGAACAGGCATTTTCCTGATACCTTTATGCTCTTTTGCTGCCACCTTTACTTCACATTTGTCAGTGTTTTTGGGAATGTTTTTGTGAATGGGATAAAGGAGTGGGAAAGATCCGGTAAAGGTGTTGCCCCGACTCAGTACTGTGATTTTCGTGATCCAGGATTCAGGACGCAAAAGTCCAAGTAAAAATGCAGGTTTGAATCGGTGAAAAATTTAATATCTCATTCCAAAATAATCAACATCAACAACCAGCTTTTTCACTGAACAAGTTAAAAGAATGGAGCATGGAGGGCGGCGAAAAAACAGGAAAAAAAAAAAAAAAGACAGGCAAAAACTCCTTGCAGCCCTGCAACAACAGAGATCATCGTTAGAGAAGGTTTCTACTGTCTGGGTCACTGGTTACATTTACTTTTCATGCCAACACTCACCTGTTGCTTTCATGTGCGTGCAGAGCTGAAAATGATCACTTCCCCATGTGCTCAAATGGCACGCTGACCTGCAAAACACACCACGTAAGAGACTCAAAAACACTTCATTGATATAAGGAAGTCATTTTGTGCATATTTGAACAGCAAGAAACTCTACTATACACAGATCTACATTAATAAATATTAAAACTAGCAAAAAAAGTTTTTTTTCCCGTGTTTGCACATTAAAAAAATTATATATTTTTGTTGCTTGGAAGCTAAATGATTTTCCACTTCGGGATCCTCACCTGTGACGTGGAAATTCTTGACTGGTCGTGCCGGGCTGTGAGGTCCGAGGACGACACGTTGGCGGGGGCTCCGCGGTGTAACCGCATGCTCACTTTCCTCTCTCGCTCTGCACGAGAAATTGCACGAGGTGACGTATTACCTATAATTAAGCAAAGATCAGCCCATATGGACACTATTCTGAGATCAGCCGCGGGCTTGAAGGGAAGCTAGCTGAGCACTCACCGGACTGCTGGACCCGTGAGGCGGGGTTAGAGATGGCTTGTTCTGGCCCGTTCCTGACTCGGTTGGGAGCTCCAGAGGTGGGCCCTGGAGGTAACCCGCGAGAGGCTGCACCCCTGGGGGCTCCGCCTATCCGATCCTCCCTCTCGTCTCCTGTCCTCCTCTCGCGATCTCCCTCCTCAGTTGTCCGACTGGCACCCTGACAAACATATTGATAAGTTAAAGCCAAGTACAAAGCAGGAAATTATGCAGACAGATTTAGGTATAATTACTGCAAACGTACAAATTTGAGCATGTTCCAGTCAAAGACGTAGTCGTAAGAGAAACCCTGTCTGTGGAAAAGGTTCCTGAATAGCTGGCGTAGGTAGGAGTAGTCGGGTTTGTCATCAAAGCGGAGTGAACGGCAGAAGTTCAGGTACGTGGAGAACTCGGCTAAAAGACAAAAACAAAAGAAAATGACCAATTAAAACAAGGTATAACGGAAAAGGTTTATTTGATTATTCTGCTATTGAGGAGCATTAGTGACCCTGCACTGAGTCACAAAGACAGTAGGGATTATTTTTGGAACCACTTTTTTTTTCTCCGTACACAGACATTCCTAACACTTACATGGGTATCCTTTGCAGAGAACTTCGATGGGCGTGGACATTTTCTTCTCGCTGATCCGCTCATACTTCTGTCTCTTGGTTGCAGCCTTGAGGCCCTGCCAGGGGAGGGACCCCAGGTTGAAATACATGAGGACATATCCCAGAGACTCCAAATCGTCACGCCTGGACTGCTCTGCAGACACAAAACATGAAACACGGTTGAACTGACTGCATGTGCTTTTAATCACGGAGAGTTAAGTCAAACAGAAAATAATCCCATCATCTTTGAAGGCCGACTTTGTACATTAAGGTCTAAAAAAAATGAGAAAGTCCTATTAAAGTTAAGTTAGACATGACAGAGTGGCAGGGAGAAAATGTTGAAGTGTGCATGAAAGAGTATGGAATACCATTAGGATGTTTTTATTTGAAAAGTAAAAATCATGAACTTGACTGCAGAGTTTTGACTCTACATTCCAGTTTACTCAGACTTACATGGATGCATGACTATATATTCAATGTTTTGCCCCCCCCCCGGAGAGTTTTAAACCTTACCAATTCCGAGATGTGTGTTGATGGATGCATAACGCGCCGTTCCCGTCAGGTTCTTGTTCTCCCTGTAGGGGATGTGCTGGTGTGTGCGAGCGTCCCGGTACTTTTTAGCCAGGCCGAAGTCGATGATGTACACCAAGTTGCCCTTCTTGCCGAGTCCCATCAGGAAGTTGTCCGGCTTAACGTCTCGATGTATGAAGTTCTTGGAGTGGATGTACTCGATGCGACTGATCTGGAATAGAGGAAGACTGAAATGTCATCTGTCGCTTCCATAGATATTATAGTCTTTCACTGTCAGAATGGATTGAAAGCGGTCAATACATCGATGACTCAGGCAAAGTGGGACACGACAGGACAGAGAGGACAACAGGACCTATGGAAAAAAGAGGCACAGGAAGGCCTTCAATGGGCTGAACAGAGGGAGGCAAACGCCTATTTTTAGAGGACTGACAAAGCAGCTGTTGTTAGAACAAAAGGTGAGTTATCCATGAAAATAAATATAGGTCAGAAGTGGTCAAATCCAGGTCTACCCAACCCTGCTTTTAAAAGCTACTCCCTGACTTGTTTTGCATCCATCTCTGCCCTGCCAGGATTAAAACAAGTTCAATTTACAATCCTTTTAAGGCCACTTAGAACTGCATTTAATGCCCATTTCACAAGGTGCAGCGAGCCTCAAACATGTCCCGATTCACCGGGGACTGGAGAATGAACTTTTCTGCAAACGGAGCATAAAATTTGAAACTTCTAAATGCTGCTTGTGAGATGTTAGCTCCCCTGACAGTGTTCTGGGATTATGATCCCCCAGGGGCTTCAAAACTCACCCTAATTGGTTCCTGCCTTCAATAAAAAAAACTTGAGGTGGAATCATCATTACTAGAATGTTAGCATATAGTTCAGCTTACTAGTTTAAAACAGTAATATTTAAGCGATACAATGCTTTATTAAACACAATCTTAAGAACTTTTAAAAGGTATCATTTGTAGATTTGTAAACTGCAGACTTTTTAAGACTCTGCAGGAACGCTGGCTACTTACTGCTGATTATCTAGAGCAGGTGATTCTAGATTAGGATGGACTGTACACACCGGATCCCGGTAATCAGCAGCATGTAGGACAGGTGTAGCTGGAAAATAAACAACCCTGCTCTGATACAAGACCTGCCAACAAAGCAACTGTGGATCCAGAAGAACAGATAAGGCCAGGGGGTTCTTTCAGACCAGAGTAATCTAGTGGCTATGATTTAGATTGCTTTGGTCCCACTTTTATGTGGACTAAACCACCTTAGCAGCTGTACAGTTTTTAAATGAACATGAAAAATTTCCACAAAAAAAAGTTGACATCCTACCATCTGGTCTGCTAAAAGCAGGACTGTCTTTAGGCTGAACTTCCGAGAGCAAAAGTTGAACAGATCCTCCAGACTGGGGCCAAGCAGCTCCATAACCATCACATTGTAGTCGCCCTCTGCACCACACCACTTTATTGATGGGATACCCACTAAAGGAGAAACAGAAAGTTACCGTAACCAAATTACATAGTTTCCCACACAGCTCCCACTCCCAAATAATAAATTAAAGAAAGAGTTAATATACATCGCATGCTGATGACCAACATGTATTATCTTTGATTAGCCTACCTACAACAATAACATGTAAGTGCATCAAGGACACTCTTGCTCACCTCCTCCCTGCATCATCTTGTAAAACTTGCTTTCGATGTGCAGCTGTGGATGTTTAGTCTTCACGCATTCCAACTTAATGGCAACTTCCTCACCTGTGGCAATGTTGGCACCTGAGGAACAGCATGCAGAAGCTCAGAACAAGAATTTCCACTAACGCATCAACATTATAAACCACAGCAGTAGTTACTGCACTTACCAAGGTAAATGTCTCCAAAAGAACCGCTCCCTATCTTCCGCCCCAGCCTGTATTTGTTCCCCACTCTCAGCTCCATGGTTGCAAGGTGTTACTGTCATCAAAAGACGATGTATATTTGATCAAAACAAGGAAGAAACCTTCATATTAGTTTAGTTTCACATAAAACAATCTGATTTTCGAGGGTAATAAAAAGACAGAATAAAAGTAGAAGTTCTCAGTTGTTCAAAGAGGCCCAAAAAGGAGAGTTTCTTCCCATGATCTGTATCAATACCAGACACATGCTTCTGAGAAGTCAGCCTGAGCACCACTAACTGATCAGCAAATAGCTGTCCGCTCTCCAGAAATACAAGATGAGATTTGTAGGGTAGCTTGGCGTGGAAGGGTGGGGGTTGCTGTGAGCTAAACAAGCAGGCAAGGGAGGAGTAAGACAGAGAAATGAGGGCAACGTGCAAATGGCCGTTTCTACTTGGATGAGGAGTGAACCATGGACAAATGCTGCAAGAGCAACACCACTTGGCACACACAAAAATGAAATACAGTTTTTTTTTCCTTTTCCTTTTTTTTTTTGAGCTGAGCTGCACGTGATGCTGGAGCATGATCATCATTTATTTAGCACGCTCCACCACGCCACATTGAGCAGCCACTGCAAGAGCAAGGCTAAGCTCTCTGCTGCTTTGTGCTGGCACTGCCACAGAATGGAAAGCATGAGCACAAACAGAACGGTGGCGGGCTCCATCCATGGCAAGGCCCAGACACACACACATGCACAATTGTGTGCAATGAACTTTCAGAGAAACAAAAAAAGCTGCAGACAATGCACTGATGCAGAGTCGCATTTCTAAGAAACATTGTCAAATATAATTCAGTGAGGCTACGACGAAAACAACAGGGTCTTCTTTAAGGCATAATGAAACCCAGTAGCTCTTAACTAACAAGTACTAGCAAGATAAGTACGACTGAAGCATGTACTCTACAAGCTTCTTGGTTTCCCTTTAAAAAAAAAAAAAAAGAAAAAAAGACCTCAACCAACATCCTCTTATGGGTACAAATGTTTTACCAGATCTCAGAATGAGACTCTCACAACAACTAAAGGAACCACACATCAGTTTGATCATCTCCCACCAAGAATCTGCTGGTGACTTAAATATTAGCTCATAGCGGACTGCTTAATTATAAGCAGTGAGAAAAAGAAAAAAAACAGGACTGACTTTTTTTTTTAACTAACCTTTTTGTGATTGCTTTTAAAGTTCTACTCCGATCATAATCCATTTCTCAAGCATTCCCAGAGCTCTCTTAGTTACAATTATGCCATTTTTAGTCAACTTTTTTAAAAAAAGTGTCGTTTCCTAAGACATAGTTTCTGTAGTGGCAGGAGTTCATCAGAAATTTGCCTCTAAGTTGTGGGTGGGACTGTTGGCATGTAGAGAGCCTGCCCTCGTTTCCCATCATCCCTTTCTTTACACACTCTATATACACACAGCATATATAGTGAGTAATGTTAGAGCTATCCAGCCATAGAGTTTTGAACCAGATGCCAAGCCCGGATGAAGAAAATGAAGAACAAGCAGATGCATCGGAATGGAGCTTGTGGGTTGTCGTAGCTTCTATGTTACAAGCTTTTTAGCATTTGCTCCTATTCCACAATAATTTGCATTGAAAATGGAATTATAAGATTAATTTCTATATACATGTCCTCCATCATGAGAAAGATTCCACAAGAACATGCTAAAAAACACAATTTACATTCAAGTAGGTCTTAAATGTCAAATTAAAGTCCTAAATCCAGAACGAACTGTGGCCTATAAGGACAGCTTGCTATGTCATGGAGCCAGATGGATCAGGGTTAAGAAAGGGTTAGGGTTGAGAGGGTACCCTAGGTCCTGCAGCCAGCCAAGCACCAGACTTTAGAGGCCAACAAGAACCGCAGAGCTTCTGATTAATGGAACAACACAGAACAACAACATAAAATACTTCTGTGGGATGAAACTCTGCTAGGAGCAACTCCTCGGTTTAAAGTTTCCAAGGTGGCCTGAGTATTGTCAAGCCCTTGGAATTAGCTCGTCACCCTGCACTGGAAAAACAACATGTGCCGTTAGAGTAGTAATCGTCTCCCTGAGAGTGGATTGGTCAAGATGGGACAGAACACATCTGCTGGTCAGGGGGAGACTTAACGGGCAATGTGGAGACATGGTGTCCCAGAACGGGTGGTGGTACATGATGGTCCAAACTTCCACGCAACAAAGTAGTGCGCTCCGTCCCTGAGAACCCGAGACTGTCTGACTATCTTAGGTTACGTGGACGGGAACTGTCCTCTTTGCAAACAGGAAAAAAGAAATGTCAAGAAACCAATTTCGCAATAACAGACAAACGGAGCAAACGTCACGTCACGCACGCCTGTTTCCAAATCACACACACGAATTTAAACCCACATCCTATGCTCGGTTACTCGTAAATATGTAGCTTTGTGACATTTAAAGGAAACACTCGTGCTTTAAATGTTTGAGTGAAAATTAAAATATTGAATAATTAAAAAAAAAAGCATTTAATGGATGCTGCGGAGTGTTTTTTATAGTATGTTGATAGGTAGTAGTCGTCGGACCGCTACGATTAAGCTAGTGCTAATCGAACCGAACACAACAAAAGGCATTATATTTTAATGTCAAATAAAATTAAACGTCAATAAAATATTTTTTCACTACATTTTGTATAATATTTACAACCGCACCCTTATACACAGAGAACTAGCCAGTCCACATAGCCATTCGTACTACTCGCCCCCTCCCCCTACATCCTGTAAGCCGTGAACAGAAGACTGCGATTCGGTCGGCTCGGCTCCCTTTTTCCCCCTTGGTTTCTCCGCTTCCCCGACCCAACACTCACCCGATACCGGGTTCGTCCGACAGCTGATGAAGTGGAGTTTCTGATCCGATGGTTGTCAGTCGGACACAAGCCCGACCAGAGGAGGATGAGAGCGGATTCTGGCAGCTCTCATACCCCAAGCCCTACGCTCAGTCGTCGGTTGCGCTCCCTGTTGATAGTCCCTGAGAAGCTGCGCTCGCACACACGGCCGTTCTGTACTCCAGACTGCCTCCCCCTCTCGTTACTTAACAACGTGCGTGTTGACAACGTCGGTGACGTCACCCCCTCCTCTCCTCACGTCACAGAACCGTGAATTAAAAAAGGAACGGTTCATTATTAAAAAATATCCCAACAAAACATTTATATTATGACACAAATTAAAATTTTATTTATTTTATATTTTACTTTAAAGCTTTCATATATGATGTTATTTAGAAAAAAAGACTTAATTATATTCAAAACCAGCCTATTTTTTTTTTAATATTCCTTTTCAGGCTGGCTTCTCTTAAAAAAGAATACTTTTAAAATTGAAACTAAAATACATGATTAAAATAAATTAAATATATAGAAATAATGAAGTTGCTATATAATTTGTAATGGCTGCCAGAACCATTTTATTTATTTAGATAATAGTTTTCCACAAAGTGCAGGAAAAGGACATTTCTTACTTTTTCGTCATTGTCTAACCAACAAAACAAAAAAACAAAAACAAAAAAAGTTGCAGGTCTGTAATATTCATCTATTCAAGACTGAATGTCACAAATAATACAGGAAATCACTTGTGTAATCATTAAGCATTTGTGTAATGGTGCAGAAAAGAAATATTTATCTTCTACAAACAAGCAAGAATTCTGTTCCTCACAGACCTATAACTTCTTCAGGAAGCTCCTCTGTCCTCCACAGTCACCTGATTTAAAGGCACCCGTTTAAACTATTTAAGACAGCTGTCCACATCCTTAAACAACCTCTCCACCAAGACCAAAGAGCTGTCAAAGGACACCAGGGGTAAGACAGACCTGAACAAGGCTGAGATGAACAAATCTACAATAAAAAAGCAGCTTGATGAGAAAGGATCAACTGTTGAGGCAATTATTGGAAAATGGAAGAAATGCAAGATGACTATCAAGATCCCTTCACCTGGAGCTTCATGAAACATCTCACCTGGTGGGTACAAATGATCTTGAACGGTGAGGAAACCACCCATAACTACATCCTGAAGAGCTCCAAAGGTCCACCTGTTTAAACACATGTTCAGACCCGTCCAAAGTTCTCCAGAGACTATCTGGATGACCCAGAGGAGGACTGAGAGACTGTTATGTGGTCAGATAAGACAAAAATTGAACTCTTTGGTATTAAACCATGTTTGGAGGGAGAAGAATGCTGAATTGTATCCCAGAAACACTATACCCACCGTGAAGCATGGGGGTGGAAACATCATGCTTTGGGACTGTTTTTCTGCAGAGGGAAATGGGCGACTTATCCATATGAAGGACATAATGAATGGGGCAATGAATGGTGTGATAATCTACTTCCATCAGTGAGAGCATTGATGATGAAACATGGCTGGATCTTCAAGCGTGACGATGATCTCAAGAAGGATCACCAAGGCAACAAAGAAATTCAATCTTCTGGAGTGGTCTGAATGTACGTCCAGCAGAGAATCAGTGGAGGGAGTTGAAATTCAATGTTCATCTCTGCATCTAGGAATGGGACAAACCTATGTTTGGTCTGTCGTTGTCAACCAGGGTTAAATTATATAGAATGGAGGTAAACTGAATACTTAGAGAACAAATCAATGCTGCAAAATTCATACAATGTGATTTCCTGTATTCTTTTTTAACATTTCGTCTCTCACAGTTGAGGTGTATCTATGAAGAACATTACAGACAAAACTAATTTTCTCAAGTGGAAAAACTTGCAGTTAATGAAATGCTTTCATTTTTTTTTGCATGTATATAAAATAACAAAGACACAGTTAGAAGCCAAAACTTTCTTCTTTATTAATCTTGTTCTCAATGTTTAAATAAATTTTTCCTTTGTAAAATCTCAAAACGAAAACACTGAACAGGAGTGTTAAAGCCTGTCTTAATTTAAAATGAATACACAACAACAGAACATTAAAAACGTACGTAACGCTTACTCTGTAAACGAACCCCCCACCCGTTCCTCCCACTCCACACAGTTGATAAGATTTGGCATGTCCATTTTCTAAAACGCATATACCTTCAGCTCTTTGTGTCATTAAAATGTTTTTTTTATTATTGCAGGTCAGACAATAAAAAAAAGACATCTCCTTAAAAAACAAACAAAACTTCAAATGAGAAGAAAAAAAAAGCATTAGTGCCAATATTTCTGAACACACAGTCAGCAGTATACCAAATGCACTCAAAATATTTTGTATAGACCTTCTGTATAGTAAGCAGCCTTGCCCACATTATGACAGGCATTAACATGCACACACACTGTCCTCACACTCGCACACGCGTACGCACAACAAATGCGGTGGTTTAATCCACTTACTTGGTCTCAGTCTCACTCATACTCGTATAGTGTGTATGATACTGCGCACAGTATCGACACGTGGAGAAATGCATTTAGCCTGAAACTGCCAGCAATTTAACAAATATCACTGCAACAGTAACAAACATGTTCAAGAGAGAACAACAGAGAAAGAGTGCGTGAGATACAACAGTAGGAGGTCAGCATCTTGAAAACAGAACAATGACATTTTTCAATATTTGTACTGTTCAAAAAGTAAAATCATACAAACAGAAAAAAACAACATACACAGTAAGATACAGTTCTGCTGTCAATCAGAGCTGTTTGCATGTGTCTGAATTCGATCTCCATCTTTAAGGGGATGTGAATACAAACTGCACTTTAAACCTCACATCACATAGTTTGAAATTATTTTACGATGAAGGTAATGCTGTTTACAGTGCCTGTCTGTCTGAAGGCTTCTCTGTATTTGGTGTGTGCATGTCTATGTAAATCTGTTACAAAGCCCCCTATTTACTAAGCACACTGCAATCCAGTCCAGTCTTTGAGACCGACTTTTCATTCTTTTTTAGGTTTCAAGTCTAAGCAGTTGAAATCTTCATCTGTGGAAAAAGGCTGTATACACGTCTAACAGTCCCTGCATTTATTTATTTTTTATAATAGCTTAAGTCTGGCCATGAGAATGTGTGTAAGCAAGTCTCACATTTCTGCATTATGTACTATGCATACTACTTTTACGTATGCAGGTTTATGTATGTAGTACATTAATATGCATACCATGTAAGTGTGTGTGTGCCATATTAAGTACATATTTATCCCAGTGTATACCATATGTGTGTCCAAACCCACAAACAGAGGGCTCATCATATGGAATCAGCTCCTCCCCCCAGCAGGTTGCCAGGCAACAATCCAGCAGGGCTGTCCATTTGGTGTCTTTCCTCCATTTGTGGTGCCCCCCACAGACTGCTGCTTGGGTATCCTGCGGTCATGCCCCCCCATAGCCCGGACCTCCCAGCGTCCACTCCCCCAACAACTGCCCCTTCTCCAGCTCCGTTGGTGCTCCACTGAGAAAATATCCCCAGTCCAGGTCCTTGAGCTGCGGGGGTTTCTGAAGAAGTGCCTGTACCATCGAGGCTCTGCCAGGCAGCGCCGGAGGATCTCACGCCACCGAGAACCGAAGCACCACCTTCTTCCCCGCCGCCGCCGTTTCCATTCCCTCCAGAAGACGTGCCCACCGCTGCCCGCTCACTCCCAGGGGAGCTGCCGCCACTGCTGGCCACAGTCGTGCCTGTTCCAGTAGAACCAGGCGCCCCTCCGCCTGCTGCTCCACCTGAGCTGGCCCCTTCTGCCCCTCCAGCCTGGGAATGTGCAAAATAGTGCGCGACTTCCTCTTCACTCACAAACTCTGCCAGGATTGTGGTGTTGCCCAGAACACACCTGTGAGGGAGAGGGGAAAACAAACTCCTTAGATTCTCACAATGAGTCTCCATTCATGTGTCAGCAGAGACACTGATGAACCTACATGTGCAGTGCACCCTGGGCCTTCTCTGCTTCCTGCCGGGTGCTGTAGCGAATCAGAGCGCTGCCCTGCGTGAGGCCCAGGTGGAAGGTGAGTAAGGGGCCGTGCTGCATACAGATCGTCCGCAATGTTGAGCCGTCGATCTGAAGAGGAAATCAGTAAATTAAATGTCCCAATTCCAAAGTAAACATTTGCAACAAAACAACAATAATTGGACATCAATCTGGTTTAGATCAAATATACACGCACTAAAACAGGAAAATATAATTTTTAATTTCTAAACTTTGCCAACAAGATACATTTGTGCCGATGGCTTCTGCATGCCACATGATAAAAACACCTGAGGAGCATTTCATCTCCATGGATTAATTAGATAACTTACTTAATGGCTCATCCGTCCTCACAATCCAATTATAGCTGGGTTATGCATTGTTATGTTGATTTGCGTAAGACAGGCTTAAGCAGAACACAGATAAGTGAGCACACAGGCCCTCTGAACGTACGTCTGCTCCAGCTTTATGCTCTTACATGTTCTGTAAAATCATGTGCCTAAGCAGCAAAAAACTTGATAAAAAGTGGTTTGGAAATAGTAAACGACTGACAGACCTGTTTAAAATATAGACTTTTTATTAATCTTCTATCTGAAAACACTAAAGCACCCTCAAGCAGGGGGTTAGTCACAACTCCAAGTCTGATCCTATAAAACAGCTACCCAAAGTGACAGGAAGGAGCCTGGCTTTATGGTTAGATAGGTGTTAAAACTTATCCAAAAGTATATTAATTTTAAGCACAAATTCCAGAATTTAAACACAGCAAAGGCAGCTTGCATGTTTTGGTGCTTCTTCACACTTTAACCTCATTTTATCCCATTTGATGCAAAATAAAAGAACCCACAAATTCCACATTTACTCTTCTGTGAGACAAAAACTCAAGCAAAAAAACAAATGCATGGAGGGAAACTTCATCACTTGTAAAATAAATAAATAAATACCAAACCATATCAAAAATTTCTAAAAACCCAATCATGTCAAATAAACACTCAGCATCTTCCATTTCATCTTTCAGCTGCTCTTTTCAGGGGTCATCACCACAGTGAATCATTTGCCTCCATCTAACTCTCTCCTCTGCATCCTCCTCACTCACACCAACATCCTCGTGTCATCCTTTACTACATCCAAGAACCTCCTCTTTGGCCCTCCTCCATCTGCCTTTCCAAGAAGCTCCAACCTCAGCATCATCACTGATCCTCCTCTAAATGTGTTCAAACCAGCTTTAATATGCATTCATCTACAAAACATCTATCTTGATCTGTTCCTCTGAAGGATTCATTTCTGATCCATCAATCCTTTTCACTCCCAAATAGAAACGTAACATCTTCAGCTCTGCCTCCTGTCTCAGAGCTGGTATCAAAAGTCAGGAAGAACCTCAACCAATAAGCTTTATTATCCACTGTGGTCACAACATTATATTTTGAATCCTCAGAATCTCATGTCAGCCTTTGTATTTTAGTAAGCACATCCTCATTATTCTTTGAAACTAAATACTTGTAAACACAAACTTGATTTCATTGGCACTTTTGACGTTTTCTAGATACTCCTGTGACTGCTGGCCACAGCTGGGTCAGTAAAGCCAGCAAAATGGCAAAGATAAAAAGAGTCGATTACACCTTTAATGTTTTCTGGTGAATAAAAAAGTGCTCATAGAATCCAATCAAAATGCAGCTAAAATGTTTTCTAATTGGAAAACCTTCCTACAACCTGATAAGCACTTCAGACCTGCACAGTTCAGAACAATAAAGAACAGCCACAGGCTTTTTTATTTTTTGTATTTTTTATGAACGCTCACTTAGGGCAATCTTATATAAATTAATGTTAAGAAAAAACTGTTCAGGTTCACTATTTTACTACCAACCTTTTATCAATAATTACTCATTCAGGGAAAAATTAGGGTACCATTAAACAAATCTGAGTCTGATTTTTTTTAAATGTATACGTTTAATATACAGTTTAGTCCTAAAGGAAGTTGGACGTTTTTTGTTTTATGTTTGACTGGACAAAATGTAAATTTCTTCTGACCTGTTTGTAATGATCTTACACATCTTAAGACTTATTCTTGACCCAGATTTAGACCAGTAACTCTTATAATAGTGACAATATTTTACATTTTTCGTGTTTTAGCTTCTTTGCCATCTGTCACCACCAGGGGGAGCCCTGGAGCCTGAAGCCTGGATGTAAGTTGATATTTACCTAACTTTTTAAAAATTTATTTTTGACAAATTTTGATCCAAAATGTACAAATAATTGTTGATGTTGTTCAGTAATTTCTTACTTGAGGAGTCAGGTTGCTCAGCAGTAACCAGCAGCTGCTTCTAGAGGAAGTACCATCACTCCAAGCTGAGCCTACGAGGAAACAGCAGAAAGTACAATTATAAACATTTACATGAAAGCCTTACAAATCCTCATGTGATGATGATTATTATATAAAAAGCTAAACTGACAATATATTTCACCATTTCATTCAGAAAAAAAATAAATACCTGGCCCAAATCTTGACTCTTGATTGATCCCGCCCCCTCCCCAGCTCCTGGCCAACCGTGGAACTCCAGTTCCCCACGGTGATGGTGAGGCCTGCTTCTGATTGGTAAGGCCAGGAGGAGGGCGTGGCAGCTGCGAGCTGTTGCGATTAGTCTTCCATAATTTATTTTGTCCGATGGGCTCTGGAGGCCAGCTGGGCTTGTACTCAGAGTACTTTCCTGAAGCAGATGTGGGGAGAAAGAGAGACGGAAAAAAATATTTGAAAAATGCCGGAGAAATCAGAATATTGAAACAGATTTTAATCTTTTCTATTGAAATAAATGATGTGTCCTCTATTAATGGAACGGAGGAGGATTCAGAAGTAGAGCTGGAAAAAGGAAATACCTGTGCTGTGTGCATTGCTCAGGGAGCTGTCAGAGGCACTGTAGGGCCAGGCACCAGGTGAAGGCAGCGAGGTGTTGAGGGGGGGGTTTGGCCCTGGAAAACACAAAATCCAAAAGGTTTACTTTACATTTCTGGAACTTGCGTTAGCATGCAGCACAGTAGAGTAATGCTCACAGGACCGAGACATATCCTAACATGACCCTCACACTCCCTCTCTGTCATGTATAGTCTTGTTGTGGCTATGAAAGCACATCATTCCATGTGAATGCTGGATAAACTCTGGGATTTTTATGAGACAGATTGAATATATATGAGCATTCCATGGTTCTTTACGGTGCTTCTGTACAGTGATGCTCTATATGTTGTAAAAAGAATAACTTCCTTCTTAAAACTGAAAAAAATCACCTAATTCCAACATTTTTAGTCCACCCATTCATCAACATGATTTGAGGCTCTTTAGACGTAATTAAAAACAAAACCTGCAGTGAGGATTCTCCCATCAGACCTATTAAGACCCAATAGTCTGAATGTTAAGGATTGGGAGGCTTCAGACTAAAACAACTCCAGATCCATGCAGGATGAAATGAATGAGAGATAAACTATGGAAATATGTTTAGTCCAGACTTTTCTAGATATTTCTTGTGTTTGGGGAAAGACATTAAAACATGCCTATAAGGATTAAAGCTGTTTATTGATTTAACACCACGCTCCAGGAACGACACAGCTTTAAGACCGACACTTAAGCTTGAAGCTTATTCGTCTATATTCAATTTATTTGTTACTCATTAAAGTTTCAATGCCCAGTTAGTGTCAGTACTTCATTATTTGCACAAATTAGCTTTTTACCTATGTTGTCTCGCAGCAACTGGTGGTCAGGGTCATTAAGGTTTGGGGATCCTGGAGAACCTAGAACGCTTCTAGGAGTCATGTAGGGATCCGATTCTGGGTCTCCACTGCTTTGTATTCCTTTCCAGGGCACACCGGGCTGGAACTCTGTCACCACAGAACAGAAAGGTTTTATTATTCTTAATATTAAATATGAGCTACTGCTGTATCACTCTCATTATCACCCATATTAGTGCTATAAATGTGACTAAATTCAGAGCTTATTCTTAATTTAAAAAAAAAAATGGTAACAAATGGCAGTATAGATATATGTATATACCTGGTGGCCAGCTTGAAGTGGCAGGTTTGTTCCCCATTTTGCTCCCAGGAGTCCGATGCCAGTTGTCTGCAGAACCCTGAGGGGGAATTCCCAAACCTTCGCTGCCCAGCATTTCATACTGGGAGAAGGGGGAGCCTCCTCTGACCTTTATGGAGCTGGGCAAAGGGCCTGAAGGAAGACGCATCATGAGGGTTCAAAGTTAGCCACTTCCTTATATGAAAACAAAAGAACATTCTGTAGAGAATCCACTTTCCCACCATTCTTGTGAGGGGTTGGGTCCGGGGGAGACGGAGCTGGGGAATGTTCCTCCATCATCCATTTAAAGCGAGACTGCTGCCCCCCCATGTCCTTCATCCCCCCCATCATGGGACTGAGCTCCAGTGTTGACAAGTTGCTGCCAGGTGCCAGACCTGCAAGAAGAAATGCAGACATTTCATGCTCACCAAGCCTTTTCTGGGCTGGACGGGGAGAACAGCAGCAGAAAACGCGCAGACGACGGGACGCACTCACCAGGGTACATGCCTTGTGATTTGGCATAAGGATCTGATAAGGGTCCCCCCAAGCCAGGATGTGTCAGGGGGTCTACCATGGCCTGTTTGGGCAGCCCTCCACCCAGGTGAGAGGGGGACAGTTTGGAGCTCCCCCCTCCCTGCGCTGCTCCACCAACTCCACCCTGCTGCCTCTGCTGCTGCAGGATAGCCATGATCCTAGCGAGCTGCAAAGAGCAGCGTTCAAGACAACGGGATGAAGAGTAAGAACCCTGAGTTAAAATGATTTATAAACTAGACACATCTCTACCAAAATACTAAAACCTTTTGCTTTTATGCTTTAACCATTCACACAAATGATCGCAGGTTGTGCGACTTTTCTATTTTTTTTTTAAATGTTGTTAGTGGAAACTGCTTTGTTGTTCTGCCTGTGAGAAGTACTATTTTACTAATATAAATTCCACTTTTGTCTAATTTCATAACAGTTAGGCAAAAAAGTTATTTAATTATCAGGAAAATGGTTTTGGAATGGAAATGCATAAAAAATAAATATTTGATTGGAAATAGATCTGATTCTGAAAATTGAGTACAATTTATAATCAAATGCATACAATTATATGCATAAAAATATGATTAAATGGATAAAATATTTTTTCAAGTTTCAATTTAAAATTAACATTTGGTTGTCGTCATTGTTTTCAGATAATTCAAGTTAATATAAAGAGTAGGATTTTCAAAAAAACGTTTTTTGCTTAAGCAAATAAAAAAAAGTTAAAATGACAATGCTTAATCCATAATAAAGATCAATTTCATATATCAAGCAAGTTTTAAAAAACTTGCTTGATATAGTAAACAACAGTTCAAATGAAGCAAAATAGCCACTAAACGTATATGTACAGTCTAAAAATTGTTGAGAAATAAACTCCTCAAAATATCAGAATCAGAAGAAGCTTTATTACCAAGTACGCTTTTACACATACAAAGAACTTGTCTTGGTGATGATGGTCCTCAAATCAATAATAACAATAAAATTTAGTAAGAGAAGGAAAAGAAAAAGAAGACAACACAGCTGTAGAAAAAGTCATTTTAAACCTTAATTCTTCAAATTTCAATACATTAATAGATATTTTCTATATAAAATCTAAAACCAAATTTTCTTGTTTTTGTTTGTATTTTATTGTTGCTAAAATGGTTTAGTCTGATAAAACCACCATACAGACTCAGGAGAAAGTGTAGAAGATCCTGACCTGCTGGGGGTCTGGCTGCTGTCTGAGAGGCTGAGGGAACTTCCGCTGGTTCTGTAGAAGCTGCTGTTGCTGTTGTTGTTGCTGCTGCTGTTGTAGCAAAAGCTGGCAGGCCTGTGGGTCAGTAGGTGGAAAAGTTTAGACACCGTTTAAAGAAAGCGTAAAGCCCTTTTCGCCGCTGTGGCGTGTTGTGCACGTACCAGATGGAACTGCTGCATGTGGGGGTATATGTTTCCAAGCATTGCTAACTGCTGTGGTGAAATCTGAGGAGGGAACACTCCTCCGCCAACACCGCCGACCCCCGTGCCGACGCCACCGACACCTCCTACTCCTCCAACAACTCCACCCACACTGCCACCAGGAGAGGGCATCTGCTTTAGCATTGGACCCGGAACCTGCAGGTCACAGGAATGTGAGGGTACGGATGAGTCAGAGCGTGACAAAAACAAACACCGTGTTCAGCTGTCAGTATTTATTTCAGATGTATGAGCATGCTGGCCTCACAGGAAATGAATGGGATCTGAGCAATGAAGAGGGAAAAAGCTAACTTTCACCCATCAAACGGATACATGAGCAGAGAAAGTACGGATGCAGCACATACATTAAAATAAACTACTGCCTCTAAAGAACACATTTTCTTTAACCAGAGCCAGCAGTTTGGCCATCAAAACCAACATGAAGCGCTTTAAAGGTACATTTGAAGAATAATAAGCGCAACATCAAAAAGGAAGTCAGCAATAAAAAAAATAAAAATAAATAAAAAAAAAAACATTTTGGAGAGTAAAGATCCTTATCTCAACAATGACATGGCAGAAATTTTAGAAATCTTTGGGTAAAACAATCAGCTTCTAAAAGCAAAACAAGCAAAAATATGAGAATCGTATTTTACCACTTGCTTCAGCATTTTGCCTTGATTTTTTTAAGCATTAAGAAACATTTATTGCTATTTTAAATTCTATTCACATATTTCAATGACACACACAAAAAAAGCTTGAAGACTGTGAAGATTTATTAGCAGGACTGCAAACTTTTAAAGTCACAGAGTTTGAACTTTCTGTAAGCTAAAAAACTAAACAATACCAACCCAAACCGCTCCTAAGAAAAACAAGTTCAGACTGAAAACAGACCTGAGCGGACAGGAACTGATGAGGCACTTGAGCACGTAACCCCTGGGGCGGGTTCATGGGATGGATGCCGGGCTGGTGCATCCCTCGGGGTGGAGGCATTCCTCCTCCGCCGGGCACAAAGACTCCATGGCCGCCCACCTGTGATACCAAGAAGATGGTGGAGAAACGTCAGACTCAGGAAAATCACATCAGAACACAACACCAGTAAAGCAAAAGTAGCTGTGTTTTCATTACACATATGTGCAAAACTTTATTAAAATTCTATAAATACACAGTTTGCATTAAATTATAATACAAGTACACAAAAATCAAGTCATTCAGAAACATGGTTAACAATACTTTGATTTACAGCAGATACATTCAAATTTCTGCCACGAGACTAGCGCTCGTCATCATCTATCAAAGGAGATGTCGGCGCCTTGTTCAGGCCGTGGAGCAGCGAGCTACGTGGGAGTGGCTACGGATGAAGAGATTCTGGGAAATGAAGGTTGGTGATTTTATATAGGAGCTGAGGATCCAACAATTCCGCATGACACGCCAGACTTCTGATGAGCTGTGTGATGCCTCTTGTGGTGCCCGCTGTGCAGTGCTTCTGCACAGGGATGCAGTCACTGTTGGTCACGTGACTCATTATGCAAATGGTTAGTGAGCAAACACACTTAAGTGATTCTCCTGCTACTTTTCGTCCATTTTTTGGTAGGTAAAAGCTCTATCACACTTTGAGCAATTTCAGCAATCTTAGTATTAAAACATTCAGCTTGTTCAGGACATTACTGCTTGTACTTTTGGTATAAATATATTTTACGTTTTTTTTTTATATTTTAAGCAATTTAGGCAATTTTCCGCCCCATTGAAAATGAATGGGAAATTCTTAGAATCCGTTTGTGCACCTTGAAACCTATGCAATACTGGTATCAAAACATTTAATACATCCAGTACATTCCTGCTTGTACTTTGGTATTCATACCTTATATCCATTTCAAAATTTGATGAAATTTAGGCAATTTTACAAGAAATTTTTTAAATTCTGTGTGCACTTTCTGCAACTTTAAGTCCTCAAGCAACTTTAGTATTTTGCAAAAGCTTTAGCATTTTCAGCAAATCCCTTCAGCAATTACTGTAAATTTCTTCAGCAACCACATTCAGCAAAAAGCATTATCGCAACTTTTCTAGTTTGACAAAAAGTGTTTCCATTGCAGTATTGTGAAATATTTTGTTTAGAAAAAACACCTCCTTTGTTTCAATAAGTTTTTTACGACAATGTGTTTCCAATATGCCAGTTTATTATCGCAAATCCAATTTGCGCAATTTCATAGTCAATGGAAACACAGCTAGTAACACATAGGATATGGAAACAGAATAATTCATGCTAATCAAAGGGTTTCTACAAGTTTAATCTAAAATTTTGAAGAAATTTTTAAGGTATTTTAGAACCCAAATCTAAGAATGTGAACATTAACAAAACAGCTGTTATACTGTATGAATAATATTCAAATACAAGTGAAAGTGTAAACAGATCTCCATAATCACTAACATTTACATTTTTCTGACTTCTTCAAAATGTTCAACATGTCTTGTTAGAAAGTGGATCCACACACACAGAGAGGAGAAATACTAGAACGAGTCAAACTGCAACAGCAAAAGAGAAACTTTCACCAAAATAAAATATCAACATCAAATAATGCATAATTTTCTACTGCAATGAAGTTAGACAATATGATGGATGTAACATACTGAGTCTGTGAAGCGCTGACAGATTGAAAAAAAAAACGGCTCTGAAGGGTTTGGATTTTTCCTTTGTTGGCATTTTTAGATCGGTTGTGGTCGAGATAACTCAGAAATTTCTAAAACAACCACTCACCTTGTCACCATATGCCCCCATGTCCACAGAACCCATGTCTTTGGAAGCAGACATGCGGTAGCCTCCACCACCCCGTCCTCCTCTGCGCATCTCTCCATTGTAGTCATTCATTCCTCTCTTGTCTGCTTCCATCTTTTTGTCAACACTGGAATCATCACCCTAAACACAAACAACTTCATGATCTCACGTCTCATAATGCTTTAAATGAGTTGGACTTTAAATAATAAAGCATTGATGATGAAACTAAACAAATCACATGCATATGGATTTCAGGTATAGAAATACTGAAATGTCTTACCAGAAGGCCCATATTTGAGAATTGGCGTGACACTGAGTTCACCCAGCTGTCTCCTCCTCCACTCTTTAGGAAAGAAATTCAAACATTAATCTGAACCAAAAAAGGTAAACAGGATTTGGAGAACAAACTTTTCACTAAAGAAGGAGCCAAATGGATGTTTTTGAGACCCCCCCTCCTCACCTTCATGCTGCCTCTCTTTCCTCCGTGAGTCTGACCCCACCCACCACAGCCAAAGGAGGAGCCGCTTCCCTGGGAGCCCGTGCTGTTCCAAACTCCACCGCCGCCGTCGTCGTCCTCCTCCCAGCTGGGGTGCCTGGAGGCTGCGATGGAGCCGTCTCCTTTCCCACCCCAACTTTCCACCGGCTTCACTGCTGCAGCACAAACAGATGACTGGTGAGGAGCTGCTTCTCTGTGACTAATGGGTTCTTTTGGGAAATTATGGGAACGATGAGTACAAGAAAAAACAACCTAAAAAGGATCAACATCTTGAATTTTTAGAGTGCAACAATTGATTCTGTAGGATTAGCTTGTGTTACCAGGTTTTCCAGGGTTGGGTGAAGGGTTCCTCCATCCAGATGCTTTGCCGGCTTCATCCGGTTCTCCCCAACCTGAACTTCCATCCGACACTTTGCCCCAAGCAGCCGTACCGTTATCCACAGTTGGTGGGCCTCCTCCTCCTCCCCACATCCCTGGACCTTCATGAGAATTTAACACTAAACTTCGGTTTACAAAAACACTAAAATGTGCTTGAATGATCTCTCACCAGCTGCGCCGCAGCCGGCACTTTTGTTGGTGCTGTGCTGCATCCCCGGCTGTCTTCTGAGGGGTGGCTGCTGCATGGGCGGTGGGGGGCCGTGCTGACCGTGACTCTGACCGGGTGTGGGACTGTTCTTGTCCCACAAGTTGACGTTCTTGTTGTTGTAGCGCGTCGGGTCTCCCCACGCCGACGTGCCGTCATCTATTTCCATTTTGCGGCTGATAGACTGAGGGGAGGGCTCTTCCCAGCCGCTGGGCTCCAGTGTATCACCTCCAGAGATTTGGGGGATGGGGCCGGATTTCCAGCCCAAACTTTGGTTCTGACCCTTGGACGACGGACCTTCGGTTGCTCCGCCTGAGCGGCTGCTCCACCCTCCTTGCATGGGTGCTCCCATTGCTTGCTGGCCGTGTGATTGCTGCTGCTGCTGATTTGGGGCTTTCATTGGTGCGACTTGGCTGTTTGGTATCTGTGCTGCGAGGGGTTTGGTACCCCCCCAATCCTGGTGGGACACGCCCTCGTCCAAACTTGACCCTCCCCGCTGAGATCCGCCTTCGTCCACGTTTCCCCAAGCGGGTCCATCATCAGATTTGCTTCCAGCCTTACTACGCCTCTCTCCCCACCCGCCCCCGCTAGAAGAGTCCCTCTGGCCCCACTCCTCCCCCCAGCCCCCTGCTTCAGATTTTGCAGACCCCTTCCAACCCCCTGTACCTTTATTCTCTGGAGCGTCCCCCCACCCGCTAGCCTGTTCTTCCAGGTCCCTCCAGTTGCTTCCACCGCCTCTGCGATCACCCCACTGTTGCTCTTCGCTCCTCCACCTTTTGCCCTGGTTTTCGGGCGGGGCGGTGCCCCACCCTGTAGCTGCACTGCCCTCCATATCATCATCCGATGAGCCTGGCTTCATAGCACTGCCAGGCATGAAAGAACCCCCCTCTTCAACAGTAGAGGAAGCAGAGTTTTGGCCACTTGAGTGACTGCCTACAGGTAACTCCACAGGTGCTGCCCCCGTGTTGGGCAGGTACCTCGAGCTGCGACTTGCTGTAGTGTTCATGCTGGCTGACGGGAACGCAGAAGAAGGGTTTCCTTCACTTCTGTTCCCTCCTCCGCCTGCTTTGCTGTCCAGGTCCCAGGCCACATTCTGTCGGATCTGCGTCTGCCCCCACCCCGTGTTGGACAGAACCTTGGGGTCCAGATCAGACCGGTTGAGCATGCTCAGTAAGGCCACTTCAGCAGTGGAGGACTGTTGGGAGCGGAGCCGAGCAGAAGAAGACCGATCCTGCTTCTGTTCACTCCCGCTCCCCTCCCCTCCGCTTCCAGCTATGGACCCACCTCCACTGGAGGAGGAGGGCCCTCCGGTGACTCCCCCCTGCACCCCTCCTGCGACCCACTCCCCAACAGAAACATCCCCACCCTCCGTCCCTTTCTGATTGTCCCAAGCTTTTGTCATAGTAGCAAACTTTGGTGAGGCAGAGTCCTCCAGACTGCTGCCTCCAGCACCCACGCCTCCAGCACTACCGCTGCTAACATCCACTCCTTTTTGATTTCCTATTGCTAAATTACTTGAATTTTCGGCAGAGCCAACCCAATCCGCTTTTGAACTGCCTCCTTCCCACACTTCCTGAGATACCACTGGAGCCGCTGAGTCCCCACCACTCCCCCTGCCCCACCCCGCCCCGTCGTCCTGACTACCAAAACCCCATACAGTCCCTTCCTGCCCCTGAGTCCCGGGACCTCCTCCGCCCCACGCATCCGCCTGTGAGGCACATAAACTTGGGTCCGAGGACAGAGGAGGCATGGATCTCCGAGAAGAGGCAACGGAGGAGGAAGACAAGGAACCAGAAAGATCGTCACTTCCTTCTACTTCAGTAACAACTCCAGAGTTTGCCTCATCGCCACCTTCTTGATTTGGTCCCGCTTCTCTTGATCCCCCGCCTGAACCCGGTTCAGAGGCCGGGTTCTCTAAGTGCTGCTGCTGTTCTTCACTTTTGGCTCCCACAGCTGTGTCAGTGTGCTGCTGGTAGAGACCAGTTTGATTCACAGATGAAAGTGTTTGAGTGGTGATGAGGGCGGTGCTGGCAGAGAATGAGGAAGCTGAAGTGATGGACGAGTGGAGCGGAAGGCTATCGCTGTTTGAAGTTCCACTCTGTCCCAGGGCGGGCCAAGCGGAGGGGTTCACACTGGGGTTGAAGTTGGCACCAGTGACACCGCTGTTGCTGCTGCTGCCACCTCCCGGGCCTTCCTGAGACCCAGAGAGCAGATGGGAGACTTTGGAACTGTAAAACTCTGCTGATCCGAGCCCGGCCTCCGCCTGGGACGAGGCAGAGGAGCCCCACGCGCCGCCGCTCGACTGTGCACATTCATTAAGAGAGGAAGAAGAGGACAGAGGAGAAGAACGAGGTGGGGAAGGATTGTCTGTGTTCCCTGCTCCTCCTTCTCCGATCCCCCCTCCCTTTTGCTGGATGCTTCTCTCACCCCATGAGGCACTATTGTTGTTACTGGGACAGTCCTGCTCCTGCGTCCGCCCCGCAGCCCCGTCAGAACTTGGTTTGGCCCCGCCTGTGATGGCGGGCCAGTCCTCCAGGTCAGTCCCATCCACAATCACCCTCTCACAGCCCTGAGAAGAGGACTGGCTGCCAGGGCCTGCCCCCCATGTGGAATTTGCATAAGTTGAAGTAGTAGAAGACGACAAAGCAGCGACGCACAAAGATGACGACTTGGGTTGTAAAGGGGAGGATGAAGTCATGTTGGAATCTGTGGGGTAAACGAGTGATTACATCACAGATAGTGGCAGATGAATACATTTTAATAACAGACTCTATAATTAGTATTTTTGTCAGAGGCCTCTGGTCACATGCAAGAAAAGGGAAAGGGAAAAAAGATCAAAAGCTTAAAGGGAACCAAACCCAAAATCAACTTTTTTTGGTTATTGACCTCTATAAATGGGGCTTTAAAAGTGCTGTCTGTGCCAGATTTTTTGACAAATTAAAATAAAATTGCTTAATTTTTGAAAATATAGTCAAAAACCTCCTTTGTGTTGCACCCTAAAGGTTGAATTGAGGTATTACAGTGGAATTTTATGATAGGTCAAACCATCCAGGTTTCAGAAGTCTCAGGTGATGATCTGCAGCTCTAGTAATGATAGCACTCCTGTTCCCCAGCCCACCCCTCTGGATTTTCACATTTTTGCTGTGGGTGGAGTCAGCCTCCCACTTCCCTGTTTGGTTACCCTTTAAAGCGGGGGGTTGCGAGTGAAGACTTCCGGCCAATAAATTCGGGCGCAAATTTAGTTTTTTTTGTGGCCAGCTCTGGCAGGAGAAAGAGACTTCTGTTCTGACTAATAATTTTGGGGCGTCATATTTTTTTTTCCTGTGTGGCCAGATTGACAGACAACTCCCCAAACAAATCAAGTGTCTGAACAACAGCGTGTGACGCTCACCTGCATGTCCAGATGCATTCGTATTGTGGTTATCTGCAGTGGGAACCCAGCCACCGCCTCCTCCCGCAGCCCCCTCCCCTCCTCCGCCCAGCAGCATGGAGGACAGCGGCGGCTGGCCCCTCTTCAGTAGCACTTTGTGGTCCTGCTGGCAGCGGAATCTCGGTGGGACCTCTCTGGACATGTACCGCTGCTGCTGCTGGGAAGTCTGACTTCCAGACGGAGACGAGGAAGAAGAAGAGGAGGAGGAGGTGGTGGTGGTGGTGGGCTGTCCGTTGGCCACAGCAGTCCGCTGCTTTGCATTGTTCCCGCCGCCAGGAGGAACCTGGGCAGAGACCCCGCCCGGACCAGGACTCGGGGAGGAAGGGGAGATGGGGCCAGGGCTGGGGGACACTGAACCTGGGGTGGAGAGGGGCTGGGAACAGGAGGGCTTGGCTGATTCTGGCACTTAGGAAGGAAAAAGGAAAAGAGAAAATTATGTTAAACACTTAAAAAAAAACTGCTTAAAACAGGAAGATCAACAACCATTTTATTTTTTAGATAATTAGGTTTATTAGAAAATGTGTCATTTCTGATTAAAAATGGAAAATTCAGAGTAAAATAATGAAAATCAGAAGAATTATGAAGGGGAAAGTATACCTTTGATTTTCTGTTCTGGCACCTAAACAGGAGAAAAGTAGAGAAAAGAATAAACTTTAGTAAAAAGGAAAAAAAGGAAAGAAAAACAGTCTTTTCTGAGGTAATTTAACAAAAAAACTTCTATAACTATTTACCTTCTGAGAGGTTTCCCTTTTCTTCTTCTCTTCTTTCTTCTTTTTCTTGTCTTCCATGAACTACTGTTCCCCTTCTTGATTCTCTAGTCTGTAAAGAGAAATACACACATTGAATTATTTATGCTTTCCAGACACCCTGAACCCCACTAGGAATTTAAAAATGTGCACTTTTCACTTCACGAGAGGCTTTCACTCAAAACTGGAGGGATGTATTCATCAGATCGCGGGTACTCTGACACCTCCGATGTTACCCAGAAACGACAACGTTAAACCTGAGCAGACAGGTTGACACCAACCCTCGCTCGCGCAGCTCCTCGCTGCATAATTCATTAACCAGCAAAGCATTGCGATTGAAAATGACAAACGACACAAGCAGCAGCCACGATAACGTGACACAAAACCCCGCTGGAAAAGTCGGATGTTTTTTGTTTCAGTGGGGACGGTGAAGGTGGAGCGATCCGGAGGACAGCAGCTTCAATGCTAACGAGTGAGCCATCTGTCCACTATTGTGAAGGACACGTCGTTTGTGCCCTTACAGCTGAATCCTTCCCAACCTAAACAGTTGACATGTGTAAAGATAACATGTGGAAACATGGCAGAACTTACATGTAAACTTGAACAGCAAAAGGCTATCATACCAGACTTCTCTGCAGCAAATAACCCAAACCCAGCAGATCCAATACAGTAGCACAACACATTGCAAATGAAAAAGTGATTAAGTCAAAGTGAATATACGACCACACAAGAAAAAAAATATTTAAGCTTTTTTTGTATGGACGTAACGGATTAAAATAAGTATTAAAAAAAAAAAAGAATGGATCAAGTCACAAGAGTAATAGCAGTATTGGGTGGAAACAACAGATACAAACGCGATTATGTTGGTAAAAAAGGCAGAAAGTGAATCTAGAAGTAAACAATTGGTTTCTGGTAAACTGTTAGTTTCACTTCCCACTTGATTGTCTACTGTCTTTACCTTTTATGTACATGTGATGCAAACAAAAAGATGTCCAATCACAAGTGTACTTCCACCAAGTCTTATCAACTACAATTATCTGAAAGTGAACCCCAGTGAGGAATGTGTGTTCTGTTCACTGAACCCTTTCTTCCCTCAGTACTTAGAACAAAACCTGGATAAATTAATAACAGCTTTTTTTAAACCACAAATAATATACAGTCTAAAAAAAACTGCTATGTCAAAGACATTTTGTTTTAATTACTAAAAATAAGTTATTAAGACATTTTCTTTTATAGTTTGAAATTTCAAGTGCATAAACAACTAAATTGCAAACATTTAAGTAAATAAATTTGACTATAACATATAGCTACGAAGTTAGTTGAATCTTTTATGCATGGACCATGTATAGACATATGTATTAAATCATGTTAGAGAAGAGATACACAGCCCTAATTATTAGCCTAAAAATAGAGAAAACTTATTTTATGCCATTTTAAATGCAAATTACCACTTTATGACTAATTTAAATCAAAATAAATGTATGAAACTCAATTAGTGATGAGTAACTCTGCAGATTACATCACTGATGGAAATTAACATGGTCACTAATACAATGTATTGTAAAATGAATAGATGTATTTCTCAAATGTACTTTCAACATAACTTTTGTTAAGTGATAAAGGTTTTTGAAGTCCCACTTTAATCATCTTTTGATGGATTATAAAAGCATTCCACTTGGTCCTTTAATTATGATGAACCCGTGTCATTTTTAAGACATAGATCCTGCAGAGCTGGAGGAGATCAACAGAAATGAGGTTATGGGCTGGACTGGCATGAAGTAAGTCTTCCCCTACTTCCCATCATCCCTTTGTTTACACTTTCTCCTCCTGTTTACAGCCCCTCACACCCCCAACCTAACATTAACGGCGCAACAAAAATATTGGAGCTATCCACCTGTACAGTATTGATCCAGATTCTAGATCAGGCGAGGAAAATAAAAACGTTAATGTATCCATTTGTCTACAAGTGGATGCATCAGAATGGAGAGGAGCAGGAAGATTGTCCTAAAGCCTTTTCAAACGTTTTTTTTTTATCTGCTCCTGATTCACAACAATTTGAATTAAAAAACACTTAAAAATACAAGTTTAAGCTTAATTTTCTTTATGCATGCACTCCGTCATCAGAAAAAAAGTAACAATAACATGTTAAAAACACCAAAAACAGGATTTGTGTCAGAGTGGGAAAATAGTGACTTAAAATGAGTAGAAATATGAATTGTTCTCCGATCGTGAACTAAAATATTAGCTGTTTTTAGTCAAAGAAAAAAAGATTATAGCTATAATTAAAAATATCAACATTTTGTAAAGAAGATAGTTTAAAATGGTTTGAACACAGGCCTTAGTTAACCAGATGTGACACTAAACACAAAAGAGAATTAAGGACCTCTTTTTACTACTTATAATGCATCATCCGGGGTTAGAAAGCCAACTAGCATCATATGTTTGACTTATCACATACTAGCAGTGCATTGTTAATCAGGTTAAGAATGAACGAGCAATCCTGAACAGCATAGCAGACGCTTGTCTACGTAGAAGCAATTAGCCAGGACAAACAACACGAACATCTGTGACTCTACAAGGAGATGCTTAGCAAGTCCACCGGCTTAAAGACGCGGCCAAGTTGACGTCTTGACCCCCAAAAACCGCTGCAGAACACGGCGAGCAGTCACAGAAGCTGCCGCCGGAGCTCCGTCTAACCAGAACCGGAACGACAGTGTGTCGCATCTTTTAAAGCGGTTTAAGCTAACCACACGGGGGTAATTAAAGGAAATATTTTACAAATTAAACTTCTGTAGACGCACAACCAGAGAACACAAACACGGTTGTTCCTCAAGGCCAAATGATACCACCAAGTTGTGACGCTTATTTAGCAATTCAACGCCAAACAAGCGAAAGCTATCCCCAAACTGAGAACCCCGTGTTCTGCTAGCTGGGTAAATAAAGACGCACAAATGTCGCTAATACGCACACGGGAAGCGAAAAGCTTAAAAAATAAAAAAAAATCCACATTTGCGTTCAATACTCACCTCGGTAATCACATAGGACATAAAGTGCAGCTGTGCAAAAATTCTTGCAGACCTACCGCTAGCAGGCTAGCAAAGAAGCTAGCCTAGCAAGCTAGTTCTTCGAGGCTTTCAAGGCTAAATTGAATGTGAAATAACATCGCAAGTAGGCGAAATCTAAATCGTAAAAAAGGAAAAAAGGCGAAAATCCTTTCGTGAGCGACTGTAGTTCTCAAGCTGTAAACAAAACCTGCATAAACCCTTGATGACTGTCAGACGCTATAGGATCGGTTAGTTTACTATCGGCCATTTTGCTTCTGAGGGAAGCTTTAGCAGCATATTATATCACCGCGCTGCTTGTTGATCAGGGAGGGGAGGAGGGGAACCGCGATACCGAGAGCATCCACAAGAGGGAGCCATAGCAGTGCAAACGGGTGGAGTTAAAAATAGACAGAGAGCACTCTCTTTGTCTAATCAGGGGTTGTGATGTCACGGAGGCCCCAAAATACCCGCCAAAATGAGAGAAATGGTCAACAAACACGTGGGAAATGGAAAAACAGCTGTGTTTGAAATAATTTTGTTATATATTAAATATTCTATTAATGTATCACACTGTGGAGAATTAATGTCAGCTGCTTAAAATGCACATAATTAAAGCCAGATGAGGCAGAGGAGAACTAACAGGAAGCTGCATGTATAAGAATCTGCACCAGGTGACTGTCAAAAACACAGCTGCACACTATTCAGTTTCACATAGTAATAGTGAGCAGAGGGCTGCACGGTGGCGCAGTGGTTAGCGCTCTTGCCTCACAGCGAGAAGGCCCCGGTTCGACTCCCGGCTGGGACCTTTCTGTGTGGAGTTTGCATGTTCTCCCCGTGCATGCGTGGGCTTTCACCGGGGACTCCAGCTTCCTCCCACCGTCCAAAAACATGCTTCATAGGTTAATTGGTGACTCTAAATTGCCCCTAGGTGTGAATGTGTGTGTGATTGAGGCCCTGCGACTGACTGGCGACCTGTCCAGGGTGTACCCCGCCTTCGCCCTTCAGTAGCCGGGTTAGGCTCCGGCACCCCCGCGACCCCGAAAGGGACAAAGCGGTCAGGAAAATGGATGGATGGAATAGTGAGCAGAAATTTTCTCCGCGAGCAGTTCTCGCACGCTCACTAAGATTCTACTCGCTCGTGCGCATCACTCGTGCTCGAGACCAGCTCACACACACGGAAGTAGTCAGTCTCTCAGGCGGGAGGACTCTTTCTGCTCGCGGAGGAAAAAGCGCTCGTGGGATCTGAATTGTCCATGCAGAACATTTGATGCGCTCACGGAGACGTCTTATTTCTGCGTGGAGTTTTGACATAAATGAAACGTCATACTAAACGAAGAAAGAATTTTGCAGTTGTATATACAACACAATATCATAAAACAGTGAAAATGGCAACCACAACCCCAAAGTAAATGTTGATATAAACAAAAGAGACTTCCATAGCACAACATAAAACAACTTTTGGGTATTGCAGCCTCTAAGGCTTTTTGGTCATTTGTCCAACAGTCTTCAAATCACATACAACATCTCAGACATATCCAGAAGTTTGGTTTTAGTCTTCCAGAGTTCCTGTGCAAAGTTTTGTTCTTGAACCCATGGACTTTTGGGGAAAGCTTTTCCCCGTTCATTTGGATGACCACCTTCTGAATGAATTCATACTAGTATCTCAGTTCTTCTGGGTAAGCCAAGTTCATTGCATAGATTACTCCAAGCATTGCTGCTCACGCTCTGGCTGGAGATCTCAGGTTTTCCAGTAGAATCACGCCTTCAAGAAAACGCCAACATCTGCAGGATCTTCTCTTTCAGCGCCTTCCTTTTTGATGACAAACACCAATGCTGTGCTTCTCCGTGTCTCTCCGGATGCATCACACTGGATGTCCTGAGTATACAATAAACACAAAAACAATAAAGTTTTCCCCCGATAAAAATCATGTTTTTTTTTTGTTTTTTACATTTATGTGCGGCAAATTTTCTTACAAAAGAAAAAAAAAACCCAATTAGACATAATTTTGTTTTTGCATTTATGAGTATTTCTCTTTTTAAATAGTTTTCAATCTAACTTTGGAAAAATTGCTTTGTTTGAATTAATGAGAAAGTATGATATCACAACAACCAAACGAAGAGACCCCCATCTGCCTCTATAGAATGCAGAGACGCACTGCGAGAGAAGAAAAGATTGCATCTTCCAACTTTTCTGCTGTAGAGGGTTGGAATTAAGTGAAAAGATATACTGCTCAGCGATATTAAAACAAATTCCATTGCAGTTTGGTCAAATATGTAAATTTATATATGCCCCAAAAATCACTTTCTCCAAGCTCCATAACTTTTTTTTGTTGATAGATTTAGATTATTTTCCCCAAAATTGTGGTGTGTCCATTAAGCAATTTTATTATTGGCACAGTTTTGTAGTAAATGGAAACTTATGGAGAGAGAATAGACTCATCCTGATTTATGCATTCATTGTTCTTGATTTGTGTGTAACTTTGAATTTGTGCGTGCGTAACTTGTACTTAAACTGTCACTTAATACTGAGGGGTAGGGAGAAGGGAAGAATTCAGACCGGGCCTAAGCCTCCCCATCTCCCCGCTTTTCCTCTCAGAGTCCGACAACCAGTTCACGTCCTCCGCAGTTGCTCGTTGGTCAACCCCACCCCCATACCCGCGCGCGCACTCTGTCAGCATTTCCTCCACATAAAGCGCATAATATTGTCACTAAATAGCAAGTCGACAGTATATTAGGGGCACACTAGCAAAAATGTAATCAACTTTAAGAAAACTGCATTATATTCTGGAAAACCAGTGGTAGAAAAAAATGGTGGTGCGTACAAAATTACTTTGACTAGTAAACTAGTTACGGGGGTTACAAGATTGCGGCCAGGGTGGCCGCGCAAATTGACGTAGAACCGCCATCAAGTCTCTTATTCAAGCTGGGGGTCACACTGATACAGTATAGTTGTGTTAGATGTTAGAACACCTGCCATTACATTTTAGGTGACCTCTAAGCTGCTCTACCAAGTCTCCAAAAGAAGCTAGCTATTGCACAAGCACACAAAATTATACTGGCTAAATCAAAACTTGAAGGCATTTTTCTGACTAGTAACTTCGTGGCCTAAAACATATTTACATGATTATAAAACTAAAATCTCAAAAAGTTTGAAAAATCTACTTACTAAAGCCAGACATAACTCCACCTGGTCTCTGTTCTGTGGGCAATGCAAGTGCCCCAGGCTGTTTTGGAGCCAAAAACTCTGTGCTGGAAAGTACGGTGAGGCCGTGGAGAATCTGGCAAACCATCCGATGCCTCAGGAGGGAAAAGCAGTTTTCTGCAGGCACTGTTTTCAGTGCAGGTGGGGAACTGCTGACTCCAACTGGGGACATTGTCGGGCAATGGAAAGAATACTTCAAGGATCTTCTCAATCCTGCTGAGAATTCTTCCCTTGAGGAAGCAGAGGCTGAGGACTCTGGGGTGGAGCTGACCATCACTCAACCTGAGGTCACTGAGGTAGGCAAATAGCTCCTCGGTGGCGAGGCTCCAGAGGTGGATGAGGTTTGCCCCAAGGATCTCAAATGTCTTGATGCTGTGGGAGTGTCTTGGCTGACACGTCTTTTTTAAATTTTTTAGGCTAATTTTGCATTTAACTAATATTTTATCTGGCTATTAGCTTCCGCGTTTTCAGCTATTAGCTTCAGTGATTTTTAGCTATGAACTTCAGCATTTTTAGCAATCAGTTTCAGCATCTTCAACTATCAGCACTAGCATCTTAAGCGGCCAAAATCAGCTTACAGCATTTACACTTGCATTGTCACAGGTAATGCTATATATCTAGTTTTTAGTTAGTTTAAAGCTAATGAGGGTTAAGAGGTGTGCTTTACATCTACTTTCCCCATGACCCGATTAGTCGACTAATCGGAAATAATAATTGGTGATTAGTCAACTATTAAAAATAATCGTTTGTGGCAGCACTAGTGTCTGGGCGCTCCCTTACAGATAGGGTGAGGAGCTCAGTCACCCTGAGAGAGCTCGGAGTAGAGCCGCTTCTCCTCCACATTGAGAGGAGCCAGCTGAGGTGGCTCAGATATCTGGTCCGGATGCCTCCTGGATGCCTCCCTGGAGAGGTGTTCCGGGCATGTCCCACTGGGCGGAGGCCCCAGGGAAGACCCAGGACACACTGGAGAGACTATGTCTCTCGGCTGGCCTGGGAACACCTCAGGGGGTCCCCCAGAGAAGCTGGAGGACGTAGTTGGGGAGATGGAAGTCTGGGCATCTTTGCTCGGTATGCTGCTCCCCTGGTCTGGTCCCAGAAGAGCGGAAGAAGATGGACGGATGGATAACAAAGTATTTCGAAACCTAAAGACACATTAACATGCTCAAAATATTTGCTTACTGAGGCCTATTTATAAAAGGAAAACATTTTAATATATTTGAACTCATGATTAAAAACAAATCAGGATGCCCATATGAACAAAGTGCTTTGAGACTTTACATCCTTAAAAAAGGGGGGGGGAGGGGGGGGTTGTCAGAATGTACTACTTTCCTTCTTTCACAGTGCCCCCTTCTGCAGGGAAAGCCCCTGGTTACAAACAGAACAGTGGCTTTCTCATCTGCCAGCTCCAGGACTGCCCTGACAGCAGTCTGTGTTGTGACTGGACGTTGATCTCTCAGACTCATTTGGAGATTCTGAACCGCTCTTAGTCTGGCTCGTCACCTAGAGCCCATCTGTGGTAGGGCATCATACCATGGGTATTATCCCTGGACAGATTAGCTTCTAGGATCACTCGAGCGCTCAAACCCCTCCACCACGGTAAGGTGGCGGCTCACGGAGGGGAAAAATTTGGTGTGTTACAATTCTTTCTGCGTGATCGAAATTTAAAGAGCTGGTAACTGATTCCTAATTTCATTTTTATTCTCACTCTATAGTATTAAAGCATCAGAATTTTTTGTTTCATACCAGCTTGTAAAGAATTGCAACACTTTTTTTTCCGAATTCACTAATTAAACTAATAATAATTCTAAATTTTGGTTGGGTGGGGGGAACTGAAGTGCTCAGAGAAAACCCACACAAACACACTGATTAGTGTGTCGCCTTTTTTTTTTTTTTTTTTTTTATTCCTTCAGATTTTGACAAATTGGCTCTTGTGCTACACTGGGAGATGGGGTGGGTTTATGTGTGCCTGTAGTGGGGGGGGTTAAGAAATGCATACCCCCCTGAGGTCTCCTCCCTAACAAGTGACGTTTCCTGTTAGTGAGGAGACTTCATGGGGTACGCTATGACCCCCCCACCCCCAATATACACAAACGCACACATGTTCCCTATATCCCAGGATAGCACAAGGATTTAGAAGCCTACAAAAGTTCAATAAAATAAAAACAATAATTACAATTCTAATAATAATAATTTCTCCACGTCCCATTTTTAACCCTAATTTCTTTTTCTCCTTTTTCCATTTAATTCCTACTCCATAGTATTAAAGCGTCTGCATTTACTGTGTCCTACACTACTAATAATAATAATCACTAAAAAAGAATTCTAAATTTTAGGTTCGGTGGGGGGAACTGAAGTGCTCAGAGAAAACCCTTTTTTTTTTTTTTTTACATCAGATCTGATTTAGACAAATTTGCTCTTGTGCTACACTGGGAGATGGGATGGGTTTGCGTGTGTCTGTGGCGGCGGCGGGGCATTTAAGAGTCGCATACCCCCCTGAGGTCTCCTCCCTAACCAGTGAAGTTTCTTGTTAGGGAAGAGGAGACTTCATGGGGGTTACGCCATAACCCTCCACACCCCCACATACACTAACACTTACACACATGTTCCTTATATCCCGGGATAGCACAGGAATCACAAAGCCAAAACAGGTTAATTAAAATAAAATTAAAAAAATAAGAAGAATTTCCATATCCCACCAACCATCTGTTTACTGTTTTTTTTCCCTTCCTACTCAAGTTCTAATACAATAAACATGACTAAAACTAAAGGCAAGATAGCAACAACTACTACCATAGATAACATTTGATAAAAACTAATAAAAACATAAAACAACAACTAACAACTAAAACAAATTAAAAAAACATTTTAAGTAAAGCTAATGCTGTAAAATCAGCCCCACCCTCCAATTACCCATTTGCCCCTTTTCTAAACATTAGTTTGCGTGTTGGAGGAAAACCCTGGATCTTTGTTCTGGTTCAGGCTCAAATCTGAAACCTTCATTTCCAGTTTGCTTTTCAGGTCTTCCAGGTCAAATCTGTCCCTCTCGTTTTCATTCGTCTCTTCTTCCTGTCAGCTCAACCTGCAGGTCTTCGAGTTCCTTTTGGAGAAGGTCATGTTCATGTTTTTCATTCAAATTTTCCTCCTTCGCTTTTAAAACTCTGTCGTTCACATCATCCAAGGCATGAAGCTTCTTCTGCAGATCATCAACTTCAACATGAAGGTTGAAGTTTTCTTCTGCCACGTGGTCAGTTTCTGCTTTTATCTCCTCATAGTCAGTCTCCAGAAGTTGCCGCTGTTTCAGAAGATCAGTCAGGATTTCTTTTTGGTCTTTGAGGTCCTTAGTTTCCTCTCGAAGGGGTCCTAGTTTGTCTAGTACGTTGTTATATTGACCTGCCAGTTTACAAACGTCCTCTTGCTGCTGTTTCAGATGAGAAACCTCCTCCTGAAGCTGCTTCTTCTTGTCTTCCAGTTTGGACTTTTCTTCAGAGATTCTCTGATATTCAGCTTGAACCTCTTTCAGTTCCTTATTTTCCTTCTGGAGATCTTTGATTTCTGTCTCTAGAGCAGCGACTTCCTGTTGGGGAGCTTGTATCTGAACCTGCAGGTCTTGGATTAGCTTCTGGAGAAGCTCCTGTTCTTTCTTTGCTTTCAAATTTGTCTCCTTTGCTTCTACCACTCTCTCCTTCATATGTTTCAAATTTGAAATCTTCTTATGCAGATCATCAACTTCAACATGAAGGTTGAAGTTTTCTTCTGCCACATGGTCAGTTTCTGCTTTTATCTCCTCGTAGTCAGCCTCCAGAAGTTGCCGCTGTTTCAGAAGATCAGTCAGCATGTCTTTTTCATCTTTGAGGTCCTTAGTTTCCTCTCGAAGGGGTCCTAGTTTGTCTAGTACCTTGTTATATTGACCTGCCAGTTTACAAACGTCCTCTTGCTGCTGTTTCAGATGAGAAACCTCCTCCTGAAGCTGCTTCTTCTTATCTTCCAGTTTGGACTTTTCTTCAGAGATTCTCTGATATTCAGCTTGAACCTCTTTCAGTTCCTTATTTTTCTCCTGGAGATCTTTGATTTCTGTCTTTAGAGCAGCGACTTCCTGTTGTGGAGCTTGTATCTGAACCTTCAGGTCTTGGATTTCTTTGCAGTAAAGGTCTATTTGATTCTTTTTCTTCAAATTTTCCTCTTTTGCAACCTTGAGTTTTTCTTTCACCTCGTCAAACGCTGAAATAATTCTCTTCAGCTCCGCAACATTGAGTTCAAGGTTGAAAAATTGTATCACCAAGTCGTTTGTTTCTGCTTGTTTCTCGTTACATTCAGACTCCAGAGCTTCTCGGTGTTTCAGTTCTTCTGTCAGAGCGTTTCTTTCTGCTGTGAGAACGTTTGTTTGTTCTTGAAGCAATTCCAGTTGTCTCTTCTCCTCCTCACGTCGAACAATCAGCTGACGTGTTTCCTCCTTCTGCTGTCTCTGATCAGAAATCTCTTTTTCCAGTTGAGCCTTCAGATCTGTGAGTTGTAACCGTTCTTGTGTCATTGAAGGATAGTTCTCTTCCATCCTCTTCTGTTCCTCATTTTGGTTTTGCAACTCCTGAAGGCTTTGCCTTAGTTCCTCAGTTTGTTGAGTCAAAGCCTGGAAGTCATCAAATTCTTTTTTCAAATCCGGTTCCAGGTGTGCTTTGCGGTCAATCTTTTTCTGGAGTTTCTTCAGTTGAGATTGCAGAGCTCGCTTCTCTTGTTCCAGAATTTTTTGTTCAGACTTGAAGCCAGAAATGTCTTTTTTCATTTCTTTCAGTTGCTGAAGTTTGGACTGAAGTGCTTCAATTACTGTCCTCAGCTCCTGGTTACTTTCAGAGACCTGAGAGGTTTTTATCCTCTCCTCTTCACACATTTGTTCCACGTGGGTCTGCTTTTCAACGTCCACTCTTAGACTCTCCACCTGCTTCACCAGTCTTTTGTTTTCCTTGATAGCAGCTTTCCGTGATTTTTTCAGGTCTTTGTGTGAAGCATCCAAGTCTTTCCTTTTTTGCAATTTCTTGCAAATGTTCTCAACATGTTTGTTCAAAGCGTCGTTTTGCTCCATAAGTCTCTCTGTGATTTGTTTCAGTTCTTCAGTGGAAACATCCACCTCTTGAAATTCTTCAACGTGGGACATTCTGAGAAAACTTTTTGTTTTTCCAGTAACGTGTGGCGCTTGTGTTCTTGTGCTCGTCTTGCTGGGTGTCTGTGAAGACTAACTCGGATCTGCTGGAAGATGTCCTATAGGAAAAAATAGAGACGATTTAATGATGTCAGACGACATCATTCAGGCTAAAACGTCAGCGACACACACGTCCTGCTGATGTCAAATGATGTCACTGTGTGATGACGTCACTGTGTGATGATGTCACTGTGTGATGATGTCACTGTGTGATGAAGTCAGTGTGTGATGATGTCACTGTGTGATGATGTCATCGTCCAGACTGTGATGTCAGCAGCTGACTAGAGTTTTGAACAGTTGCTGCTGCTTTATACTGATATCAATTGTGTAACATACAAGACTATTTTTTGTAGTTTTTCTGATCTTGTTACCAACCTGCAGCATTTTGATCTAAGTCATCATAAATGTTATTTAACTAATTAATCCTGAATTTGCTCTGCTGGGTTTTCTCCTAATGACATATAATGCAAACACTTTCTGTGTTCATTGTTCTGTTTTAAAAACTCTGTAATGGAATTTAGAAAATAGCAAAAACAAAAACAGGAGGGATGGGAAATGTAGTTTGATCCATTCGTGAGGGTAAATACTGAGTGTAATAATGAAATATTCAAAGGGTTTCTTGCCATGTACACAGAAGTTCTTACTTTGCTGTTCCCTCCGAAACCCATAAAAATGCTTTTGGTCAAATAAAAAATGACGAATATTCACAAAATATTTGAAAAAGAAAATAATAAGCGGACATGAACGCAAAATATGAACTGTTTATCAGTAATTAGGTGAAGATATATACATATCAGCTGTTGTCCAAGTTCAGGGGACATGGGGACAATTGCATATTTAACATTCTTTATCTCATTTTTTGTACATGTGGTCTCCAAACATGTAAATGTAAATGACCGACTAAAACCTTGACACAATCTGAAGCGTGAGTTACACCTCTAGTTTCAATTCAGAGTTTTTGAGTTTTCACTGCAGAGCTGATCCTGCCTTTACATGGGCTTACATTGAGCTCAAAATGGCAACATTGACCACTGTACAATATTTATTTTAAAAAGCTCCTATCTGATTATATTAGTTTTTTTTCCTCTCAGTTCACAAATATTTCAAGTTCTCCCTGCGGACGAGCCAAAAACCAGGGACGTTCATGATCGTGTCCTCTTCTGGAATAGACGACCACAGATCCTTCTCCAAGACCAGAGGCACCATCAGCTGGGCGTGGTCCGCCGTCACCACCTGAGAGGACAGGAAATTTTCAGTCCAACCTTAAGGAGTGAAACGGTGACAGACCTGGAGCAAATGCAGACCTGGAGGTCGTCGTACAGGCTTCCACTCAGGTACATCTCTCTGAGTGGCATGTCGGGCAGCTTGGCGTGAAGGAACACTCTCAGCTCCGCACAGATGTCCAGCGCCGCCCTCCTGGCCACGGTCTGCTCCTCAGCCGGGATGTTGACGTGTTTTTGGTAGAACTCCCACAGGCGCTCCTGCAGACACAGACGCATGCGAGCCCGCTGCAGGTCCGACTGGCAGACTCCACTTCCTCCAGCTGCAGAGCGGCCGACGGCTCTGCGCAGACGGTCTGGCGACACAAGCACAGGTTGAGGCCAAATTAACCACAAGTTTGGTGGAAAACGACCAAATTCTGAAGTGACTTTACTAAAGTTTTGGT
>NC_050519.1:19186165-19193470 GCF_002922805.2 Oryzias melastigma | reverse complement strand
TTAACCATTAATCTGAAGTGACTTTACTAAAGTTTTGGTCTTGAAGCTTCTAAAGCTGTTTTTTTTAACACAATCTCTCCTCTGAGGTCATGTAACATTAGAAAAAAAGTGTGCACGTTGCCATGAAATAAACAAAAACGTGTCAAAACCTGTTGACCATTTAACAGGAAATTGAATATAAATTTAAAGTTTAACATTTCATATTTGCACCATTAGATATTTTTACAGAATACATTTTATTTATAAACTAATGAAAAGTGTTTACACATAAATATTTCTGTAACCACATTTTAAACTTTTAAATCTTACTCCTAAAGCTGCCATGACAACCTTTTCTTTACTATCTTAAAGTGGTTTAAAATGTCTCAATCGCTTTATTTTGACAAATAATTTTCCTTTTGACTTGAAGCTATAATTTAGAAGTTTGAAAATGGTCAGTCTTTTACTCACTTTTGTGACAGCCTCCTTTTTCTACACAATCTAATGATTTGATTGATAATTTAAAAGAAAACATAACCAATGGAGAAAAACAAAATCAGCAGCCGTGATTTTTATAGCAGAAAGTAAGATTGATTTTTATCGGTTTTTATTTTGACCCTATTTTTTGTTTTATTGTGAAATCTCTAAGGAGGGGTGTCAGACTTCGGGCTTTGAGTTTGGTCTCCTGCTGGTTTCTGAGAAACCATTTGCTGCTGATTGTCAGGATCAGGTGTGTCACCAATATGAAGCTACAATGGTGGGTTAGTTGGGAAGCATGCGACACCGGTCCTTGAGGTCTGGAGGTCGTCAGAGAGAAATGATCCACGACTCGTTTAATATCCAGAGGAATTTAGGGAAGCAGCTGCGCAGCATTCTGCAGGCAGGACTAGTGACATTTATATTTGATTTGTGTGCACATGCGCAGATCAGTCAATGTCATTACAGGTTGGATGAACATATTTTTTTTAATTTCCTTTTACCAATTTAATAATGTTGTTTTAAAAAGTAAACAATATGAGTTTGAATTACTTAAATTATTTAGGCAGAATGGAAAAATGATATAAAATAATGAAAATAAACTCTAAAAATAAATTAAGTTTTTACTAAAGGCCAGAATCAGTTTTTTTCAGTGTGGATTTGAGGGAATTTTAAGCTTTGAATTTAAAAGGACAACCAAAAATGTTAACGCTATGAAGCTTGTACAGTACTGTTTTAGTAACGACAGCAACTGTCTATCGGGTCAAACCTTCCCATGACCATGACACTCACTCAATTTTTGACTATGTGTGAAGTCATGCTCACTCAGATCCAGAAAATATGCAAATGTGTTTAACTTGGACTGAAACACTAGTGGATAAAATCAGTTATATTAATTCAAATGGTGAAAATGGTAAATGGCGTATACTTGTATAGCGCTTTCTACCCTCCTTCGAGGGCCCAAAGCGCTTCACAGTCACAGACCCATTCACCCATTCACACACACATTCACACACTGGTGGTGGCTCCGCTGCCGAACACTGGCGCCAACCTCCCACCAGAGGCAATTCGGGGTTCAGTGTCTTGCCCAAGGACACTTCGACACATGGGCGGGCAAGGCGGAGTCGAACCTGCTCACTTCTGATCAGGAGTCGACCGCCCTACCACTGCACCACGGCCGCCCGTATAGGTATTAATTAAATAGGTATATTTAATTAAGTCATTTTTAAGTAACCAATGTGGTCCTCCACATTGATTTACTGCCCCATACTTCTATTTTGACACAAATAGTAAAAGTTATGATATAACAAAACTGTTGAGCTTTAACTACCTTCATGAGTATAGAGGTAAATGAGAGAAAACAAGACATAGGAAATTATATTCTTTATCCTTTTGTCTTATTTATTTACAACGAAAAAGGATATTCAACAGCTTTCTTTAGCACACATATCACTGAACAGTAACATGAAGGAATATACTCTCTTCCTCCAGTGATAAAAGACAAACTTTACATCATATTTGGCAATGATAAATCACATTTTGAGTGCATAAAATAAAATCTTTTTTTTACTGGTCCCAACCAGTAATCAATTAATATTTCATTGTGATTCCACTAATATCTCTTCCTGGTGTTAAATTAAACAGCATTTTTCTTGCTTGGTGAAACTATAGTGAATGCTCAAACCATCATTTGAACACTGCTGTTTGTGACTGCTATTATCTGTACAGTTTATTACCCTTAAATTAAATAAACAGCAGTACACAGAATGTTAAAAAAGGCATTTTAGTAAATTATCTCCAACATTTTTTACACAGCTTTCATGTCCTGATTGACACACACTGATGGGGAAACATCTTTTTCTTATTTTCTACCACCAGATCACTCACATTTTAATAGTTTTTTGTTCAGGGACATATCAATATGTATATACTTGTATAAAAGCTAGAAACTGACCCCCCAGCCCTGTGGATGAAAGACTTAACTTTGAAGCTGGAGATACTGCTGCTCAAAGGACCTTAAGACCCACAGTCTTCTTTGGAACAAGTGCCTTCTTTCAGCGTTTTTCTTTTAATAAAACATGTTCAAATTTTGTATTAGCTAAAGCCAGTCGCTGCGCTGTTTCCGAGGAGAGCTTTGTAACATTTTTATTCATGAGGATGTTGAGAACTCTTGATGACAGGAAGTCTTTTGCAATACACATCTGTATAAAACAAGATTAGCTAAAAAGAAGAACATATGAAAACATTTTTTTAAAATATAACTTTATTAAAAACATTTTTTGAGCTATAAAACCTTGTTACACAACAATGAGCATTAAACCAGATGTTCATCTTTTGCCAAAAAAACATTTATACCAAAAAGTACAAATAAATAAAAACATTTTATATTTTAAAGAGTATTTATAAAACTATAAAAACCTTTATTTTGTTTCTTTGACGATGACACATTTATCTGATGATGTATTTACAGCACTTTCTCAAGCTCCCATAGAAATGAACTCTAAAAGAACATGATTTATGTCCAGATTTTTGGGCAGAAAAAGTAACATTTATGACAGTTTTAAACAGGTTAGTCTGTCTTGAGATCTGTTGTTGTAGAAACCAGCTCTGTACATTTAAACCTTATATTTTTATAATGTAAATAAAGAAGATTGTTAACATAAACACCAAAAATAAAGAAAATTAAAGTTTGAGAGGAACTCAAGAATAGAAAGTACCCGTTATTAATCTTCAGTAGCTGCTGGATTTAATCAATAAATGTGATCCTGTTTGATCTATTGCAGTTTATCGAGTTCGACCCACGCCACCGCCCTCTGCTGGCTCTGAATGGCGTTGCGCAGGGTTTCCAGCAGCTCCTCGGTGCAGCTCCAGGAGTTTGGCTCCACAGTGTGGTAAAGAACGGGCAGAGTCTCCAGCTGCAGCTCCTCAGCCTGACACAGATCCTCCATGAAGCTGTCCTCGCCACACCGGGTGAAGAACTTCCTGTTTGATGGGAGAATTACAGTTTAACACCAGAGCTCCAGTGTTTATGTTCTTTGATTTACTGTAACTTTTCAACCGTTGACACAATAACTCCAGTTATTGTGTTAATGGTTGAAAAGTTATAGTATGTCAAATAATTTGTGTTTAAGCATCACTGACAACACTGCTTTAAAGTCCGGTAAATGTTTTAGTTTAGTTTGCACCCACCTGAGCTTCTTGTGCTTTTTGTTTTTGGGCCGAATGTAGATGACGATGGGGTATATGCCCTGTCTGAGCAGACTCTCAATGCAGGACAGTCCCAGCTCCAGCAGACAGTGCCTCTCCTGGAGAAACATAGTTTAATTTCATCATCATCATCTTATTTCGCTGCACGGTGGCGCAGTGGTTAGCGCTCTTGCCTCGCAGCGAGAAGGCCCCGGTTCGACTCCCGGCTGGGACCTTTCTGTGTGGAGTTTGCATGTTCTCCCCGTGCATGCGTGGGTTTTCACCGGGGACTCCGGCTTCCTCCCACCGTCAAAAAACATGCTTCATAGGTTCATTGGTGACTCTAAATTGCCCCTAGGTGTGAGAGTGAATGTGTGTGTGATTGAGGCCCTGCGACACACTGGCGGCCTGTCCAGAGTGTACCCCGCCTTCGCCCATCAGTAGCCGGGTTAGGCTCCGGCACCCCCGCGACCCCGAAAGGGACAAAGCGGCCAAGAAGATGGATGGATCAACTTATTTCATTTGTTGACACAAACCTTTGCTGATCTTACCTGACTGATGACATCGAGTATGGACTGCAGCCGTATGCCCTGAGCCTGCTCTTGACTGGAGGGATCCAACAAGAATACCGTCTTGTTTTGTTTGTCTGAAGCCTGAATGGGTTCTGAAAGCAGAACCAAAAATACACAGAAAACTGTTATTTTCTATAAATCTATCTCACACTGAAAGAGGGGTGAGAACTGCACACACACTTCTCTCTGTGTGTCTCAACAACAAATAAATGAAAGAAGTGTAGGCCAACTAACTACTTGTTTCTTCATAGCAGAAATATGGGATAATATTTTTAGGTTATTAACTTACCCATTATGGCAAAAACAACAAAAAAAAAGCTCTAGCACACGCGTCAAAGTCAAGGCCCGGATCTGGTCCGCTGGGGAAATTCTATCCGGTGCTCCAGATCATTTTATTTTATTGTTATTGAAGTTATCTTGCGCTCAGTTCTAACTTATATAAATTTGACAAAATATATTTTTATGGAGGGTAAAATATTGAAAGTTATTTAAAGTTTAAGTTGATGTATTCTGGAATAATATTCCTGTCTTTTTATTATTCATATTTATCCTAAAAAGTTATGGCTTTAAAGTTTTAAAAATTGACATTCTGCTATCTTTTTGGACAATTTTGGCATTTACTAAGATGTTTTACTTAGATTACCTAATATTTCAGCTACATGCTATCTGTTTTGGCTAATTTAGGCAGCATTTTAGTTTTACAGTCTGTTTTGGAGTTAGGCTTATATTTACACGCTATCTGTTTTGGGTAATTTAGGCTTTTTTCATTTTTTTCAGGCTTTTTTTAAATTTAGCTAATATTTCAGCTACATGCTAGTCGTTTGGCCAACCTAAGTTTTCTTTCTTAAGTTTTTTATGCTAATTTGGCATTTAGCTAATATTTTAGCTGGTTATCAGCTTTAGCGTTCAGCTATTAGCGGCCAAATTCAGCTTAGCTACAGTATTCACACTAGCATTTTTGCAGATAATGCTATATATAATAATTAGTATTATTATGTAATAATTATTATGTAATTATTATTATATATAATCAGCTTGCATGTTGGTAACTGGCGGCGCGTTCACACGCAGCGGCTCCTCTTTCTCCCGTTTTCGTGTTTTTTTTTACGACCTTTTTTGCGCTTATTGTTGTAATTATTGCTGTTTGCACTGAGGGATGAGAGGAAAGGAATTTCATCTGTGCTGTTTAACTTGGATTTTCAGCATATTTGACAATAAAGCTGACTTGACTTGACTTGACTATATATCTAGTTCATAATTATTTTAAAAAGTGACGGTTTCAAAGCTTTAAGAATGTAGTTTTAGAGTGTTCAATAAATGTGTAATCTGTTTGACCTGCAACCTAAGGTGTGTTTTGGATTTTCCCCCTTGAGCTTGACACCCCTGCTCTAAGAGTAGCGCCTGTCGACCATCGCGAAACAATGCGTGTCCGGTGTGAATTGCGGGAAAGAGTGGTTGCCGCTACCCTGCCACTTTGTGGCGCTTCTGCGTCCAGTGTGAACCTAGCGTAGCAGAGATGCGTATGTTTGCTCACCTGGTTGACAGGTGCTGAACCTCAAACCCGACTCAACCGGCTGCAAAAGCCTCTCAATCAAACCGCGGGAAAGCAGCGAGGGGGCGAAGATAACGGGCCGTTTGGTCTCGACCTTTATCGGACGCACCAAACTGTACGGGATCAAATGCTCCTCATGACCTGGGAAGAAAAAAAGCCTCCATGACAACATGAAAACAACCCCGTAGACTGAGCTGCTGCTGGAAACTCACGTCTGCTGAGAGTGTAAACGATCTGCTGGGAGGAACCGATTCCACGGAAGCTGGGGTCCACTGCTTTCACCAAGCGAACACGTCCTGGAGGTTTCTTTACAAACTAATAGTAAAAGATGTAAAAAAAAGTGTAAGAAAATGTGTGTTTAAAAATGTGGTTTCAGTCTGAGCGGCCATCTTACCATCTTCTTCTTCAAGTCTTTTTGCTCCACAGACATTTTTCTTAAGTGTACGAGTAACAACTGCTGCGCTCTGACGGAGAAAATAATTCACATTTGTTTATTTTGGGTGATTAATGAACGGCATTTATCTCACTAGCAAGGTCTAAAATGTATATTTAAGTCGAGGCCACATGAAAATACCTGTTATAGTTGGGCATGGTTCCTCCCTGCAACGGTTTGGCGCTGACCCGGTCCACCACAGAACAGCGCCAGTGGTACTTCTTGTTGTACTTTGAGTCTGTGACGTGTACGATGTCATCGCAGGCGATGCTTAGCGAGGGCGGATCTCCGTGCGGCTCGATGTTGAGGTTGACGCGGACGTAGAAAGAGTCTGCCCCCACGAAGGACGGCGAGGACAGCTCCGAGCAAAGTCTGGAATACCCTGAAGACAGGGAAGGGAAGGTTTAACCTCTGACACACGAAGGAGAGGGACTTTAGACAAATAAGATAAATATAAAATTAGAGACAGCCTGCAACACATGCATTTAAGATTTCAGCAGCAGGAGCAACTGTATTCAAAACCAAGCTAATATAATATTTTAATGCCTTTTTCCATAGAGTTCTTCAGTATTCTCCACTAATCAATGAATGAAGAAAGTCAAACATGTAGAGTTCTTTCTGCCTGTTTAGCTACATTATAAAAAATGATGCCGTACTGTTGAAATCCTTAGTCACATTACAGTTTAACACCAGAGCTCCAGTGTTTATGTTCTTTGATTCACTGTAACTTTTCAACCGTTGACACAATAACTCCAGCAGATTCTGAAGGAGAAAAGCGGCTCCTGGGTAACGGGACTACAGGTTTTTGGGTTGTCTGGGCCTATAGAGGGTCATAGAAGAGAGGGGCTGCATCCTAAATATTGACTGTATATGTGGAACTGGACTGAGTGACCCCTCCTAAAATGCGTTTCAAACAGGAAGTACCTGCGGCTTCCAAAAATCCAAAATCCCATAGACTTCTTTAAAAAAATAAACAGTCATTGTATTTGTCAGAATAACAATTCTTGCTCTCGTACTTCTTTTTAACATTTTCTTGATAATTTTTTTTTTTTTCATTATATTTGACTGAAGTGACTTCATTTGGTTGGGACTGGAAGTAAGTCATT
>NC_050519.1:19181767-19185104 GCF_002922805.2 Oryzias melastigma | reverse complement strand
TTGGCGCTGACCCGGTCCACCACAGAACAGCGCCAGTGGTACTTCTCGTTGTACTTTGAGTCTGTGACGTGTACGATGTCATCGCAGGCGATGCTTAGCGAGGGCGGATCTCCGTGCGGCTCAATGTTGAGGTTGACGCGGACGTAAAAAGAGTCTGCCCCCACGAAGGACGGCGACGACAGCTCAGAGCAAAGTCTGGAATACCCTGAAGACAGGGAAGGGAAGGTTTAACCTCTGACACACGAAGGAGAGGGACTTTAGACAAATAAGATAAATATAAAATTAGAGACAGCCTGCAACACATGCATTTAAGATGTCAGCAGCAGGAGCAACTGTATTCAAAACCAAGCTAATATAATATTTTAATGCCTTTTTCAAAGACTTCTTCAGTATTCTCCTCTAATCAATGAATGAAGAAAGTCAAACATGAGTTCTTTCTGCCTGTACAGCTACATTACAAACAGAATGATGCCGTTCTGTTGAAATCCTTAGTCACATGCACCGGAATGGAGGGTTGACCCATAACGGGACTACAGGTTTTTGAGTTGTCTGGGCCTATAGAGGGTCGTAGAATGGAGGGGCTGCATCCTAAATATTGACTGTATATGTAGAACTGGACTGAGTGACCCCTTCTAAATTGTGTTTCAAACAGGAAGTACCTGCTGCTTCCAAAAATCTAGAATCCCATAGACTTCCATTGAGAAATAAACAGTCATTGTATTTGTCAGAATAACTATTCTTTTTAACATTTTCTTGATAATTTAATTTTTTCATTATATTTTTGCTGTAGTGTAAGTTATTCATGTTATCAAGTGACTAATAAGATATTTCAATAACAGTAGGTGGTCTCGGATCGTAAGTTCGAAGCGTTTGATTGACAGATTCTCCTGAGCGTGGTTTCACAGGAAGGGGTGTGGCCTTCCATCATGCTCACCACGGACCAATCACGGCTTACTGACAAAGTCTGGTTCCAACGTGGCAATAGAAATATTGCAGAAAAACGGCGACCGAAGTGACTTCATTTGCTTGGGACTGGAAGTAAGTCATTGGATGATGTCACACTCGCTCTGTCCAGTTCTCATATGCAGTCAACGATCTTAAAAGAAGAGCAGGTGTATTTTGCACTTCTCTTCAATCGCCTTGAAGGACGTCATGAAAATGGGGAAATTATATTTGGAATAAATATTACTTTAGTTCAATTTGATGTTATTTTTTATCTTAGGAACACATTTGACATTAAATAGTGCTTTAAAAACTAAAGTTGTATGTTTACCAATTTCAAGCTTTTTAAAAAAAAAAAGTTACTTGATATGTTAATATGTTACCTGATAACACTTTATATGAAGAAGACCTCATGAGGGGATGTGAGTTTCTTTTTTTCAAAGCTGTAGACTTACCCTCTGAGTTGCTCTGATATTTCAGCGCTGACGGCTCGTTCCACCACTGCAGGGAGAAGTGGGCCACCTCTGCGGTGCACTGACTCAGCTGCACACTTCCACCGCCAAACAGAACCCGCTCCAGCTAAACAACATCCAGACAAGCCCGCATGTTAGGCCACCATCTCACTGTCATCTCCTCTGTGATCTTTTTCCATGTCAGAACATGCAGAGGACTTTCATCAAACCACAATCTGCTACGTTTAAAGCACATTTTCAGCCGACAGACACACACCTCCAGCAGCTCACTGCCCTCCTTCAGTCCACACTGTTCTGCAGCAGAGGCGGCTTTGACGTGGCTGACGAAAATCCCTGTTCGGTTTCCACCTATGATCACGATGTCTTCAGCTAGACTGGCTTTAGCGAGCTCCGGTGAGGTAGTAGTGGGGCTTCAAGACCATCAGAGATAGCAGTTAGACAAAAAAGCAAATTAGAAGTTAATTTAATAATTCTTTCACAGTTCATGCTGTACCTGCATGGGCTGGGACTGGGCTGATGGGCAGGAATGCTGGGCAGGTTGATGAGGTCCGGGGGGAAGAGGTGAGAGTGCAGTGAGGTCCAGGAATCCCACAAAGAAGGCTCAACCTGCTCACCTGAAAACACCATATTTACTTCTAATGTTCTCTGCCCAAATAATTAAAATATTTTTCTGTTGTTCCAAAAAATAATAATAAAAATAATAGAAATATTATACCTCCAATGTTCTCATTCTCATCACTGCCCCAGGAGTCTAAGTCAAACCTTTGTGCAGGAGAACAAAAACAAAGTTGGTTATGAGGAAAAAAGAGAAAAGAAAGAGCTTTAAAAAGGATAAACTCACTCTGTGTTCACCCTTCGGTTAATGGAGTTCACACACGGAGGAAATGCGAACGTTGACAGTCGATTTATTTCCTTTTCATCATCTCTCATCTGATGGCACACATGTAAGCAAAGGTTAGGAGTCTGAGCTGGAAGTTCATTTTGAACCAGAAGCTTAGATGCTCACCAACAGCAGATTCTCCTCCGAGTTAGAACAGGACTCTGTGAAAAATCAGAAAGTTTAGTTTAAATTTCCAACCAGGGCAAAAAAGTTCAAGCTCTGGACTCCTCTTTCTCTTTGATGAGCTGGTCACTGTCTATAATATATTAAATGAAGGCAACACTAAGAGTGTGTTTTTATTTTTTCAATAAGTTGCTCCAACCCTCTCCTTCTCATCTCAACTGACCAACTCCATTGAAGCAGTTTTTCAATGCAAAATTTCCCTAAAACCTCATCTTAATTTTACAAGTTCCCATCAAATTCAAAAATTTTCTCCACTTTTCATATTCCTACTGACTCTGATATCTATATAATCTCTTCCATAAAAGCCCTTCATTTCCATCCAAGTCATTTGTAGTTAAATCCTGCCTTCTATCCTGCTATCATTGATTCTTCACTCACTGCTGGAATTGCCCCCACTCTCCTCAAATCATTCTGATTCTGATTTTCCAAAAACTGTCCAAGTTGGCAAAGATGAGATTTGTCCAAATGCTACAATTCAACTTCAAGACAACGTCATCTGGATGAATGAGAACCTTTATTGACTAGATCCCCCAAATTAATCCACCTTTCATTTCCAAAATCCTCAAAAAAGTTGCTTCTCAACTTGATTTAGATCAAACATATCTAATAGCTTCAAAGAAACTCTCCAGTCTGTAATTTGCCCTGTTGGAACTGCTCTGTTAAAAATACCTAATGGCCTCCTCATGGCAACTAACTGTAGTTAAGTCACCATTCTTATCCCTCTCAAGTTGAGTGCTCGTCTGGTTCTCCCATGGTGCACTGCTCCATCAACTCTCTTCTACGATATCTGTTCTAAAAACTAGTTTGATTTTTAACTTTCACAGCACACTTAGTTCCACACATCCCAGCCATCTCTGTT
>NC_050519.1:19108559-19181171 GCF_002922805.2 Oryzias melastigma | reverse complement strand
GAGAAAAGAAAGAGCTTTAAAAAGGATAAACTCACTCTGTGTTCACCCTTCGGTTAATGGAGTTCACACACGGAGGAAATGCGAACGTCGACAGGCGATTTATTTCCTTTTCATCGTCTCTCATCTGATGGCACACATGTTAGCAAAGGTTAGGAGTCTGAGCTGGAAGTTCATTTTGAACCAGAAGCTTAGATGCTCACCAGCAGCAGATTCTCCTCCGAGTTAGAACAGGACTCTGTGAAACATCAGAAAGTTTAGTTTAAATTTCCAACCAGGGCGAAAAAGTTCAAGCTCTTTCTCTTTGATGAGCTGGTCACTGTCTATAATATATTAAATGAAGGCAACACCAAGAGTGTGTTTTTATTTTTTCAATAAGTTGCTCCAACCCTCTCCTTCTCATCTCAACTGACCAACTCCATTGAAGCAGTTTTTCAATGCAAAAATTCCCCAAAACCTCGTCTCAAGTTTACAAGTTCCCCTCAAATTCATAAATTTTCTCCACTTTTCATATTCCTACTGACTCTGATATCTATATAATCTCTTCCATAAAAGCCCTCCATTTCCATCCAAGTCATCTGTAGTTAGATCCTGCCTTCTATCCTGCTATCAGTGATTCTTCACTCACTGCTGGAATTGCCCCCACTCTCCTCAAATCATTCTGATTCTCCAAAAACTGTCCTAGATCGGTAAAAAGAGATGAGTCCAAATGCTACGATTTAACTTCAAGACAACGTCATCTGGATGAATGAGAACCTTTATTGACTAGATCCCCCAAATTAATCCACCTTTCATTTCCAAAATCCTCAAAAAAGTTGCTTCTCAACTTAATTTAGATCAAACATATCTAATACCTTCAAAGAAACTCTCCAGTCTGTAATTTGTCCTGTTGGAACTGCTCTGTTAAAAATACCTAATGGCCTCCTCATGGCAACTAACTGTAGTTAATTCACTATTGTTATCCATCTCAAGTTGAGTGCTCGTCTGGACCTCCCATGGTGTACTGCTCCATCAACTCTCTTCTACGATATCTGCTCTAAAAACTAGTTTGATTCTTAACTTTCACAGCACACTTAGTTCCACACATCCCAGCCATCTCTGTTACGTCTGGTGTACCTCAAGGCTCTGTACTGGGACCTTTAGTCTCCCTAACTTACCTTCTCCCTCCGATTTCTTCTATAACTTCAATGGTATATCTTAATTTATTTAGTAAATCTAACTTTACAACCCCCCCCTATTAACCCATGTCTTTCTACATTCAAATCCTGGTTCATCTACAGTTCCCTAAAACTAAACAGTGACAAAACAAAAGTTGCTATAATTAGTGAAAAGCCCATTCTATCTAAACTTGACAGTTTTTTCATTTAAACTGACAAATCTGCAGTTTTCCTTCCCATCAGGTAAAGATTCTGGGAGAGATCCTGAAGAGACATTTATCATTTTAATATCACATCAAAAACCTTCCAGTCATCTTATTCTACAGGTCACTTTTTAAAAAAAATTTAATCAAGAAATGTTACTTGCTGTTTCATTATGTGTTTTTTTTATGTATTCTTTTTTTATTTTTCTTCTGTATAATGTCCCATTTTTTCATAAAATGCCTCATATATAAAACAATAATAACTATTATTATTAAGTATAAAGTGGAGACTCACCCCCGGAGGTTTCATGCGTTTGGCCTCTCAACTGGGCCTGTGACAGAAAAAGTAATTGACCCACTGAGACATGTGACAAGTGCAGACAGGCTGGCATGTGCAGAGACTTGCATAAGAATGTATTGTCTTTATCAACACAGGATCTTATTGAAGTTGAGGAAGTTTGCTTTTCACAAGTTGCATTGCTTGTATTACAAAAGACAGTTATTGTTGGTTTTTGGTTGTGCAAGTTGTTACTAAAGCTGTGGCAGATCTGAAGCTCTTATGGTTTAAATGTGATATGTGTGTGGAGTGTGGGGGGGCAGCTCTGACCTTTTTAGACATCGATTGGTTGGGGCTCAGATCCAGGTCAGGCGTGCAGCAGAGGCCAAAGCACTGCTCCTCACTGCACAGAGACAAGTGGGACTGGGGAGGAGAAACGGGGAGGATTAGTTTCTGCAGCGCTGCTACCTCGCCACACTCCTGGGTCCTGTTTTACTCACGCAGTGAAGACTGGCGGTCTGCTCCATCTGCTCCCGCCACCGCTCCCGCTCTCGCTCCAGCTCCCTCTGCTGCTGCTCCAGGCTGGCCTGCAGCTCTGCGATGCGTTTCCGCAGGTGGTTCTTGTCCAGCAGACAGTCGGTGTACTCCAGCTGCAGGCTGTCGCGGCTCCGCAGAGCCTGGTCGAACAGGGAAAGTACAGATGTATTTGAGTATTAGTACAAAAAGCCTCACAAGTTGATGAAATGCCTTGAAAATAGAGTTGACTCCACAGTTTTTGTGTTTTCATTTTAAAAAAATAGGAAAATCAGGAGTAAAATGATACATAAATCGAAGTAAAAACAAGAGCTGTGAACATTAATGCGTTAACGCACACAATTAATGGAGAAGCCAAATTAATGCGCTTATATTAACACAACTTAGTTGAACCTCCACACACAAATTACACAAATTAAACTTCTGGGTTAACACTTGATACATCAAAAAATTCAGACAATAAAAATGCAGGAAAATTTGATCTCTAGTCCGCCTAATTTCATTCTTACTTAGTAAAACATTGTGATTATTAGTGATCAATCAAAACACAAAAGTGAGATTAATCTGATTTTTTTTTGACAGCCTTATTAAAAATAAATGTTCTAAATGTACAGTTTAGTGTGTGATTTCATCTAGTGATTATTACAATAGTAACAAGTGGTTGGAAAATACTTAAAGAAAAAGTTAATTGTGATTAATCGAGATTAATTTTTTCCCAGTCTGAGATTAATTTATTTTATTTAATCAATTCCCAGTCCTAGTAAAAACATGTTTAAACGCCATAAGGGTAGTTGTCTAAAGTACACTGAGTTGGTGAAACAAGTCACAAAAAGCTGGTATCAGCAGCCTTTGGGATTCTCCAGATGCCTTCTATTTTGTTTCTGGTTCAGTTTCCGTCTGTATTCCACACCTCTACCACCTCACCTGTGATGACTCAGACAAGCAAAACTCATCAGATTTACAGGCCAAAAAATCCCTGTGCTGTGTAAATCTTTAAAAAAGTGACACCATCCCATACTGAGTAATCAAAATGAAAATATTTAGAGATCCCAATCTGGTCCTTAGAAGCCAATGCTTTGTTTGTTTCCCAGATATTCGTGTCTTACTCACTGCTAACTCCACACTGACTACTGCTGAGGTGTGTTCGGTTAGTCAGAATCTGGAAAATACCCTTTTAGATTGAGGGAGAAGCAGGAAGACAAAGCGAAATTCAGTGTCTGACTAAGTGAGCACACCTGAGCCAGGTGATCAGCAGTGAGTAAACCAGGAAAGACTGGAGACAAAAACAAGAGTCCTAATTTGTAGAATCTAAATGGGTCTTTCTCCAAATTTTCCTAAAATTCCTTTTTAACTGACTTTGAAATAAACCTGATCATTAGTGGGAGCAAAGTCTCTTTAATTTTAAACGTGTGGACCTTCACTTCAGGCTGGATTCAGACCGACCTGGTCCCTCTCCTTCTCCAGTTCCATGATTTGATTGAAGTAGGACTCGCTCCTCTTCTGCTCGGTCTCCCAGTCCAGCTGGAGAGTCCTCACCTTCAGCTGCAGCTGCTCACACTGAGACTGCAACTGCAAATCCAGTCAAAGGGAAGTTTATAAGAATGCTCGATTGGGTAGATAATCTGGTTAAATCCGGGGATTTAGATGGCATCATCCATGTCCTCACCTTGCCCCTGAGCTCGTCGGCACCTTGCAGCTCCTGCTGCAGTTTGGTGATCAGATCGCAGAGCTCCTGCCTCTGCTCGGCAGCTTCCACGCGGTCCTGCTGCAGGATGTCCATCAGTGCCTGATGTGAGGAGGAAGCTCGTTTAGAAAAACATCTTCAGACGGTGTTCTCAGACTTTTAAAGATGAATACGCACAATGACTCCAGTGGTGGGAGCTGGGGTCGACACACAGGTTTTCTGAGCCTCCGAGTTTTGTAGCGACTTTTTAGGAAGAGTGGGCGGAGAGCCATCACTTCCATTAGAAACAACACAAGAGGATGTGCTTCCATCAGGAGCTTCAAGTGATTGTTTCTCTGAGTCTTTCAGTCTGGATTTAAGATTCTCTATCTGTGGAAAAAAAAAGAAAAATGACAAAAATGTAAAGCAAAACCAAATTCCTGTATAAACAGAAGACATCTGAGTTTATACCTCAGCGGTGAGGCCGACCTGCTGCAACAACACAATCTAATCTGAATGGAGGCTGATAACATCCACACAGGTGAGGAGTCGTATAGACACAAAGTTGTGGTCGCTCTCAGAGCAAAGGGTTACTAAACGGGAATGTGCATTCAAGAAGCCACAGAACTCGCATTCTTCAACGCACTTGAATTCTTCCCCCAACCCTATGGCCTCTCCTTACCCCTCCAAACGTAGGGGCATTTGGAGGGGTAGGGCCGTCCAAAATACATTTTTTAGGGTCTACGAGGAGGAGAAACACATTTCTTGACATGGGTATGCACCAGAGTTTACATTTAAATGTAATTGAGGATTTTTTTGTTATAGCATGACTTTTCAAATTTATAAAACCAATGTTTTTGTGTATTTCCGAGCACGGACAGCTACACGCTAACTAATGGAGCTAACCGGGGACTAATAGCTCATTTGTTTATTTGGATCCCCATTAGCTTCCACAAAGAGGTTGCTAGTCTTCTTGGCCATGAGCATAACATACACAAGTTTTACAGAAACTTTAAAGGATTTCACCAAATTTACAAACGAATGAATCATATTTACATTAAAAGCTAAACTATTAATGAAGTCATCGAGTGGAAGTGGGGTCAGAATTTGAAGGCACTACTGGTATATTTCCATGACTCTCTATTTGGAGGGCTGAATTTAGAGGTGGGGGAAGAATTTGGATTTGGTCTTAGCATACGGTATTCACACTGTACTGGTACTGCCCAATACTAGCGCATGTACTCACAGATGGAAGTGGCTCGGAATGAATATTCCCACATTTGTTAGACATGGTGTTATTGTCAGTAGGTGGAGATATCGGACAACCCAAGGAGGCTCACACTGAGGTTTAGATGAATGCAGTGTTTAAACATGGTGGTAGGAGGACAGTAATACTGTCAGATGCACAGGGGAGTCTCCAGGAAACTGCCTCTTGTGTTTGAGGAGTTTATTAGACTAGATTATTAATTTATTCTCCACAAGAAATTCCAAATAGTTAGCATTTCCGTGTTTTGAAAACCTTTACATCACTACCAAATTCGGGTCCCTGATTGATCAAATTTCAACTGCTTTAACTTTTGTTGGGCATTCAATTCAACCCCAAAAACGGACTTAAAAACTTGCATTCCGATGAACACAAGAGTGTTGAAGACAGAAGCATTTGCCAGTGTTTACATAGACTTTTAATGGAAGAGGTTGCTTGAAAGGCATTTCTGAGCCCGTCACAGTTTTAAGCCGTGTTTGTAAAGCTTTGAAACAACAAATGAACACGTCCTGTGAAGTTTATTTCTTCTACCTCTGCTGTTCTGACCGACTCACCTGCATGAGCAGTTCCCTCTCTCGGGTCGTGGCTTTGTGCTGCTCCTCCAGCGCTCTGGAGTACTTCACCGCCTGGTCCAGGTGTCTGTCCTTCAGCTTCCCCAGCTCCCTGCTGGCAGACTCCCAGTCCTGCCGCAGCCTTTAAACACACAACAACAGGAATATTATTTTTTTTATTAATAATTTTAATAATTATTAATTATTTTGTTTTTTTAAATTAGAATAATTATTGGGGGTCAAACCTTTCAAGCTGCAGGTTGTCGTGACGCAGCCCGTGAGCTTTGCGCTCCGCTCTGCTGCGCTCCTCCTCGGCCACCCGACATCGCTGAGACAGGCGGCGCTCGCACAGGCGGCTGTTCCGAAGCTGCTCCCTCAGCTTCCGCACCTCCAGCAGCAGAAACTGGGTTAAGCCTTCCGGACCTTCCTCATCTGCAGAGAAAAAAAAACAAAAACGTGGGATGGTGTTGTTGTTGTTTGGGGAGCAGTTGTAAGTCATTTTCCAAAAAGAGACAAAACAGATGAGTGAGATTAAAGAACATCTTAATCTGATCATCTCTCACCAGCTAAGACCGGGGTCATTTAGATCTTTGCTAGGCCTCAAAATAATCTTTTCAAACTTTTACCAACCAAAATTCCAGAGATGTTGGAACATTCTTTAACATTTGAATAGAATGAAAGGGAAAAGACTCTAAAAATAAATAATCTAGTGTTATATCTGCAACAGCTCATTAAAATGTTCAACTTTAAACTATTCTTGATCTTCCATTAGCTCATTTTAATCCTAAAGGCTCATACAGGTCAGAGATCTGAAAAAAATGGAAAAGGATAAAAAGATTCAATTGAAAGAGTAACTGAATAATTAATATGAGCTCAGTAACAAGATTTTGGGAGTTTTTCAAAAGTAAAAAAGGTAGGACTCTGTCAAATGAATAAAATAGTGTATATAAAGATGTGTAACACTTTCAAAATCCCATTACTTTATGTCAAACACCAAAGGTTTTGAAAATCTTTTAAACGTGAAGTGCATAAAAAAATAATAAAAACTGGATAAATCTTTGTGTGGAAGGGACACAGATCTATAATCAGAGAATTTTTCCAATGTGCTCAGGAATGGGATAAAATTCCAACACAAAACTCTAGAAACTCTTACTGTTTAGAAAATGACATGGTGTGACGTTTTCCCTCTTTTTCAAGACTTGTTGCAGCCATCAAACTTATAATGAGCTCTTGTAGTAAATAAAAGCCTAAAAATGTGCTTTATTTATTCAGCTTGTGCTAAACATTTGACTGATCAGAGAAATAATCAGCTGTGACTCTAAAAAAGCTTTAACATCATTTGACTCACTGGAAATAAAGATAGTTTTTAAATATGAAATATATTTTTTAAGAAGATCCCCAAGGTTCAATTTGAACTCCATCATTTTGTAAGTTAACTAATGTCAGTCTGATTTTTTTAATCGTTTCACATGAGAAACTGCAGCTTACCCAGAATCAAGGAGCATCGCTGCGTGGGCTTCTGTCCGGTCAGCTGTGTGTACTGATCTGGATGGTAAAACTCCAGCGACTCCATGAAGGCCTGAAGGCCTCGCTGGCCTTGACCTCTGAGAATGTCCAGCAAACGGCCTGAGACAGAAAAACATTCCTGGTTAAAAACAGAAACAGCTTTCAGATCAAAGGTCAGACTTCCTACAGACATCTACCCTTCACTGCTGAAGCTGCAAGACACCATTTGGAGACTTGAATCCTTCATCTTCACCCTCCTCATCTCTAGTTATTACTTTTAGTTCTTGCTTTTTTATTGGAATACAGTTCTTCCGTCCCACTGTTCAAATCTCTTTAAGAAATGAGTTATCACATTAAAATAACAAAATATTTTAAGTTAAAACTGACTCTGTGTACTGCAAAAACTGAAGTGTTCTGCGTGTCTGCTCTAAAAAGAGCTGCTTCCCTATTCATAAAAGCATTTCAGTTTATGTGGACGTCCGAATCTGGATCAAATGTACTCAGATCCCTTAAACCAGGGGTCTGCAACCTGTGGCTCCGGAGTCACATGTGGCTCTTTTAACCCTTTATTGTGGCTCTTTAGCTTTAATGAAAAATGCTAATGATTGAATACATAATAGATTAGTTATTCAAGTTTTGTCATTTCTGATTGAATTTTTTTAAATGTCAAACAATTAAGCAAAAAAGGTTGAATTTATCGTCAGAATTCTGTAGAAAATGTTCTTTAAATTTGTTTTTTAATTTATAGTTAGTCAAATAAAATAAATGTTTTAGTTTGGTCAATTATACTAAAGTGGTAAAAGTTTTCAACAAATACAGTTTAAAATGATTTAGAGTTTTATGCCTCACATCTTAGAGAAAGAAAATAAAAAGCTCAGTTTATTCTAAATGTTTTGACTTTTTTTAAATAAATTAATTCTACTAAAATTTTGTTTATATCTAAGAGTAAAAAGGAAAAAAATATGCTGGAACACCAAAATCCTAATGATAAAAACCATCATGTTTGAGTATCTTGCATCTGTAATATAACTAAAGCTGGAGCAGAAGGAGGACCTGTTTGAACAAGGTGGGTTTTATTTTGAAAGGAACTAGTGTGTGCTGCTGTTGAAAGTAAAATAAGTCACACCTATTTTATACCTATAAATATATACATATATATATATAAACAGATAGACACTGTTGTAATTAAATTATTGCAGCATTTAAGTTACATTTATAAAATTAATTGACAAAAAGCATAAATATTGTGTATTTTTTAACAATGAACTGATATTTTGTGGTTCTCATCTGTGAAAAACTATACCGAATGGCTCTTTTAGTGTTAAAGGTTGCAGACCCCTGCCTTATACAAATCATTATTCGCTTTAAAAACAAAATATGAAGGTTCCACTTAAATATAATTCTATCTAAAGCGTCTGTTGCAGCAGCAATAGGACATCTGAAGGGAAGGCTTTGTAAATTATAATAATCTCCAATTATCAGTGTAAAGATTGAGTCAATCTTAGAATTTCAGCAGTTAAGCAAAAAAAAAATGTTTTTTTAACTATTTTGGCGTGTTGATTCTTTTAATGCATGTCATCCCTGTGATGTCCTTCCTCCTCCTCCTCCTCTCACCGGCCTTGCTGATGCGCAGCGGGTACTGCGTGGAGTTCAGCACCTCGTCCTCGTCCTGCTCGTCGATGACCTTGCACTGCCGCAGGTACGGGGTGAGCTTGGCCGGGTTGAGGATGCGGGTGAGTTTGTGCCGGACGCCCTCCACTCGATCCCACAGCTCCTCGCAGCGCTCCTCCAGCCACTGGGGAGGGGAGCAGTCCTCGTCCTGGGCTTCGTCTTCCTCCCTCTGCACCATGACTCCTGCAGGAGACCACAGAAATCTGGTGGAGATCTGTTGGAGATCTTACAGGTTTCAGACCTTATCTCCCTTTCTGTCACATGTCAGTGAAGTGAGGTAAACCTGCAGACTTTTTCCAAAACTCTCCAAAACCACAGTCTTATCTGCATCTCTGCAACAGTTTTTGAGCCAAACGTTTATGAACAGTTCCATAAAAAAAGCTCCTGAATCACAAAGCTTTGTTTGTTGCTCCACGCTGAGAGTCTATATATAACCAAACCTTCATAAAGCAAAGTTGGATCTGCTCTGCAGTGAGGAAATGAAACAGCTGCTTTTTGGAAACCCTCAGTGTGGGAGTTTCAGTCCCACCAACGCATCCGCCTGGACTCCAGCCGATGAGATCAAATATTAGCTTCATTTAACTGTGAAGAGATGGGCTTTGAGGGTTTATTTTTAGAGCAGAGATGTCTGATCTTGTGTAGATCACAAAACCGTGGAGGGGAGGGACCCTGTGGGTCATTGTCCCAGAATGCAGAAATGAAAACATGGCTGTGAATCATTTCACACACCTGAAAACACACACAGACACACTCTTGAGGGAAAATGTCAACAACCCTGTCAACCGACACAAATCACGACTTTCTAAAACCTGCAATAAAGTTTCTTTTTTTAAAGAAAAAAAAAATGACAGAAGCAACAATCTGTAACATGAATGCATAGAATAAAGTCTGCATTTGTTTAAGCCTGCAGGCAAACAGAAAAGCATCTTTTAAGAGCTGATTCACTGATAATGTGAGAGTGGCTTCTCCTGCAGGCCTGGGCCTGTCGGGGCACTCAGGAATCTCTGTTATTACTTTGAAACAAGACTTTTTGTTTATTTATTTATTAATTTATTTTGGGACGGCAACACTAAATCCAGGAAAACAAGAATACACATTTTGCTCTGGATTACCAATCTGGAATTTAAATCCCAATATTTAAAACCAACAAAAGTCATAACTTTGAAAATAATAAAGCAAAATGACATTGTAGATTAAACCTTTTGATATAAATATTTACATTTCTATTAGGATTTATTATATTTTAGTTAAAAAGTGGTACTGATCACTTTTAAAGATTCAAACTAACTATAAAACCATATCTATGACTTAAATGTGAACCATTTCATAGTAAAAAAAAAACAGTAGTGATTTTATTGGACTTTCTGACCCTCATAAAGTAGGTTAAAGTTCTCTCCTTATAGACAGAGAAGCTCCTTCTTCACTCCTCAGGAAAATGAAGCAGAATCAACTTAAAGACGAGTCAAAAGCTGACTTACCGCTCATGTCTCCCTGCTGTTTTTGGCTCTGAGCTCAGAGCCGACTCCTTCGAGCGCGCACCCCACCAGGAGCGACGAGGAAAGTCTTCTCCTGACCAATGAGCACGCGCAGAAGCAGCCATAAACCGACCACTAGAGGGCGCGTTGAACCCAAAGCTTATAAAAGAAGGGATTGTGAAATATTCAGTGTCAGCTCTACAATTCTTGGATTTTTTTGTAACTAGATGCATGTTTTGGAGAAATGATGATTCATCTGAACAGTAACTCACCTTTGAGCTTTGACTGGAGCTCCGCTTGGGGAAAAAAGTTACTGACAGGAGCTCCTTCCTCGTAGAAAATCCCAGATGATCTCTTACATAAGTTTACAGACTGTTTCAACACCATGATTTCTGATTTTCTGTCTTCCTTTTTCATGTCTGTTGACCTTTGATTCGGCTGGAGTCTTAAAGCTATACGGCTCTGACTCATTCCACCTCAGGAGTGACACTAACCCATCAACAAGCAGATAACGAAGAAGTAGGCCATTTAGAAAAAATGAAGAGACTTCACAGTGCTCTTGAATTGTTTAGAGTGGTTAAAATTCAGTTTAGAGACACTTTTAAGGTTAGAATAATATAGAAAACATTTAAACGTTGTCAATATTTTTTATTAAATTGTATTTTAATCTATCCAACAGGAAAAATAAAAAAAACATATTCTTTTATGTTAAAAATTACAAGTATTTAGGTGTTAAATGTCTTCTGGATGTAAAAAAATTGCTTTTTGTCAAATATTTTCGTGGGAATAAAGATTTTAAGCATTAAAAAGAGGTTTTTCAAACTAAACATACCCCTTAAATTGAGTGAAAATCTTGATATTATTGGGGATTGAATGTATTTTTTCCTCTTTGACTGAAGTTTGAACACATGCAGTCATAAAGCTGACATTAAAGGCGCGGCGGCCTCAGAAGAATGCGTGCCTTTTCTTGGCATGCAGGCAGGAAGTGTCCGGCGGTCCTCTTCCTCTTTAGAAAGTGCAGGCCTCCAGTAGATGGTGTCCGCCCGACAGGTTAATGCGAGAACGAAAAGATAACAAAGTCACGTACCTACACGACACAGGAAGTGATGTGGATGCTGCTGCATGTATGCTGGTTGTAGGTGAGGAGTTATAGAATATGAAAGTAACATTTGTGACACAGTTAAATACTTTATATAGACAGTTTGGAAACATACAAACAATTTTTTCTGATATTTTTTCTTCTGGATTTATATGAATAAATATGTGGACATGCTATCATGTCATGGCTCCAAGATGATGTAGTGGTCAGGGCTCTTGTGTTACAGCAAGCAGACCCTAGTTCAAATCCTACCTGGGTTCTCTCTGTGTGCAAGTTCTCCCCGTGCATGTGTGGGTTTTCTTCAAGCCCTCTAGTCTCTTACAAAGTATGTCAAAAACGCACAATTCTATGCAATCTCTACAAAGCAAAGTCACTTTATCCTATGAACATGTTTGGAGCACATGGATACTTTACACTGTTGTGACCTTTCGTGACCTTATGTATGCTGTATTATCATATATTTATTGAAATGTCATTTTTCATACTGTCAGAAAGTCATGCAATATTGCATATTACACTGTGTATGTATACATGTGACAAATGCAATTTGAATTTGAATTCTTTCCCCATTTGCAGTTAAAATAAGCAAAATAAATCTGCCAGTGGGTTGATAAACAAATATTTTTTACTTTAAGCAAAGTAAATTTTAGTCACTAAGATATGTTTTCTCAAACAAACCTTATTTTGCTTTTAAAAACTTTCTTGATAAGATTGTTTTTCTTGCAATACAGAAAAAAAGGCAGAGCGGTGAGCTGCAGATACAGCTGCACTCAGTAACCATTTGGTGATTGAACCCCCCAATTCAACCCCTTAATGCTGAGTGTCAAGCAGGGAGGCGCTGGGTCCCATTATTAAAGTTTTTGTTATGACTCAGCCTGAATTTGAACTCACGACCTTCCAGTCTCAGGGTGGACACTCTACCACATGGCCACTGAGCTAGCTTATGATGTAGATTGAATGGCACCTTTAAATGATTCCTAAAACAGACTTGCAACCTGTTAAGGGAGTACTCTGCCTATGTCCAGCAGTAGATGGGATAGGCTCCAGCAGCCTTGTTACCCCAAAAGGGATTCTGTGGGTTCTGAAGATGAATGGATGGAAATTATCAGTACATTTGAGGTCACAAGAGCTCTAAATTCTGAGAAAAATTCAGAATATTCAAAATTTGATTTTTATACGACATATTTAAACTGCTATTAAAGTAAAAAACAAAACAAAATGGAGGAGTGTCCTTGTTAGGCCACACTCCCAGATCTGTGTCTCCAGCTGTCGGAGCATGTTTGTTCCCCCTGCTGATTCCACACAGTGTTTAGCATCAGCATTCACTTGGTTAAATGGAAGGTCTTGTTAGGTTCTTTGCTGCCAGAGTGTGATCTGCTAATATTGTGTTTACGTCTAAAGTCTGTCACATCGAGCATAATAGCGTTTGAAGTTGGTGTTGTGGCGAATGCTGGCGCACTCAGGCGAGGACAGACATAACAGATTTGGCGCATGATAGAGCGCCACCGCGCAGTGCGCTTTACTGCTGCATTAGTGCAGAACCGAGTAATCACTGTTGTCAAAAGAACCAGTGCTGGGGGGGTCAGACGTGTTCAGGCGTGGTATGGATTCTCTGACGTGAGAACAGCATACAAGTGAGAAAATGTTATTCATGACAACAGAATAGACTGAGCGGCTTGTTTTATGAGCCAAAGACTTACATGAGGATCAAATGTGTGACTTATCACACATAAGGTTTAATCAGAGTGATGTTTCCTAGGAACAGCTGGAACTGATGTTTTCTGCTTTGGCTGAAACTAAACATGCTCTAAAACGCATAAAAAAAATGAGGTTAGAACTTTACACAGCAGAATGGTCACACAGGGAGGAGAACGTTTGCAACTATTTTACAAAACTAATTGAATTTGGAGAATTTTAGACACTTCAAGTTTGTTTAACTTCCAAGGTGGTACATGGACTTGCTGAACTTCACATGTCTGGCTTTAAAAAAAAACTATATCACAGTTTGAGGAGCAGAGTCCTCTCTAGGCGACTGGAAGTTTCCTTCAGAAAAACAACCTTTGGACAAGATCCTCATTCAAGCCAGTAGAATAGTCTGGCACAATGGAAAAACTGAATCTTGGGTGAAAATGTCTTATTTTCTGTCACATTAGAAAAAGAATCATATTTAGACATTTTTTATAGCAAAATAATAAAACACTTTTTATTAAAACAGGAATTCTCTGTACAATTTTTATACACTGCAAAAAAGTCAATCTAATCAAGACAAAAAAAAAATTGAAATGAGCCAAAAACACTTTTTGATCTTGTTTTTAAAGGGATAAACTCTTAGAGGATATAATGTGTAAGATTATAAATCTTGTTTTGAGAATATATATTTTTTGTTTACTTAGTTATTTAATCTTTAATAGTATCGCTCTAATCAGAAATATTTACATCTGTTACTGTGTGATATTTGTTAAATTCATTCATACCATTTATTCTCAATTAAATAAATAAATAAATAAATAACATTTTATATAAATTAACTTCTTTACCACTCCTTTTCAAGCAATCAGTCAAATTCTACTTGACTTTAGTTAATAAATATATTTAAGTAATCAAATGTGACATTGGTGTGTCTTTGTTTTTGTTTGTTTTCTATTTTCTAATCAATGCATTTCATTATTTCTGCAATGAGTTTGAAATATTTGTGTTTTTTCCTGTAATTTTTCACAATCTATGCTTGAAATAAAATAATCAATCAATTCATCTTTTTAATCTGGCTAACGTGAAGCGATTGATGTCAAAAAGGGCTACAAAAATCAAGTTTACTACTTGTTTAATTATAAATGTGACAATTTTTTATTTTTTCACGCTTTTTAAACATTTTTTTTTAATTAGGCCTATAAAAGTGGATATTGTCTTAATTTGCATGATGTTATTGAGTTTCTTGTGGGTTCTGTGTGATCATGCTTCACAGAGTCAGCTCTCACGTTTGTCTGCCTCTGCAGCCTGTCTTGTGTGTCCGCTGTCTGGTCTTCCTCTCTTTGTTTTGCTCCCTCTCTCTGTTGTTAACCTCCCTCTGCAGAAGCACCCGTCCACCCTCCAGAGCGCCCGGGGAGGGAGGGCGACAGAGCATTCCTGTTTCTGTCTCTGAGGTGACAGCGACACAGAGGAGCCATTGATCCCAGCGCCGGACCCCACGGCTCGCTCGTGCAGGAATGTGTGATTCTGTCACGACTTTAAAATCTGCAGAACGATTTTTTAATAAAAACATCTCTCTAAATATGAGACCCTGATCTGATTGTTGTGAGGATTTGCTCCAACATGAAGCTTTAATCAGGGAAACAAACACAAATGAATGCCCAGTTTAAAAGCAGTGACAATAAAATGGCTAAAAATGGCACAAACAAGGCATTCCATGGAGTAAAAATAAAACTGCAGCAGTGTTCCTGGCTGTTACTCCTTTGTTTGTCCCACTTCTGCTCGGAGCACAACAGGCCGGGCTTTTCATCCAGCTGCTGCCCCCCAAAGCTCCAACTATGACTCAAGCCGGACGGCTCCACAGAATTCTTCCTTTGTCTTCTCGAAGAATGTGTCTTTTCTAACTTTTTTTTGGGAAAACAGAGAGAGCGCCTGGTGGGGCATGAGTTACGAGAAAGGATTCAAGTCTGGTGACGTTTGAGTTATACTTCCTCTGTCGGCAAGCCACCAGCTTTCACTGCTGTCCACGCTATAGAGGAAAAATAAGCTCAGAGACAACACAGATGAGAAATTAATAAAAAACAAATGAAACGGTAGAATCAAGAAGATTTGTTTCCAATGAAAACGATTCTGTGTTCTCACACTATAACAGGAAAGAGACTGAGAAAATCTCTCAGTTATCCCAGAATAAGTACCAAACTATTTCCTGTTTAACGTGGAATCAACAACAATAAAGCCAGCATGTCAGAGTGAAGGCTAAAGCTCCTGTTAAAGCAAATAAAAAACCTGGAAAAACAAAAACACAAAATATCTTTCAAGGGTGTTTGTCTGTGGCTTATTAGATGGAACATTTTCTAGCTGAGTGAAATACTGTGTTCAGCCACTAGGGGCAGCTACTGATTTCTAATGATTTAATTGAACATTTTTTTAAGGTACAAAATCCTTCAAAAGATTGTTTAAATTATTATCAGCTGGTAAAAACGATGAGGTGGTGGAAGTATTATGAGAGGCAAATCTTTTAAATATATTTGAATTCAGAGAGCTCGTTATTGTTGGATTTTTGGTTGGATTTTTGTAGAGCATTGCAAACACTGGGCTAGTTTAACTAAAAACTAGGGCTGGGCTGATAAAATTGATCTACGCTTAATAGATTAATAATTGATCCATAAAAGTAGAGATCAATCTAACACAGAAGGCTAAAATCTGCTAGCTTGATGCTATAGGTGAAGTCTAATTGTAGAGGTTAATATTTTGTTCTTATTGTTTGGTTCCTCTTGGTTCGAATTCTTGAACTAACAAAAATAAAGTTCTGGTTTACGCGCATGGACAATGTAGCCACACACGGTAAAACAACCATGTGACTGTGTCCATTATATCTTTATTGACAAAAGGTTTCAAGACAGAACTTCTTCTTTGACTCATAAAACGGACAGTAAACGACAGAGTTGCGCCCTCTTCTGGTCAAACCAATTCAAACAATCATCCACACTTTAAACGTCACAGAAACACAATGAAATCACCAAAACAAAATACAATTTTAATGAAACTTAAATCTTTTAGAAATGGCACTTAAACTAATAATTTACTGTGAAAAGGGAAAAAAGCTTAAATTGACTGACCAGGAGAGACTGAAAAATACTGATTTTGTGGCATCTTTTTATTTTTTTTAGAGCTTCATTCACTTATCTCAACAATTAGTTAGTCTATTAGTCTATTATATTACAGAAGTTATCCAACATGTTTTGATCCAAAACTCGCTAAAATGTTGTTAGTAAGGCCTTATTGTACTTTTGTAAAGCAAACAATAAGTCTCCAGTTACTCCTTAACTCTTCTTATCACTGGTGGGTTTGAAGCGGCCCAGAGTCTGTATTTGTTGCACCAACACAGACAAATGTTGGCACACACGTTTCCCCGGCTCGCTCCTCTTCCTGTCACTCTCTTTACACAGCCGTGAGGTTTTGCTGGAATTACAGGGTGTAACCCGAACATTTAAATATGAGTTCACCACATATTCAAACTGCAGATATAGAATTCACCAACCACTGCACATCGATCTGCAGATTCAGGCAAACGCATCGGCACTAACCACATGCTAACATCCATAAAACTAGATTGAGGTCTGACATTGTGACAAAGAATTCATGGAGCTTGAAAGTGAAGCTCAGATTTAGTGAGCGTCAGTCTGCGGGTAACTGTAAGATGCTAAAGTGGAGAAACTTGGAATGACTTTGGGAGGTCACTATTTTAGACGAGAGTCTGGCGTTCCTCGCCTGCTGTGAGCCTCACATTCCAGGTGGTTCTGGGATTCCTGTTTTCCCTGGCAGGAGCAGGACAAGCACCATCAGGAAAACCCAAATTCCTGGAAGCAAAACAATAAAGCAAGAGAAGTGGAGAAAGATCCAACTTGAGTTATTTATGATTCCAAGAAACTGTCTGCTGCTTTTATGATCCTGAGACAATATTTGGTGTTTGTGTTGTTTCCATTTCCAGCTTTGCATTTGGGACAACATCCAAAGAGACAATGTCTGTTTTTACTGCTCACTTAAAGGAGCATAAAGTGTTTGTTCTATTTATTTTTGATGTGTCTGCACATGTAAAAATACTGTAGTATGTCAACATGACAGGGATCTAAACGTGACAAAGTTTCTTTTGCGTAATCCAATAAATTCTGGTGTAATGTGTTTGCAGCAGAGGGTCATTTAAAGGTCATCCCTCTGCTTTTTAAAGACCCACACAGATGAAAACTGTGTTTTTTATCATTATGTAGCATTTTTCTCATGAAGGACAGAGAAAATTAAGCTTAAAATTGCATTTATGAGAATTTATTTATTCAAATCGTTGTGAATCAGGAGCAGACGATGAAATGCAGTTTGAAGAAAGATCGTATTTGTGATGTAGAAAATACACTGGATGGGTCACAAGCTTCCTCATACACTCCATTCTGATACATCCACTTGTAGACAAATAGATCCATGAACATCCTCAGTAATGTTAGGTTGGGGTTAGAGGCTGTAAGCTAAACAGATGGATGACAGGAAGTGGAGGCGGGCTTCCTCCTCACCGTCATTCCACTCACAACTCAGAGGCAAATTTTTAATGAACTCCTGCTGCTCTGCAGAAACTATGTCATAGAAATCAACAAAGGACTTTTTTTGTTTATTTTGGCTAAATAAAGAGCATATTCATAATCAAAAGACTTGTGAATCTATAAATATACCTTTGAATAAATGATGGAGGACAGTGTTCTGATGTTAAAACATTTATTATCTGTTTAGTTTTAACAGCAGAATGGTTTCAAATGATGGTAAATTTGAATCAAACCTTGAAATCTCTTACGTTAAAATGCTATGATGATGTTAAAAACATGTCTGTGCACACCTATGTTCTCTTTTCTCCCAGCAGTTTTCTTATTGCAGCCGTTTTCTTCTTCTTCGTTTACAGTCTTCTTATTCTTTAAACTTCAAGCTCTTTCAATTTTCTTCTCTTCCTTTCTCTTTTAAGAATTTCTACAAATATGATTTAACAGAGATCTAAAGCAATTGTGGAAAGGTCTAAAAGACATAGTTCAAATTAAACTCAGTATCTCAGTTTGCTATGTAAATGAGCAGCACTGTCATGAAGACATTTGAGAGAGAACTTTAAAACACTCTGGAATTTTTTACATTTAAAAATATTAGTTTGCATCAAATAAAAAATTGGAGTTGATGGTTTACTCAACTTAAAAATCTAATTTGATGAAAACTAATATTTTGAAATGTAACAAATTACAGAGGTTTTTTTGTTAATTAATCCACCGTTTCAGTTTTACAGTGTATATTTTAATATGCATGCATGATAAAGACTTTTTTAATGGATATTCAATGGGCTGATTTATTCAAACCCTTGTTGGACTAAACTGAAAACAGAAAATTAAATTTTAAGCTTTTCTGAACAAAGTTAACACTAAAAAAATTCACACTAGTAATTTAACAGTAAAACAAAAATCAAAAAGGTAATTAAGTTCTAAAAAAAGCTTAATCCATGCAAGAATTGAAGCCCAGTTTAATAAAATTCAGTTAAGACAAAGATATTGTTAAGAGAAATCAGTTGAGGAGGATTTTATTTTGAAAGTCATTATTTTACTGTTTGATGAACGACAAAATCAGGCTGAGTAGCTTGGAATCTGTTGCAAGAGATTTTTTATGTTTAGATTGACGTCAGTCATTATCACACTGAACATTTCTCCAACCATGCAACCAAAAAGAAAAAAGCAATCCAAAAAAACAAACCAAAACAAGCAGGGAAGGCGTCAGTGTCAACTGAACAACAAACTAATCAAGAGAAAATGTTGGTTCTCTTTGTGAGACGGAGACGATCCTAATCCGTTTATTTTGGGTAGAAACCAGAAGACTCCATGTTTTTTCATTCTGGTCGGTGTTTTTTTTGGAAAATTGTGCTTTGACTTTTTTGTTAGAGTTAAAACAAGACCAAGATACATGTGCGAACTTTAAGAAAATGTATTGTTTGAATCCAAATATGTGAAATGAGGTTTGCATTCAGAAAACTACATAGTTTTTTGTCCTTTTCTTTTTTTTAAAAAAAAAAATCTTTAAATTGTCCAAAGACAAACGTTTTACTGGGACCTTTAAGACTAACGTTTCACTTCTCTGCCAACTCTTATCTTCCCGGTGGGCCAGAAGCAGCGGAAACAGGAGTGCAGCTCCATCAAAGACGCTGAGATCCGTTTCTATTTTGTACTACTTAATGCAACGTTATATGTTAATATCATCAACACGCTTCCTTTGAGAGCACATCTGGGGTTTATGGAATTGACTGCCTCACCTGGAAGTGTCCTCCACAGTAAGGGGGCTGCAATAGATACGCTGGCAAAAGTTGAATTGAATTTCAACTGGTTCCTCCTGACTTGTTTATGTGTGTCTGACTGGACGACTGCGTTTGGTCTGTGAGATGTTGAAAACTGTCGAGGCTTCAAGGCTGTGAAGGAGCTAAAGTTTCTCTGTGATTTGTGAGGAAGCAATTTCCTGTGAAGAAAATGTTGATGTGGCTAAGACTTCTTATCCTGTTTGACTCCAATCCTCCACCCTTTCCTTTGCCCTCTCCTTTACCACCACATCTGTGTTCTGGGCTGTTTACTCGGCTTTTTTCATGCTCTATTCTAGCCTAAATGGGCAACAGCAAGCAAAAATATTTTTCCACATATTTCTTGGTGTTTGGCTTCCTGTTATTGCCTCTTTTTTTGCTCTCCAGTGAGGACATGGGAGAGCAGATCGGCGTCCAAGTTCACTCAGTCAAGATGATACTACAGTTTTTCATCACAGCTGTCAACAAACCCAACTCTCTTCAGAGCTGCGTCAACTCAACACATCCACATTGATTCATCCTTCAGAAAGTTCAACAGGATCACATGTACTTCAATAACAGATTTAATGAAAATGTTGTTGAATTTCTCTGTTTTCCAATTGTAAGAAGAAAAACAATCATCCCAGTATTTGCTTTTTTTAAAAGAATTTCACCAAAGAGAATAAAAAACAGTGAGGCTTTTGCCTAAAAAGACATAAAAAAATATATATTTTAGTCAAATTGAATGATGTGCATCCATCTGTGGGTTGGGATTTCAATCTATTGCAGAAGTCAAACTATTAAAAACAAAAATCTGAAATTAGACCAGCTGTAGAAAACCATCTGTTCAAATGATCCAAATATAAAGCTAACTGTTGTTGCATTAAAGTTGGATTTAATCCATCACAAATTGAGAACTTAGAAATTCAGGTTTTGATGCTTTTCATTCGTTTATTGTATTTTATTGATGTTTAAATGCGCTTCAATCAGCCTGATTGACACATAGACGAGTTTTGTGTTGTGATGCTGTAGACTTGGACTGCTGGGGACATTTTGGGATTCATCATCTGTTTGCCCATATTTCTACTTTGTTTTACATTATATGTCCTCCCTCGCTGTATATCTATTATAAAGACGACCTAAAACTATGCGGGGGGATGACCATTTTCTGTTTAAACCCAAATCCTTTTAACAACTTTCTTACGATGAAGTTTCTCTGAAAAACAAGTAAAGATTTCAATGTTTGTGTCTGAATTAAAGCAATCGTATCCAAGAGTTTTTCTTTCTTTGATTAAAAATGCCTCCATCTTTTCTGCTTTCCAGGTAGAGTTCTTCACCTTCCACATCAGCGGTTGAACTCGGTCAGCATACTTTAATTTTTAACATCACTTTAGCCACATTAGTCCACAGTCTCGTCACCCATGACTCGACTGTGGTCAAAGTCTTTCACCGAGCCTCCCCTTAAAAACCCAGAAATCAGTAGATCTTCATCCACTGTTAACATCTTCAGGACCTCCAGTGTCTGCTCATTATTTACTAAATACAATAAAACTAATGGGGCCAAACGTGTTTTTTACAGCCTGGATACGTCAAACCTCTTTAATCTGATCCACCAAACCTGCCTTTTTTTCACTGCACTTCACTGATTCTTCTGCTGCTCAAACATCTGCAAGAAGGAAAGCTTTCAGCCAGAATGTCCTGCAGGTGTGGAGATCACTGCTGCACAACTGTCAAAACAATAATTTTCTCTAACTATTTGATTCTAAGCTAAAACTCATCATTTTAGGCTGTGCTGCTGTTTGAACAGGAATTTAACATTTATCTCTGTTTGTTCTGTTATGTTTACACCTTATTTAAGATTATTTTTCCCCTTTATTAGCTATATTTGTGCAGAGACTTTAAGAGTCAAGAGAGGCTCTTTTAATACATTTTTCATGTAAAACTGATTATCCACCTATTATCCCGCTTATATCATGGTAACTTACAAAGGAAATACATATTTAATCAGTTATCAGTACTTTATTCTTGCTATTTTGTGGTTTAGATCCCTTTTTCACAAAAAGCAACTATTTGATTCATGGTCCAGTGCCATGTTGTACAAATACATTTTACCTGGTAAAACAGGTAACAAGCATGATTCTGATTTCTGCATTTGCACTAGCTAATCCATTAGCATTAGCAGTAAATCGCGATTAGTCCCAACACAAAAGTGTGATCAATCAGATTTTATCGTAATTGATTGACAGCAGTAATTAAAAATACATTTTCTAAATGTAGAGTTTCGTGTGTGATTTCATAATGTGATTATTCACGGTTAATAAGTGGTCGTCAAATACTAAGACAAAAAAAAAGCGATTAATCGTAATTAAATTTTTCCAGGTTTGCGATTCATTAGTTTATTTTTTTAATGATTCCTGGATCTGTTCTGCTCTAGATGACAGATTTTTCCTGCCCTATCCTTTTCCCTTCAATGCAGTTTCATCTTCCCCCTTTGGATTATGGACACAACAAATTAGTTCCATAAGACTCCGACTTTAATCAAGTATTTTCCTGTGAACTCTGGACAGTTTCTGGGATCCACTTAACTAAACCTGACTCAAAACTTCGATAAAAGGAGCAACTCAAGTTAGAGGCTTTGCAGGAAGTCCTTCCTCTCCACTTCCATCAACTACATCCATGTTGGGTTTGGACTTTTTTCTGTTTAACCCTTCCGCTCTCTTTGGGGTCCAGTTGACTCCAACCACATATTGATATGTGATTTCTTCCATGACAAAGGTGGACAGGATTTTATGTCTGTGATAGACATTAGTGAAACTCAAAAATCAAAGATAAAAAAAAGTTCAGCGCACTGTCTTGGGGGGTCCAGATGACCCCACTTTTAATGTAAACAAACTAAGGAGAGCGGAAGGGTTACACATTGAAATGTTTGATCTGAATAACATATTCAATACAGTTTAAAACTAAACTGGATTGAATTAGATTTATTTTCTACAGATTAGTCTTTTGTTTTTTCTGTTAAGGACATGTAGACGAGCTGATTTATGAATTGCTGCCTCGTAATTGGGTTAATAAGAAAATGTACATCCTGTTGCTTGTCTGTCCATGAACCACTCAGCTGTTTGTTATCAGCCACATTTCCTTCTGGTGTAGGAGACAAATAGATGACTCAACTGGATGGAAGTTAGCTGAAAACTGTTAGAAAACTAGGTGACACCCATTTTCCTAGAAAGACCTCTTGAGATGTTCATGATGCTAAGTAGACTTTTGATACAAAAATATCTTCTAAAAATGTAAGAAACAAAATATAAATGCTGTAAAAGCTTAGTAAAGCTCTCTGTGTATTTGATTAGATCTCAACCCAACCACTATGACAAATAATCTTCTACACACAAACTATTCAATCATCTCACCAGCCATATTTGGAACTGCTGCTTTTATGTTTCCTTAAAAAATCTGTCCTTAAGATGCATGTTTTTAGTTTAGAGGAGTATAGAGAAGTCGGATGACCCTCAGAGAGAGCTGAGGAGAACGTGTTTGAAGAGCAGAGTAAAGGTCAAGGACAAAGTGTTGTCTGATTAGGAGTTACGACTGCTTTGGCCCCAGAGTTGACACAGCCAAGGGGCTCTTCACACTAAGCAAACAAGCAGCTCATGCAAAAAAATGCAATAACAATAGCAGTTTGAGCCCAGACGCACAACCACACAGGCACAGAGGAGTGTGGGAAGCTTCAAGCTGGTTTATTATTGGAGATTTCAGAGCTACAAAACAAGCTTTGAACAGTTCTTCCTCATTTCACAGGCTTTGGAGCCAGCTGTGACTTTAACCTCTAAAGTCTTGAGTTCTGCTCTTTGAATGAGAACTCAACTTTTCATACATGGAATATGATCTGAAGCTGCACTTCATGTTCAATTTACTGCCTACGAATAGAGATTTAAATAGATTTCAACTTAACTTACAGTCTGAGCAGAACCCTGACCACTTTTGGGGTCCACCCACCTCTTCCTCCTCCCCCTTTCTTGCCCTTCCATCCCTCTCTGACTCACTTGTCAGCAGTCGCGCTGAAGCCGGGCTCCAGACTGAGCAAGACAGCAGGTGAAGTCATGGAGGATTATTTTAAGGTAGGACTTTGCAAAACTTCCTAGTGAATCTTTGTGTTCTGAGTGTGATGTCGCAGTCAGTAACATTTCATAGTATGCCTGCATAAAAAGGAGAAAAGCAGAAGAAGAAACAGCTGAGACAGTCTGTTGTGCTTTTTTTGGAAAGTGCTGTAACATGTGCATGTTTCTGCTCTTTTTGTGTTCTGCTAAAAGAATATAAAACCTTATTTGCAACCACATGCATTAAAAAAAAATGTGAAGAAAAAATCACTTTTATGTACTTTTGGTTTACAATTTTCTGTATGAATTTTTCATTACACTGCTGGATCCATGCACTGGAAATGATCGTGGGATTGTTGTTGCTACAATTTTGTAAATTCTCAAAAATCTGTCAGATCTCTGAACATTAAGACAGTGGCCCATTAGTGTCATTTTACTAAGACTGCTGTCTGTTTGCTCAATGCACAACACTGCTTGTTTGGGAGCAGCCAAACATCATCAAATTTCAGATCAAATCTTTGTTATAAACAAACATGACTTTATAAAAAACGGAAAAAAACAATAAGTCTGATTCTTTTTTGGTCTTTTTAACAAAACAAGTGGAAAGTATTCAAAATAGTTTAATTTAAGCACAACCAGGAAGTCCAAAAATTAGAAATGAAGCAAAAACAGTTTTGAAAATGCTAATGAAGAAATGAAACAGGTCAACAAAACAACCTGATGGAATTCTTTAGAGAAAATACAGGTCTCTGCTATTCAGTTGGGAGCAAGTCCATCCAAGTCTGTTGGCTAATTTGGATGATGAGACACCAAGTCCTACATTTACCTGAACATTGGTCTCTTTCCTCCCTCTGAGGAGCCGTTTGATGCTCTCTGTGTTTCCAGTTCCACATCAGTGTAACGTGTTCATCTGTCTCTGTGAGCCAGTGATGGAGTAAGAATTACAGTTGGACATCTGAGAGATGCTGCAGAGACAGATGATGCTGTAATCACATTCTGCTATAAACTGCATTTATTTAAACTTGGCTGACAGTTTTAAACTGATTTTCTGATTGATATTTCTTCAAGTTGTGGGTACAACGCCAGAATAGTTTATTTTTTACAAATGTAAAAGAAATGTTGAAAAGCAAACCTCTTATTTGGTGTTAAAAAGAATAATAGTTGGCTTGTTTGTGCGTCTGGATGCCGGCTGTGCTGCAGAATCTGCTAGAACACCAAAAGAACGAACCAATGGACGGTTTCCTGCCTAACAGCACACAGAAGGTCATTTTGATCTGGTTCAGAGTTTGTCTCCCAGTTTTCATCATAAGATGGCTTTCATGTCTGCTCATCTTTAGACAGACAGCCTGAAGACAACAAGAATTTAACCCAATTTTACCAAATTCTACCACTGTACACAACATGGAAACGACAAATATAAACTCACGTTAGCCTCCACATTCTCTGCATCAACTCTAACAGGTTACAGCTTTAGACCACGATGAGTTTCATCCCTTTAAAGGAACAAACACGAGTTTTTACGCCTCGTGGGTCGGAACACACACACAAACACAAATGGGCCAGGCAGATCTCAATTGTGCCTTTATTCTCCATAGGGACACTGAAAGAAGATATTGTGTTCTTGAGGGAGACACTTCAGTCCACATTATCAGCAAATGTAGGAAACCGTCAACTCAGTTTGAACAAAAATATCTCCTAAATCAGTGTTTTTTAACCTGTATACTTTTTTATTGATAAAAACAAATCCCCAAGTTGACAACTATAAACTCAAATAAAGGCTATAAAGATTTGCAACCACCACTGCATGTTCACACATAAATTAAGTTTCATCATACCCCAAAATAAATCTGCCCCAAAAATTTGCAAATGTGTAAAAAGGGATCTGCATGCCCCCAAAAAAGATTTGCATTTGTGAAATACTTTCTGGGCATGTTTTTCCAAAAAACTGCATGCAAGCTCCTGCAGTTGCCGTTCTGAATTATTTCCGTCTTTATACGCCTTTATGATTGGATGGCAACAAATCAAGCTGTCCAATCAAAGAGCAGGTGGCTTCCTGTGCTCCCGCCCCGCCAGAGACTTTAAGGTGTTTTTAGTTTCCATAGCCGTCAGAGTTAAGAGGTTCAGCTCCCAAAGAAATCCCACTGCTAGGTTGAGGAACCTTATGGGCTGTAACCAACACAAACATGAATGAAGGTAGATCAGCAAACATTCACTTCAAACAGCGGTTTTACTTCAGTTCAATGAGGTCCTCCTTAGTTCATTCAAATAGTGAAATATTTTAACCAGGATAGCCATTTTGTGCTTACAAGCATTTCCTGCTTGTTATGAACACCTGAAGTTCTGCGTGAAGCTCATGAACCAGCTCTCTGATGATCCAACCATCAGACCTCCAGAGAAGAGACAGCAAGGCTCATTTCTTCACACAGAGACCCAAACAAACGACTTTTCACTGGTCATGATTTGCGTACAGGAGCTAAATTTTGACTAAAACTATGAAAAAAGCGTATTAATTGTAAAAATTAATTGTATCTAAACTTTTTTCCATCACACTACTTGCAAAGTCGACCATGCAGCTTCATCAGTGCAGATAATGGAGAATCATTTAATTTAAATCCTAATTTTGCAAAACAGGAAGCTTGGTCAGATTGGGTCTCCATCTTTGGATGAACTGCATGAGTGTGAAGTCACCAATAGAAAATGGTTTACTTCTGGCTTCGACCAAATGAAGTCAAGTCAGTCGCCATTTTTTTTGATACGGACGCTGCCATGTTGGAACCACAAATCATCAGTGAGCTCTGATTGGTCCGACTTGGTCTGAGTTCTTATTTCTATGGCAACCTTTCTCACCAATCAGGGGTGACCTTGTTGGAAGTCCACACTCCTACCAATGCAAATGGGCTCAGGAGAATCTGTCAAACATCTTAATTGATGGACCACGGGCTTTTATTGAGGCATCTGATTGGCCAGCTCTTAACTTGAATAATTTGCAAGAAAAAATATTTTAAAAATCAAGGAATTAACAAGAGCATGTTAAAAAAGAATGGTTATTCTGACAAATAGAAGAACTTAGTATTACTGTTTTTATTTTTCAGTAGAAGTCTATGGGATTTTGGTTTATTGGAGCCAGCGGGTACTTCCAGTATGGAACGCCAGGGTGGAGTGGTCATTCTGACATCAGCAGACTCATCAAGTTGCACAACAAGTTTCATATTGGTGTGGATCTTCTCAAAAACACATAGTCAGTGTCTGCAGACACGCCGCCGATACATCTAGAAACGGAGTCACTTGGGAGAACTGCTTCTAGTCTCAGCATTTCATTTATATTTGTAGATGGAAGTTTTATTAATTCAGTCATATCCTTAAAATGAGCTACAAGTTCCGCAACGCTGAAACCAGCTTAAAAACTCACTTATATTTGTTTTTGTTTTGTTTTTTTATATGAAAGCTATCCATTTCTATCTTTTTTCATGCAGACTCACAAAATCCTTTTTTGCAGTAAAGGTGTTTTCTCTGGAGATGTCTAAGCTTCGGACCCCTGGACTGTTGGCTAGCTTTTCATGACTCACCAAGCAGAATAGAGCTGGTGTTGTTTCATCACCTGTGGAAATAAATATGACATGGCAATAGCTGTCACTGGATTTTTACATGACATTGGTAGGTGCCACCATCTTTATTTATTTATTTTTAAAATTTCCATTCTTTCATCTGGATCCAAATATTTTCCCGAGTCCAGATTACATTTTTCCTTTTTTTCCACCATAGTTTTCCTAGTCACAGTTCTACTGTCGATGTCACTGGTTGCATTCCTCTGGAATTCTGTTACCTGGCAATACACAGCAATTAGCTCCCTGCTGCCACCTCCTGATAAAGAAGGGAATAATGTGCTCTTTCTGAAACTCAATAGAAAAGAAACATTCAACAATGATGTTACATTTAAAGACAATAATCACTCTTAGATGAAATTGACTATCTTCACAGACTGGTGGGGGTATGTGTGGGACCAAAAACTCAATATTACCACGGATAGAAGGTTGGTCAAACAACAAATCCCTGATTTTTACTCCTCTACACATAAAATGAAATTGCAAAGACAATTAGGTAATTTCAGAGGGAAATGAGGAAGTGAGAGTTCCTTGAGAGTGTATTGCTTACTTCCCGTTTCTCCTGAAGATGGAGGCAGAAGGAGAAGGAAGTTGGTTTCAAAGGAGAAGGGTTTGTAGTCGACTTGGAGAAGTGAAGGAGTTCTTGCCGGATTTGTAGTGTCTGTAAAAGGAATCTGTAAAAGGAAATCCAGAAATAAAACCATCTGGAGGAAGTCTGGTGGAAAGATGGACTTAAGCTGGAGAACTTGACCCAACATGGGCTTGATTGAGGACAGATACTTAGTTAACAATAGAGGTTTGACATAAATTTGGGATCAGGCTTGATTGAGCAGGAAAATCACCACAAACTGGTGAGTTTGTGAGTAGAGAGACCAGGGGTTTTCTGAGTATGATCTATACTGCACTAACTAGAGGGATAAAAAATGGGGGAGGAGCATGACAAATGTCACTTCTTTAGTTTTTGACTAATAAATGAATCAAAAGACCACGTATTCTTTTTGTTTTAAAATACAAACTTTGTATCTTTTAAGAATTTTTCCAGAATACTTCAATACATTTTTTTTAATGAGAAGACAACCTTCCTTCAAATAACTGATTTTATATTTAAGTATAAAACTAATTTGTTTATGTTTGTTAGGTGGAAGGTTGGAGAAGCAGTAGTTCCTTACACTTTTAAATTCACGATGACATTTGTGATTCACTCTTGCTCATCCTCATTCTCCCTGACAGAAACCCCACTCATAACCAACATTACTGAGCGTAAGCCTGCCTCTAAAGACCAGCTTGCTTGATCACATTTACAGTATTCGTAGAGTGTAAAATAAGGCAGTGAGAGCGCCTGAAGGAAATTCCTTTTGTGAGAGTTTTGTTGATTCAAGGCTCTCCGAGTGAAACAAGAATCCCACAACTAAGTTCAAATCACAAAGGCTGGACACGCGAAAGTCATGACTGTAATCGCAGTTAGATGAAACACAAGAAGTCAGCGTGCACGGGAGCAGACGCGCACTCTTCTATAGGAGCCTTGCATTGCCACGTTGCAGGAGCAGATCCATGGAAACCACTTGCATGTTATATTTTTGAGCTCGCCATGATGGTCAGAGTTTAAACCTCAACCACAGCCTGCTTTTGCTTTCACAGATCTGCAGGAAAAAGCTAACTCAGAATAAGCCCACTGGGATTTTATCTGCATCACAAGCATGATGAGCTTAACCTTTGAGACTATTTGACCATATAACTCCCAATAAGAGTTACATTAAAAGGAGACACGGATCTGTGACGAAATACAGCAAGAGTGATGGATCCGGTCGGAACTAGAAGACATAAAACGCAGTCGGTAAAAATGTGTTTCTCATCACCCTCTGGGATCCTTTATGTGATGGCCAGAATAGATGGCCTCTGCCTAACTCTCCACAATGCACGACATCGCCATTACTTTCAGCACCCGAGTCTGCAATCAGCCGGGCAGCTCATGCGAAACAGACTTGTTTATGGACGCCTGCAGGTACAGTTTAGAGATAAATACCACGTGTAATGGATCCAAGCTTCTCTCTGTGTGTTTGTAAAGAGGGGAGTTAAGTTCCCAAAGTGGGTTTATATGCTGCCATTACACTTTACATGAACAGTTATGGTGAATTTATTGCTCGCAAAATTGGGAGGGAGGCAGACGAACTCACAGAAGTTGATGAACTGCTTAAAAAAATCTCTTACTGTTAGAAAGTCTTCAAAAACATGTCTGGTTTGTAAAACTTTTAACTGAAAGGGGCACAGAAACATCTTTTTCCTGGTTTGATTCAGGATTGACAGTGGACTCTGCTAACATTTATCTGGGTCTCACCTTCTCGTGTCTCACAGGCTTTAATCGCTTAAGTGTTTCAGAGCCGTGAGGTCAGGAGTGGTCAGGCAGCAGCTAAAGCCCATCCATTCTCCTGTCACCTGCAGAAAAGTGTCCCAACAACTAAATCTGACAGCAAAATTTTAAATTTTCTCCACTCAAGTCGCCGCCTTTGACTATTTCTTAAAATATTTTTACAAAATAAAGAAACAGAGAGAAGAAAAGTCACCCAAGGACAACACATCAGTACGTCAGAGTTTAAGATTAGCGTGGCAGCAGCCTTTACGAGCTCCAGAAGCCTGTCATGCTAATCCAACACCACCTGTGTGGAGCGCTCACATGTCAGCACACCAGATTACATCATTTGATTTTATGATGTAATCCCATCCACTGAGCATGCAACTGAACAGGGAGAGAGAGGAAAACGTCTTAATTGGATTGTAGCGCCCAGTAGAACCGGACTGTGAAGAGGACAGTTAGTGAAGGTCAGATGAGACAACTAACTTTTTATTCATGGATGCTAAATACAAAACCTGTGAGCATGACTGAAGAAAGGAATCAGCCTGATCAGTCTCTAAGCTTCATCAAAAATGAGTTTTGAATCTGTCCTTAAAGACAAAGTTGGGGTTTGGGAAATATGTATCATTTAGATCAGAAGCATAAAGTCAAATCCTGAAACATGAGTATAACATACTAGAAAAATAATATATTTTACTGGAGTGGTCTGCTTTTTTAGAGCTTAAACAAACATAATTTATGTGTTGAAATGTCCAACAGTAGCTAGGACAGCTCTAGCACACATGTGTCAAAGTCAAGGCCCGGGGGCCGAATCCAGACCAATTCTATCCGGGCCCGCAGATCGTTTTATTTTATTGTTATTAATGGCCCAATGTTATTTTGTGCTCATTTCTAACTTGTATACTTTTGACCAAATATATATTTTTTGGAGGGTAGAATATTTAAAGTTTAAGGTTTAAGTTGATTTATTCTGGAATAATATTTCTGGGTGTTTTTTTTCATACTTATGTTAAAAAGTTACGTTTTTTGAAGTTTAAAAATTTCGTTTTAATGTGTTCAATAATTGTTTATTCTGTTCGGCCCGCGACCTAAGGTGTGTTTTGGATTACAGCCTCCTGTGAGGTTGAGTTTGACGCCCCTGCTCTGGAGGGATGCAGGTTTGGAAAATGGATCTCCTGTATTCCACTGACATCTCCTTTCCTCTCCACTCTTCAGCTGTTCTAATGAGACCTGAATGAAAGCAGGCATCCCACCATCACCACCTGGGAAACTAAGTGGATTGAAGGCGGTCGAGGGCGCCAGAGAGGAAGGGAAGACAGAGTGGGGATTAGCAGCTAATCCGGTCTGTGGACAATCCCAAAGGAGCTTTATCGTTCTTCCAAGACGATGCAGACAAAACAGTTGCTGGATTACAACGCTTTACTTTATTGCCCTTTTCACGAAAGCGTCACCCTGGTTTTTCCGTCCCACTGACCGCCTCTGAAGACTGTCTGCAGTTGAGAAGAACTCAGGAAGCAAGAACACCGGAGAGGAGGGAGGATGCTCCATGGACCATGTGCCTCCACATACATGGCTAACTCTTTTTAGAGGAAGTCAGAACCGTGGAACTCGTCTTTTCAGTGTGACTGTTGAGGAATACCAGAGTGGACCGGTTCTGTGGAGCAGATCCAGGATCCGGGGAGAAGTTCTGACCTGTTGAAAGTCCTGACAGGTCTCACTAACAGTAAGATTCAGTGGATTTACTCTGAAAGTCTGAAATTCCCTACAGGAGGTCAAAAGGAACACATTTAAAAAATATTGTTGATTAATGGTAGATTTTTTAGCTTAAAACCCATTTTTTGAAAAAGTCTCAGACTTTCAGACTCTTTTTGGCTCTGCATGGCTTCCCAGTGAGTGATCCTCTTAATGCTGCAAGTGAGCGTCCCAGTCTTAAAACAGCCAAAATTAAAATATAACCACCACAATGTCTCAAAACGACAATAGCAGCAGAGATGTTTGGCTGAAATAACTGTTGTAAATTTACAGTTGTGGCTGAAGTCTGTATTTATGGACATTCTTCCACTAAAGCAAACAAAGTCTGTGCCCAGTACGCCTCAAAATGCCCAACAATATGGACTTAGTGACCAGAAAAGATGAATTATAGCTTTGTGATTTATCATTTCTGTCATAACTGAAAGCTGCTGCTGGGCAGGAAATTGAATGTGGAGAAAGTCTGGGTGCACAGCAGGTTCTGGATCCACTTCTGACAGAGCCGATCCAAACAGAAAGGGTTGGATGTATAGCTGACTGGCCTTTTCACTGTCTGTTCTGGCTGAATGAACATTGTGTTTTCTGTCCTCGTTGGAGAAGACTCTCATTTTCTTTCTGCTCTTCCAGTGGACCCAAAAGCGGATCTGTCTTGACCGACATGTTCTCCGGGTTCCGACGTCTTCATTCAGTTTGAGGGGAAGTTCCACAGCCTTTCTCCTGCCATGAGTTCAGGAAAACTGCCAGGGATTAAAGGCCTCATGTCGGGCTCCCAGGGGAAGCGTCGCTTCAAAAGTGACCTCTCAGTGGACATGATCAGCCCCCCGTTGGGGGACTTCCGACACACGATGCACGTCGGCCGCGGAGGGGATGTTTTCGGAGACACTTCCTTCCTCAGCAACTATGGAGGCGTCAGGGAGCCGGGAAGCCCGGACTCTGCCAACAGCTCCAAGTCAACCGGCTTCTTCACGCGCACATTTCGTCACGTACGGAGGACTTCCACGCAGCGGCCGCGCGGGGGCTCCAGAGACCTGTCCTCCCCGCCGCCAGAGATCTCCCCCATCATCAAGAATGCCATCTCCCTGCCTCAGCTGAACATCGACTCTCCCAACGGGTGCCTGCAGAGGGTGCTGTTCCCCAGCTCCATCAGCTCCACAGACTCCTTCTGCACATATGGTGAGATAATTCACATAATCACTTCCTGCATGGGATCCATGTAAAGCACCTTAGCAGAGATTATCGTCTTTAAAAGTGAGCAGGGAGAATACCAGCGACTGTATCAAATGTGAGGGTTTTTCAAGAGCACATTCCCAATAGGATCCAGTTATTGACATAAAACTATTCAAGATGCTGATTTTTTTTTAATTTGTTTTTTAAAAATAGTCCGCCTTTGTTTCACAATAGCTGGGATAGGCTCCAGCATCCCAGGGACCTCAAAAGGGATTAGGCAAATTTAGAAGGATGGAATATAATCTTTATGCTTAATATACCACATAAAAACACACAGTAGGTTGGAGGCCCAACAGGACAAACATTTATTGAATACATAAAAAAACTAAATTGTTTAAACTTTTAAAACACAACTTTTTAAACCTAAATCTGAAATAACTTTACTTTCAATATTTTACTCTCCGTAAAATATATATTTGGTCAAAGTTGGGATGTTACAAGATCACATGTGGTTGTTAATAATAATAATTTATTATTATTTTATAATGATCTGAAGGGCCGGATTTAATATCCTTGAGACCCCCGGGCCTTGACTTTGACATGTGATCTACATTATACAATCAGTTTTTTCTCTGTTGGACATAACTAACTACTGTTTTGAGGTGATAAATTACTCTTAAAAATATATACATTCAAATTGTTAGCAGCAGATTTGAGCAGCTGGTTAAGGTAACATTTTTACAAACCAATAAAATTACTCAGTTTCCACATGTTTTTGAATTTCACATTTACATTTTAGCTTTTTACTAAATATCAAAGAAAAAGTTAACATTTCCATCCATCCATCCATCCATCATCCTTCCACTTCTTCCATCCATCCGGGACCAGGTCATGGGGACAGCTCTCTAAGCAAAGATGTCCAGACTTCCCTCTCCCCAGCCACTTCCTCCAGCTCCTCTTGGAGACTCCGAGACATTCCCAGGACACCCCGGAAAGATGTAATTTTCCCCGGGGCCTCCGCCCAGTGGGACATACCCGGAACACCTCCCCAAGGAGGCTTCCAGTCCGAATGCCCCCGTCTCCCCTCAATATGGAGGAGCAGAGGCTCTATTCCGAGTGAGCGAGTTTCTCAGAACAGGTCCTGGGAACAAGTCCGACTCGTTCGGCTGCTGGCTATCTGTACCAATAATAATATTATTATAATACTTGCAGTTTTGATTAAAATACTTCAACAGCTGAAGACGCTGCACTGTCAGTGTTGCAGATGACAGCCCCCTCTCACACTCACCCCTCTGATAAAAGGAAATCTTCCTTCCAAACATAATTTCTGATGTTGTCTCACTGCTGCGTGAAAAAGAAACTAAACTTTGCAGCTAAAGTCAACATTTGATTAATAGTTTGATTTCTACTGTCAAACATTTTTATGTTAGACAGCTTTGAATTAAAAAGAGCATCACTTATGTTCCTGTGTGTGGATGAAACTCACTGAACGCTGTCAATGAGAACATATTGGTTAATCTGGTGAGGACATTTTTAGTCTAATAAAACACTTTGTGTGTCTTTGATTATCCTAGATATTTTTTAATAAGTCTTATGTTTTCTGAAACTTTTTCGAAAATTTTTTGAACTTTTAGAAATCAGGTTTCCCAAATCATGTGTAAGCGGCACAAAGTGCTTTACAGTCAGTTTTATTCAGCCCTGCACACACACTGATGCTGCTGGCGTTTATCTATAATCACCAGGAGCGATGTGGGTTCATGTCTTTCTTTCCCAAGAACTCTTTGACACAATGATGGACACAAACCTGCAATCTTCTGATCAGATATTGGCTCTACAGCCATCACTGTAATCTCATTAATTTGTATGCTGATTACTGCATTGTATATGGTAGACTATCATTGAAAGTGAACATTTAAGTCAACGAATTATGATAGAAAACCGGCTCCTAACAAACCCTATCTTTTTTACTGTCACTTGTAATTCTACTATCTTCAGACTCAGTGTAAATAGCACCACAAATGTCAGCAGACACTCATTAAAAAGCCTTTTGAACTTTCCCACAATCCTCCTTGGCAACGAGAAAACAGCCGGAATCTTCTGACTCATCTGGAATTGCCTTGGTAACACCTGAAGACCATCGTGCTGCAAACACACACAGCTGGTTCACTGAGCTGAGGGAAACTTCTCCTCTGCAGGAACAAACATAAACACGGCGTTTGTGTCCAATCACAGCCGATCAGGCAGACGGGTTTCAAAGCTGGAATTCCCCTTTCCCTCTCCACATGTATTACCCAATCCGACAGGAATCTGAAAAGTGATGTGGAGCTGAGATAAACACCCACATTTACAGATGATAGCTGGTTTTGTCCTTTCTGACTATAAGGTTATTGTGTTGTATTAAAATAAAGGTTCTGCTGATTATCAGCAATTCTTTTATTGAAAATTTAAGAACTATTACAAGTTATCTTGATTTATGAAGTGTACTCATTTTCTGTATCATTTAGTTTCTGACTATTTTTATAAACATCCATCAATTACAACAATTTTTGTTAATAATTTTAACAATCCAAAATGTCCTGAGTTAATATTGACTGCCATCTGCTGGTGAAAATTATGAACTGCCTGAGAAGAGAAAAACTGTTACCATTTAACACGCCTTTATTTAGTTTGGATCAAATTCATCAACATATTTAAATCAGGTATGCATGTAATGTCAAAACACGAGGTAGAATTTATTTATGTACACCAACACTTTAACCACTTTTTAAAGAATGTGCTTGTGCTTCACTTTGAATATTCAGAAAAAAAAGTCTAAAAATAGAAACATTCTTATGTTTTGTAAAAAGTACATTTTTTTTAAGGAAACATGTTATATAAAACCACCATTCTCATAAAAAGTGCTGACTCTGCAGATACCAAAGTCTTCCCTACAATGTTCTATTCACATATTTTTAGCATTTCTCTAATAGTTATTACATAGAATCTGATAATAAAACTTCTAAATTATATACAATCTAGAGACTTCATATTGAATATTTGTTATTTTCTTTCCCCCTGTAAGCAAAATAAAAAGTTTCTAAATCATCCGTATTTTGCTCAAGACATCACAGTTTCAGAGAGTCAGGATCACTATTGAAACTTAGGAGATGTACAGTATATTCTATACTTTCCTTTTTAATTGTTTTAAGGCTGTAAAGTAGTTTGTGTTGCTCCTATGTGAAAATTACTTCATGTGATGAAGAGGCAGAGGCGGTTGGATCCATTTGCAACTATAGATTTTAATGGTGAGGAAGCAACAGGAACAAGCAGAGGCGTAGTCAAAAACATGCAAAACTAGGAGCAAGGCAGGATAACGAGGAGATTCAGGCAAAGGTCAAACACCAGGAAGCTCAAACAAGGACTAACTGCTCAGACTGTCTTCAAAACCAAGACTTCGCAATGAAGAAGTTGCTGAGGTGGGATTAAATGCAGGATGGTACTGATGAAGATGGAAACCAGCTGTGCAGACAGGAAGCCATGGCAGTGGCTGATGGGTAGTCAGGGAGCCGCATGGTTAAAACTCTGGTGAGGGCTCCCTCTGGTGGTCAGGGGTTGAAACTGAGGGTGGAACCAGGCACTTTATGAATAAAGTTGGATTTTATTTGATCTGATCGGTAAATTAAAATAATTGTATGATGCAATAATATCTATGCTGCATCTTTTTTGGTATTGAATTGTCTAAACTGAGAACCAAAGATATAACGAACACAAGTCCAAATGCTCAAAAGTGAGTTTGCAAGTCCAAGTCAGGTCTCATGTATTCAGTCATAAATGTTAGTAATGTCCAAAGATTTAAAATGTTATGCTCATTTATTATCACAAAGGTCAGTCTTAAACAAATAGTGAGCACACAGTACTGGGAATTGATGATTCTGTTTTTCAGACAAACTTTTTTATTGTTCACAAGTCCCAAGCTAAGTCTGGAGTCAAGATTCTATCTGAGGCTTAAATGTGACTCAAGTCTCCATCTTTGTGTGAAATTTGGTTACACACATGCACACACACACAGGTTCACAAACTTTCTGGCACTCAGATAGATCAAAAGTTTTCAGATTTAAATTAAAGTGTCTGAAAATAAATCTTTATTAGTTTTGATAATAAAGGTAAAGGGTAAAAAACACTCAAAATCATCATTTATTCAATGTTTCTTTTTAAAATTTGAAGCCCATAGGGATTATCAGCAGATGTTTTGATCTGTGTTTCTTTGTGGTCAAATGTTGAATGATGATGATTCATTTGGGTCCCAGGAACTGATCCTGTTCTTGTTTGCAGGCGTGCATTCTGGGTTTGTGACTTTGCCCCGCCTTCCACGCTTTGAAAGACAGTTCCAAGATGGAGAAAGTTCCTCAGGCGGCGCTCTGACGCGCTCCGACTCAATGGCCTCCTTCACCGTGGATCTAGGCCCTTCTCTCATGAGTGAAATGTTGAGTTTGATTGACAACGCCAGCTCCCTTCAGCTGTCCAATCACAGGCAGGCCACAGATGAGGACGAGGATGGAGGTGAAGATGAGGACAGTTCTCTGACAGAAACACCCGTGGAGACCCCAAAGGTGACCTCGCCCAACCTTTCCCTGTGCAGCGAGTCTCTCAGTCTGAATGGGAGGAGCTCTAACTGGACGGAGCGGGACAGAAGCTCTAGAAGGACCTCTGATGTCTCCTCAGCATCTCCTCTTGGGCCGGAGCCTGTAATGGAGGCAGAGCGGTTCCAGAGAGCGGCTGACGTTCTGGCCCGTCATTATGGAGGCGGTTCTTTCACAAAGGCGAAGAGGAACAGTAACGCCGCCTCTCCGACTGTTTACAAAAACCACAAAAGCCCACATGCCTTATCTGAGGAGGAGGAGGAGATCAAGGTGTAGAGGTTAAAAAACACAAACTTTCTGTTTCGAAGTTCTCATGACATCAGTAGAACTTTCCTAACAGATCTGATTATGGTCTGTATTCTAAAGAATTGTATATATTTACACAGCTAACATGCATTTATGCTGTTTTTAATAACTGGTAAGTTAGGCAACAGTAAAGATTAATTGTTTTTTTTTTTTTTTTACAGTACTGAAGCTTAAAATATCTATTATATTACAAGATGTCACACACTGTGAACAGAATAATCTTTGTAAACATTTATAACTGCAAATATTTGATGACTTTATATGTAATTCTGGATTTATTTGTAAATGTTTTGTCTTCTTTCCAAACATAAAAATACTAAAGACTGCTAATTCATATTTTAATCTTTGGTTTCCTGTTTGGTCAAATTAATTATTTTTCACTGCCCACTTCATTTTTTTATTTGAAGTAGCACTACTTCTGCTCCTGAAGTTTCAGCTTTCACAGTCTGAGTGATCTGTTTGTATAAATGAGAACATCTGCATTAATTACTTCATCTTGGTTTTCCAACATGTTTTAGAAACATTACGTCTTAAAAAAAAGATTAGGGTGGTGAAGGGCTGACACACAGAAGCCCTGGCTTCGATTCCCAGGGTTGTCCACTGATCTCCATCCAGATTGGGTCCTTTAGGCAAGACCCTTGACGCTGCTGCCTAACTGGGTCCCTGTGCCCCTCAAGTACAGGGCTGTGTCAGGAAGGGCATCCGGCGTAAAAACTCTGCCAAATCACAGATGTGTCACTGATGTGAAACAGTGGGTGCTGTTAGGCTGTGGCAACCCCGAAAGGGATAAGCCAAAAGTGAACTACAGGCTTGATTCTTGCAGTGTGAATGCAATGCCCGCTTGAGCCACCAGGGGGCTCTATATCATTCACCTTATTCATGTCCAAACAGAATTTTTACACCGATGGTCAAGAGAAAACTACATTCATTCAAACATTTCCTTGACTGCTTCTTCCCTTCCGGGGTCGCGGGGGTGTTGGAGCCTAACCTGGCTACTGAAGGGCGAAGGCGGGGTTTACCCTGGACAGGTCACCAGTCCATCACAGGGCCTCAATCACACACACATTCACACCTAGGGGCAATTTAGAGTCACCAATGAACCTATGAAGCATGTTTTTGGACGGTGGGAGGAAGCCGGAGTCCCCGGTGAAAACCCACGCATGCACGGGGAGAACATGCAAACTCCACACAGAAAGGTCCCAAATCCCCCAGTCGGGATTTAAACTGGGGCCTTCTCGCTGTGAGGCAAGAGCGCTAACCACTGCGCCACCGAGAAAACTACAAGTTGGTAAATTTTACTTTACAGTTTTGAAATCATAATGTTAACATGAGCTGTTTTGTTACCTCTACTTATAACGGATAAAAATTACAATGTTTAATGATGAATTTCTCCATCCATACATTTTCCAAACCTATTCAATCCCATTTTAGGTCCCGAGGTTGCTGCCACTATCAGGTGAAACCTCTGAGACATACACATTCCCATCTACAGACAATTATGAGTCAAAAGTTATATGTGATACATATCTTTGGATTGTGGAAAAGAAGTCAGATTACCCAATGAAAACCCATGTATTAATAGGAGAACATGCAAACTCCACACAGAAAAAAATCCCACTGAAATTTGAACTGGAGCTTTCTTGTTGAGAGCATGAGTGCTAACCACTACACCACCATGCAGCCTTGAATTACTTCAATAATTCAACATAACATAATTCTTAATAAATTAACTCAAAAATATTTAAAGTTGAATTACTTCAGGGCTGCACGGTGGCGCAGTGGTTAGCGCTCTCGCCTCACAGCGAGAAGGCCCCGGTTCGACTCCCGGCTGGGACCTTTCTGTGTGGAGTTTGCATGTTCTCCCCGTGCATGCGTGGGTTTTCACCGGGGACTCCGGCTTCCTCCCACCGTCCAAAAACATGCTTCATAGGTTAATTGATGACTCTAAATTGCCCCTAGGTGTGAATGTGAGAGTGGATGGGTGTGTGATTGAGGCCCTGAGACAGACTGGCGACCTGTCCAGGGTGTACCCCGCCTTCGCCCATCAGAAGCCGGGATAGGCTCCGACACCCCCGCGACCCCGTAAGGGAAGAAGCGGTCAAGAAGATGGATGGATGGATGGATGAATTACTTCAGTAATTCAACATAGCATAGGCCTAATTCTTAATAAATTAACTCTAATAAGTGAAAGTTTATGTTCATAGATGTACCATATAATACTTGTTGATAAATTTAACCCCCCAAAAAATGTTTCAATGATGATGCACGTCACTGCATTGCTGTGCTAGCAAAGTAGCAGGCAGCTAGGCTAAATGTTGTTGTCGGTCGTACTTTTTTTTTTGGTAAGAAAGTGAAGGGCGGGTTTGCACATAATCTTCTAAATCCGTGCCGGCAGTGCTGAGCTTCTTTCTTGGTTGCACAAACAAGAGAAAGCCCAGCTAGAAAATGCAGCGCTAACACTAACTTTCTGCTCAGTGACATAAACACTGAAGAGAGCACATTTTATTGAAGTCTATTTGTCTATTTGAGGGTAAATATTGAATGCAATTAAGATGTATTTACCATGTATGTAATCCATTTCCATTTTGTCAAACAATCAGCTGGGATAACAAGCATTTACAAGCTCAGTTATATAGATTTTAGCACATAGGTGAAATAAAAAATAATGGCTATTTAGAACCTGTTAATTTCAAAGCTTTGTGTTTACTGCAGCAGTGAAAGGCACAATTCTTGCACAATTCACAGACAAATCTTTATAGATCATAATTTTTTTAATGTACCACAAGATTAATATTTTTCCAAATTTTCATTTGAGCCATATTTTGTGAAAATCTGTTTAGAAATGAAGGAGCTAGCCTGATTTTTGTGATGTCTGCCTGTCCTCCAACAGCTGCGTTCTGCTGTCATGACTCAATAGCAGCAAATAGGAATGGGCCAATCCAGTAATATAGATCAATGGCACGATAAATTACTATTTACCTCTCAGTTTTTGCAAAAAGTAAAGACAGAGATTATGGTCACATTAAATCAATCAAAATATACTTTCTGTTTATGCCCAACCCTTATCAACAGAAGCCATTTTGTCATTCAGACACCAGGAAGGAGAAGTGAGAAACATGACAAACCAATAAACAAATTCAAACCTGTAATGTACGTCTTTGTCTTTTGTTACTTTAATGAAACAGTTGGCCTATAACTTGTGAGACTAATGGCGATTAGTAGGGAAAACTACTTAGTCCTTGAAAAAAAGGTTTTAGAATATGATTAATGATCTTTTTATTTTACATTAGAGAGAGGAAAGAAACTGAAGTTAAGCTTGTTTTGTTCCAAACAGCTTTGTCAATCCATCTAGAAAAAGGTATTAATGAACCTCTGAGAGAACAGGTTTTTCTTTTGGTTCCTCTGAAGTCATAAGGTTTAGAGGAAACTGTTTAGGCTTTTTTTTTTTGTTACCCATAACTGTTAGGAATCTTTGAAGAAAGGTTTTAGAGCCTATCACAAATGATGGGAGGAGTTTGAGTTAAAATAAAAAACTGTTTGATCTGTTTGACCACATTTCCTGCAGACTCTCAGATGGAAAAGTCAAGCTTACACAGCAAACAAAACACGAGGTGAGGGCTTTCAAACATGTATAAAATTGTAGATGTGTTTAGGTGTAACATGATTTCCGTTTTACACATTTTTATTCTGTCTTATAGAATGTGTATGTCAGGAAGATGTGTTGGTTTTTTTACACCTTATTTTTAGAAAATGAAAGTGGATTCATTTTTGATCTGAAGGTCTTCAAACCTTTTTGCAATGTGTAAAAATTGATAACTATAAATGAAATCATATTAAGGATTTGAATCACAAAAATAGTTTATTTATTGATGTAATAAAGGTGTATGCTGGTGATTATGTGTGCACATGTTCTGTGTAATTGTGTGTGTGTGTGGGGGGGGGGTGCACGCATTGGTGTGTGGGGTGTATGGGTGTGTGTTTGTTATCGTGTTAATCTTTGACAATTTTAGCAGAAAAAAAATCTGGAATTCTTCTCAAAACATTGAAAACAGACAAGCAGTTTGATTAGACATGTTTAGAGTTTGTTTTAGTGTTTAAGGGTGACATTTTCTGAAATATTTGCAATAAAAAAAATTAAGATTATGGAAAAAACCTACAAACCTGAGGTTTGCAGAGTGGAGATAATCTGCCAGTCCTCTGTAGCATAACATGACATCACAGTTAGGACAAATTCTGTCTCTGTAATTCTGTCTGTCTCTGTGTTTCTCTGGACTTTGATGAAAATTTCTGGATCCTTTTTGTTTTTTGTTTGTATCTCAGTCTCATCTCTGATAAGATCTCTTTGACCTTTGGCCTTGGATTGCTTAACAAATTAGATTTATATTTTTTAAAGAATTGCAGAAGAAAGAGTGCAGTCTTTTTTAAGAAGTTTAAACAGGATACTTTTACAACCGAGAGAATATGAAAATGTAGTTAAGCTTGACTTATTAATAATCTGGAAGAAGGAATTTAAAAATCACAGAGTGGGTAAGCTTTTTTTGGGGTTTCTACAAAGTCATGGGATTTGGAGGACATATAGATATTTTTGTTTTAGTCATATGAAAAAATGAGAGTAAATGTTGTGAGCAAAGTTTCAGAGCCAATCACAGAGAATGGGAGGAGTTTATTATGTCGTTAAAATGAAAATCTGTATGATCAGTTTGACCACATTTCACACAAACTATCTCTGCTTGAAATGTCAAGAGGAAACAAAAACAGAAAAGATGTTTACTTTGAAATAATTATTTTATTTGGGCAAACTTTGTTTTGTCCTCATTTGTGTGAATGTGTTGTGGTGACTGTCAGATGACACTGCAATCTGTACTCACCCAGCAGGGACCAGTTGGAGGAACATTGCCCTAACTACACACTTGGGGTGGCCATGGTGCAGAGGTGGGGCGGTCGACTCGCAATCATTGATTGCGGGTTTAATTCCCACCTTGTCTGCTCATGTGTCAAAGTGTCCTTGGACAAAACACTGAACCCCAAATTGCCTCTGGTGGAAAATTGGTGCCACTGTCCAGCAGGAGAGCTGCCACCAGTGTGTAAATATGTGTGTGAATGGGTCCGTGACTGTAAAGGGCTATGGGCCTTCAAGGTAGAAAATCGTCAAACAAGTATTTACCATTTACCCCTGGTTATTGTGTCATGTGTTTTCCCCTGGGCTGATAGCCACTCCTCCCTGATGGGTTTCACCTGTGTCCTTTTGTTTTTTCCCTCCCCTTCCTGTATTTAATGGGTTCCTCCCATAGATAGTCTAATTAGAACTGGACATCTCAAGCTATGAGGTCCTCCATTGGAAATGCATTACCTCCATCCTTCGCAAAAGTAGGCCACCGCTTTCACCGTCACTTCCTGAAAAGGCTATCGCCATTTGCAAACGTCTGCAACCCATCTTCAGCGATTGGTCTGAGTCTCTGTGAGTCATAGGTGAGTCATGGAATCTATAGGTAGTCCTGTCGCCAATCTGGAGTGAGTTTATTGTGAGTTCCACGCCTCTACCATGAGATTGCGGATGTAAACAGATCCTACTTTAATAACGCCGACTTGAGAGAATTGTACAAGTCATTGTTGATGCCTTCGAGGGAGAACCATTCCAACATTTGATTCTGTCAGTGGTCCTTTTGGATTTACTTACATTTATTCCTTTTTGTCGAGATAAAAGGAGCATTTGGGTGATGTCACTGCAGTGTGGCGGGCGTACCTCTTGCAGCACAGCTTTTCCATTTACAGTCTGATCAGATGCACGTGAGAAGCCCGTTCAGCGGTATATAAATAAATAACCATCCTAACAAGTGAACAGCTGGATCTTTTTTCTGTTTGAAAATACAACAAGATCCGTTGAAGTTTGTCTTGGCTCTCTCATGCTCATCCTCAAAGGAGACGTCTGCTCTAATTCAGGCTGCAAGCTGGAAAAGTGCGGCGAAGAATAAACTTTGGTTGGTGATTTTATGGAGGAGCTGTACCATTCCGTATGATACGCAACTTATAATTTGTAAGCTATAGTCAAAACAGTGAAGAAAAAAAGAAAAAAGAATGTTAAAAAAAAAGTCCAAAGCACATAATCTCAGACGTGAAATCTATTTCCACAGAGTAAATCCTCATCTAAAAATGTCGACAGCATGCGCCTCTTGTTGTTTTAAACTGCTGCATCGGATTCCATTGAGGAAAACAACAGTAGGACAATGATTGGTACATTGTTGAATTGTAAAGAGAAAAAAGAAGTTAATCAGAAAGCAGCAGAGGAAGAATGATTATTCTGACATATAAAATGACAGAGAAATAACTGTCTGTTTCCCAATGTAAGTCAATGGGACTTTGGCCTTTTTGCAACCCAGTGGTACTTCCTATATGGAACACGGAAGGAGGGGGTTTGCTCAGTCCAGTTCTTTCTTATACAGTCAACGGTTCCTCCTCTCACTTCCTTGCAAGACCCACTTCCTTGTTGCCACATGCACCAGATCTTGTCTCCCTTGCCAGGTTTTTTGATCTTGTGTGTTTTGTGTTTTTGGAGTTTGGCTTTGGTTGATTTATGGACTTTGCTTTTAGTGACTCTGATCCCGTTCTTTCAGCTTTGTGCTTTGTTTTTGGTTTATTTGCTATTAAAGACACCTTTTTTGGAGCTGACAAATGTCCTGCATTTGTGACCACACACCAAAGTCTGAAATATTGAAGTTCAACATATTCTTTTCCTCTGCTCTCTCTAACCTCAATATGACACACGAGTTTTCTAAATTTACACACATAAATAGTTTTTCTGCACCTACATTCCTCACCTTTCTAGAGAAAACCCCCAAATTTTACAGATTCACTTACAGTCTTTTGGGAGCTTTCATTACAGCAACATGCAGCAATAAAATAATCCTACTTAGTCTGGAATGTAAAATTTCCATCCATCCTTTTTCTAAGCCTAATCAATCTCCTTTTGGAGTCACGGGGTTGCTGGAGCCTATCCCAGCCATTGTTAGGGAAAGGCAAGGACAGTTTACCAGTCAGAGCCACACAGAGATACACAACCACACACTCACATTTAATGTGAATATATATTATTTCAAAACTAGTAAAAGATTTTTTTAAGTGATTTTGATCTGCTGTAGCTGCATAAATGCTTAGAAGATTAAAAAAAATAGCTGTGTTTAAAAAACTATTTTATTTTTCCATTAAAATACAGGATTTCATAGATCATTGTGATCAAATCTCTGTCGTTGTCCTAAGTAGCTTGAAGGTTTTATTCTTATTCAAAGATAAACTAAATTGTTCTTGTTAGCAAAGCCTTGCTAACTTCCTCACTTCCTTTCACAAGTGATGGACGGAGTATTTTATGAGTTTATATACTGAAAGTAAAGTCAATGCAAGTGTTTTCAGGACATGATTTGTGAAATTTACTTTATTTTTCCTCCACTGAGTTTTATCTGACCCAACAACGCTTGCTGGTGGTTTTGGTTCAAAATAAAAAATCTGAAAAATGTCAATGTTATCTTTTGTTATTCAGGATTTTTACTGCATTAGCTTACATGATCCTCGTTTCTGTTAGATTGTTGGACTTTCTCTGCCATTTTCTCACTTCATTTCTTTTATGTGTTGCTTCAGGATTTCTATTACAGCTGAAACATGTTTCTTTCTATCACAATAGACATGAACATGATCCCCCCACATTTCATAGCTAGAGTAACGTTGGGAAATTGGCAAAAAGTGAAACTGTTTCTTACATTTTTTTATATCCTTTGAAGATGAAAAGCAAATAAAATGGACAAAGTCGATGACGAAGCGCCAAGAGGGAAACATAGAGAATCTGAAGCTACAAATGATGAAGGTAATTAAACACAATGAAGAATCAAAAGTTAAATGACGTTTAATTTTGGACTTGAATAACTATCTTTCTTCTTTGTTTTCCAGTTGTTCCTGAACTCACACTTATGTTGGTCGGAGACTCAAATTCCATTAAAAAAGGACCAAGAAATCTCTTCCTTGATCATGACGAGCAAAAATCAGAGAAATCTTTTTCATCCAAACTGTATGACTTGTGTGGTCGACACATTTGTGTCTTGAACATGTTTGATCTTCCAAACATTGATTCAATCCCAACAAATCAAGAAGTTCATGCTTTTATCCTGCTGGTAGCAAACGGTCAGCACATCAGTCATTACAGATCAGGAATGCAGTGGTTAGAGAAAACCTTTGGAAAACAATGTTTTCCTTATGTCATCACAGTTGTGACTCATAACCCTGATGAAAACTGTGAAAATGCAGTTACAGATTTAAAAGCTTTTGGAAGTTTTTCAGAGAAAAGATGCCAAAAATCAAAAAGAAGAATGGATGAAAAGGAATTAGTTGCTCTTTTGGAAAAAATCGATGTCATGATCTCTGAAAACAAACCTCCATGCTGCAGTTTCATGATCGCTGACAAAAAGGAAGGTCGAAAAGAAGGAGTCGTCACAGGTAAGATTTACATTTAAATGATCAAACAAGTGACGGTTTATCATGTTTTTGAACTCCATGGTTTTTGTCATGTTTCTTAGTTTATTATGGCCCGCAGCAGCAGTCTACTGACTGCAAGGACCATATTGTTTTTGCTTTAACATTCTATCTTTCTGCGCCTTTGAGCCAAAATTTCACCCCCGCCACATGAACGAAAAGTACCTCAAAATTTTATCACATCCATCTTCTTGACCGCTTCCTCCCTTTCGGGGTCGCAGGGGTGCCGGAGCCTATCCCGGCTACTGATGGGCGAAGGCGGGGTACACCCTGGACAGGTCGCCAGTCTGTCGCAGGGCCTCAATCACACACACATCCACTCTCACATTCACACCTAGGGGCAATTTAGAGTCACCAATGAACCTATGAAGCATGTTTTTGGATGGTGGGAGGAAGCCGGAGTCCCCGGTGAAAACCCACGCATGCACGGGGAGAACATGCAAACTCCACACAGAAAGGTCCCAGCCGGGAGTCGAACCGGGGCCTTCTCGCTGTGAGGCAAGAGCGCTAACCACTGCGCCACCGTGCAGCCCAATTTTATCACACCTAGGGAAAATTGAAAATGAATTTTTGGCATGTTGCGCGTAACCCCCCCCCCCAAAACGATGACATCACAGCGAGCGTTTTCGTAAAAAAAATGAATGGGCCAAAAATCGCCTATGGGGCCAAAAAATTTTTTTTCGAAATACGCAAACAAAAGCCCATGGCTTGTGTCGGGGATAAACCCTAGAACATTTGAAATTATTATGGGATGGCCACACGACCTACGGCTTGGTGGCCATCTTGCACTGAAATCTGAGAAATGGCGTTTTTCATGATTTTCAACAATATGGGAAAAAGGAACTTTTGTTTGTCCGATTTTCACGAAATTTGAGTATCGTGTCCATGGCGGAAGTCTACAACGACCCTGGAGGTTTCATTGACCTTTGACCTTGGGAAGATGCCGCCATCTTGAAATGTTGAAAAAAAGCACTTTTACTGCAAGCTACAAAAAGAAATACCTCCTGGGGGGTTTTATCAATTGATATGTCACATCATCGGCCATAAATGGGAATCTACTGTGAGAAAATTGTTGCAATTAGAAGTTGTAGAATTTGAATGGCGTGCGCGTGGCAAGGTTGTAACCGCCACGGTTTTAGCTAGCTCGCACATTTTTTGGCCAATTTGAGCAAAAAGGGTATTTGCGCATGCGGAGGCTCAAGTTGAACAAAACGATATAACTTTCAAAACCGTAATGCTTAAAATGCAGCCCTGGTACGCAAAAAACCGTTGCGAAAAAAACTGCTGATTCAGCAAAATAAAAAAAAAGTTCGCAATTCGCGAACGAAACCAACATAGCTTTACTGGAAATATCCATGGCTAAATTTTACAATATTATGGGATGGCTCCACGACCTATCACTTGGCAGCCATTTTGTTTTGAAATCTGACATTTTGTTAATTTTACAAAGGTGAAACGTAGCTTTCAAACAAATATAACTTTTAGGGATATTTATCAATCATTTCCAAACGCTTTTGGCATCATTGGGAAACCGATGGCATAAAATATATGGTATAACAAGCTATAGATGTTGAACGGCGTGCGCGTGGCGAACTCACAAAAGTGGCGTAGTGTTAATACACGCTCATATTTCAATGCATTCCTATGAGACTTTACAATGTTGATCCCAGGTTTAAGCTGTAACAGGTATAATATCATAGAATATGACCATATAAGGAATGTGGGCGTGATTAGCAAATAACCTCCGTTGCTAAGGAGATCCAAAAATGTACTTTGGCCGATTCTTGCGAAACTAACGTCAATCTGTTCGGTGACCTCAGGCGAACAAAATATAAAATGGTTGCTATGGAGATAACACTAAGAGAAAAGCAGCCATTTTGAAAAAAGTGCCTTTTTAAGCAATTTCTCACTTACATCACAGTCCAGCTATACAGTAAAGGGGAGGGGGGGTTAGTGGTGCATAGTGGCTGCTTAGCAGGTGAGTTCGGGTCAAAGGGCAGCGTCAAGGGCAGCGATGGTGCGTAGGGGCGGGTAGCAAGCGCGGCGTTGGTGCGTATGAGCAGGCGGCGAGGGAGAGGGTGGCCTGCGAGGGAGTGGGCGGCGAGGGTGCGGGTGGGTAGCGACTGCGGGCCATACAACGCCGCTTGCGGCTTCAATTTGAAATTTAAAATTTAAAACATAGAATTTAGAATTTAAAGTTTAAAATTTTACATTTAGACTTCAGAATTTAGAATTCAAAGTTTAAAATTTACAATTTAGAATTCAGAATTTTGCATTTAAAGTTTAGAATTTAGAAGTTGTAATTTAGAACTTTGGATTTTGGATGTAGAATTTAGAATTTAGAAATTTAGAACATAGTATTTAGAATTTAAAGTTAAAAAATTACAATTTAGAATTCAGAATTTAGAATTTAAAGTTTAGAATTTAGAAGTTATAATTTAGAACCTTGAATTTTGGATGCAGAATTTAGAATTTGGAATTTAAAATTTGGAACATAGAATTTAGCATTTAAAGTTTAAAATTTTAAATTTAGACTTCAGAATTTAGAATTTAAAGTTTAAAATTTACAATTTAGAATTCAGAATTTAGAATTTAAAGTTTAGAATTTAGAAGTTATAATTTAGAATTCAGAATTTAGAATTTAAAGTTTAGAATTTAGAAGTTATAATTTAGAACTTTGAATTTTGGGTGTAGAATTCAGAATTTGGAATTTAAAATTTAGAACATAGAATTTAGAATTTAAAGTTTAAAATTTTAAATTTAAAATAATCTCCATAAATGCATGAATGACCGTTTTCCTCAACCCCCCACCTCCCACCCACCATCACATACACACATATACACGAATATCCCTGCATTCTAAAAAGAAACATTGTAGCTGCCTGGAATATATTAAAATAAGCATTTATTTAATTTTAATTCTCAAGACTTAAAAAATACTCACTGAATTTTTTAGCACAAAAATATGTGATGCAGCTGAAACTCAAACTCACTCTTCCGCAGCGAACGGTTGGTTTCCTGACATCTGAGCTACCATTTGTTATGTTTGGTACGCAGCACAGTAGATGAGTTGACAGGCATCTTCAGTGTTGGAAATGTAACAATTTAAAATGAGGAAAAGAAAACTGTGTTATAACTAGCGAATCTCTGGAAATACCCCCTATTTATAATATTGCTCAAATAAAAATGAATTGGGAAACTAAAGTCAATCGACTCAAATCCTCAAAATCCTCTCGCGACATGACATTCCCTTTGGATTAATCCAGTCTCCTTGTCTACATGATCCTATATGAATGGACATGTCATTTTGGTTTCTGCATGATGGAAACATGCAGTCTCTAATGTGAATGTTCTAAAAATGTTAATCAGGAAGTTCTATTTGAACATCTTTCACTTAAAGAAGGGGTGGAGACCACAAAGAACTCTCTTCTCTCCTCTGAACATGTCCAAACCATCTCAGTCTGGCCTCTCTGACTTTATCTCCAAAACCTCTAACATGTGCTTTCCCTCTGATGTATTCATTCCTGATCCTATCCATCCTGGTCACTCCCAAAGAGAACCTCAGCATCTTCATCTCTGCTACCTCCAGCTCTGCTTCCTGTCTTTTCTTCAGTCCCACTGTTTCTAGTCCAAACAACAAGGCTGGTCTCACCACAGTCTTGTACACCTTTCCTTTCATTTGTGCTGAAACTCTTCTGTCACACATCACACCTGACACTTTTCTCCACCCATTCCAACCTGCTTGCACTCTCCTCTTCACTTCTTTTCCACACTCTCCATTACTCTGTACTGTTGACCCTAAATACTTAAACTCCTCCCCCTTCTTTATCTCTTCTCCCTGTAACCTCACTCTTCCACTCTGGTTCCTCTCATTCACACACATGTACTCTGTCTTACTGCGGCTAACCTTCATTCCTCTCCTTTCCAGGGCAAACCTCCACCTCTCTAACTCCACCTCCACCTGTTCCCTGCTCTCACTACAAATCACAATATCATCTGCAAACATCATAGTCCATGGTGATTCCTGTCTAACCTCATCCGTCAGTCTGTCCATCACCATTGCAAACAGGAAGGGGCTCAGAGCTGATCCCTGATGTAATCCCACCTCCACCTTGAACTCCTCTGTCACCCCTACAGCACACCTCACCACTGTCTTACAGCCCTCATACATGTCCTGCACTGCTCGGACATACCTCTCTGTCAATCCAGACTTCATCATACAATACCATAGTTACTCTCTGTGCACTCTGTCATAAGCTTTCTCCAGATCTACAAAGACACAGTGGAGCTCTCTCTAACCTTCTGTACTTCTCTATCAACATCCTCAAAGCAAATGTTGCATCTGTAGTGATCTTTCTTGGCATGAAACCATACTGCTGCTCACAAATGTTCACTTCTGCTCTTAGTCTGGCTTCCACTACTCTTTCCCACACCTTCATTGTATGGCTCATCAGCTTTATTCCTCTGTAGTTACCACAACTCTGCACATCTCCCTTATTCTTAAAAATGGGCACCATCACACTTCTCCTCCATTCCTCAGGCATCTTCTCACCACCTAAGATCCTGTTGAACAACCCGGTCAAAAACTCCACTGCCATCTCTCCTAGACACTTCCATACCTCCACAGGTATATCATCAGGACCAAGAGCCTTTCCACTCTTCATCCTCTTCAAAGCCCCTCTCACTTCACCTTTACTAATCTTTCTTACTTCCTGCTCCACAACCGTCACCTCTTCTACTCTTTGTTCTCTCTCATTCTCTTCATTCATCAACTCTTCAAAGTATTCTTTCCATCTTTCCATTACACCACTGACACCTGTCACCACATTACCATTCCTATCCTTGATCACCCTAACCTGCTGCATGTCCTTCCCATCTCAATCTCTCCGCCTTGCTAATCTGTACAGGTCAGTCTCTCCCTCCTCACTACCCAACCTAGCATTCAAGTCATCATAAGCTCTTTGCTTGGCCTTTGACACCTCTACTTTCACCTTACGCTGCATCTCCCTGTACTCCTGTCTACTCTCCTCAGTCCTCTCAGTGTCCCACTTCTTCTTAGCTAGTCTCTTACTTCATATAAATGGTAAAAATGGTAAAGGGCGTATACTTGCATAGCGCTTTCTACCCTCCTTCGAGGGCCCAAAACACTTCACAGTCACAGACCCATTCACACACTGGTAGTTTACAGTCACTGATCTCCTTCAGATTACACCGTCTACACAAGATGTAGTCTATCTGTGTGCTTCTACCTCCGCTCTTATAGGTCACTCTTTGTTCCTGTCTCTTCTCAAAGAATGTATTCACCAGAGGTGGGGACATGAGTCACATGACTTGGACTCGAGTCATGAATTTGACGACCTTCGACTCGGCTTGGACTTTCCTACCTCTGACTCATGACTTGACATGGACTTTGATATACATAACTTGTGAGTTGACTTGGAATTCAGCCCTCTGACTCGGAGAGACTTGCTATTTTCCCCCAAATTAACGGATTATAAAGTATATAGAGAGAAAGCCGCGTTCCGGGGTCTCTCTGTCTGTCTTTGTTTACATCCGTCTGTGGTGTCGGCCCAACATCCAATCAAATTAGGGCCACCCTTGATTGATGTGACAGTCCAACCAATCAAATTGCAGAAAAACATAGCCCCCCCCCCGTGAGCAGGACTTGAGGTAGGTCCCAGGCGTGTGGCAGAGGCTGGTGGCGACACTGGTGGGTTCCTCCACAGGAATGGGTAGCCGTAGGAAGTGGAGGTTCGAGGAACCGAGGTAATGGCATAGGCTCGTCGTGTGACCGCAGGAGAAGACCGAACAGGGGATCAGGGCTGAGGCTGATTCTGGCAACCACTCGTGGTATGGATTCCTGAGGGTGAGCAGAAAGAGAATTTAGGCAAAGTCCTGACGTGACGTGATAAACTAGAACTTGACGCGGAGACCAACTATGCACCATCAGGGGCAACGGACTGGCGAGGAATGATGATCCTGGAGCTCCTTAAGAAGGCAGGAGAGGTGATGAGGTAAGTGGTCGCAGCTGGGAAGAATCAGCAGCCAAGCGGAGAGGAGAGGGGGAGGAGACTGACAGAGGCACCATGACAGTACCCCCCCCTTAAAGACCGCCGCCAGGCGGTTCAAGGGCGGCGATCCGGGTGGGCAAGGAAAAAATCCGTAATGAGCGAGGGGTCCAAAATCAGAGAACGGGAGATCCAGGAACGCTCCTCAGGACCGTAGCCCACCCAGTCGACCAGGAACACCTGAGGCAGCAGAGCAGCCACACCTGAGGCAGCAGAGCAGCCACACCTGAGGCAGCAGAGCAGCCACACCTGAGGCAGCAGAGCAGCCACACCTGGCTCAGCACGCTACGGCGGACGACGGCCCACTGTTCGGCAAGCAGCGACTACCGAGCCCGGAAAGCCCTCCTAACCCGGACCGCTTTTCCCGGTGAGCGTAAACCAGCGCTTGTTGTTGTAACATGATGCCTTCTACCTCTTCGGCTCCCAGCCCTCTTTCCTGTCCCACTTGTCATATGTTTAGTCAGGATCCCGCCCATTTAATGAAGACAATGGTCTTTGTGTTAACTGTAGTCTGATCTCAGACCTGTTATCCAGGCTCGAACAGCTGGAAGCGCGTCTTAGCTCAATGGAAGCTAAACCAGCTAGCCATGTTGTTGTCACTCGGAGCGCTAGCCGCGCTAGCAAAGCTGACTTAGCTAGCATCCCACCGCCCTCTCAGCAGCCGAGGAATCCCCAGGATGAGTTTGTACCGGTGGGGAAAAGGCACAGAGCTAAACCTAAGCCCGCAGAGCGCCCGGAGATCCCTGTATGTAACAGGTTTTCTCCCCTCAGTAACGCACCAACTGAACCGAAAACCCTGGTCATTGGCTCCTCCGAGGTCAGACACGTAAAGCTAAAGGGAGCTACAGTTAGATGTTACCCGGGAGCCAGAGTTGGTGACATCGAAGGAAACCTCCGAATGTTAGCCCAGAGTAAGGCGAGGTTCCGTCGGGTCGTAATTCACGCAGGTGGCAACGACGCCCGACGAAGACAATCAGAGATTCTTAAACTAAACGTAGAATCGGTGTGTAAACTGGCTAAATCTGTGTCAGACACAGTAGTTTTCTCTGGTCCTCTCCCAAACGTGGTCAGTGATGAAATGTACAGCCGCTTTTCATCTTTTAACCGCTGGCTAGCTAAATGGTGCCCAGAAAATGGCGTTAGCTTTGTGGATAACTGGAGCATGTTTTGGGGAAAGCCCGGCCTCATGCGCAGAGATGGCATTCATCCCAGTTTGGACGGAGCGGCTCTTCTGTCCAGAAACATTTCTGCTAGCTTTAGCCATGCAGCCTGACAACTCAGAGAGGAGACCCGGGGAGAGAGCAGTAGTTTAAAACTCTCCCCTGAGCGGCCTTTAGCACCGATGCTAACCCCAAACAGGGCTAGCCCAGCAGCTCCTAGTGTTAGCTTATGTACTGGAAGGCAAATGAACGGAATGAATCACAGTAACAAAAATTATGATGTCATTAAATGTGGGCTACTAAACATTAGATCAATTTCCTCAAAGTCCCTATTAGTTAATGAATTGATTAATGATAATAAACTTAGCCTGCTAGCTCTAACAGAAACCTGGCTAAAACAGGATGATTATGTTCGGCTAAATGAAGCAACCCCCCCTAGCTATAATAACTATCAGAAATCCAGGATTACTGGGAAAGGAGGTGGGTTAGCAGTAATTTCAGAGTCATGCTTGATCCTTAACGTTAAAGTTAAACACATTTATAATTCATTTGAGAGCATTGTACTGTCTATAAATCACCCAAACAGAAAGACTCAAAAAGCAGTTTTATTTATAATTATTTATCGCCCTCCCGGCCCGTATTCGGAATTTTTATCTGAGTTTTCAGAATTTTTATCAAATATTATTTTAGATTCTGACAAAATCATAATTTCAGGAGATTTTAATATTCATTTTGATGATTCCAGTGACTGTCTTGGAAACGCATTTGCGGCTTTAATAGAAAATGTTGGTTTCACACAACATGTAAATCAACCTACTCACTGTCACAAGCACACCCTGGACCTTGTTTTAACTCATGGAGTTGAGATTAGCCAGCTGAATGTCCTTCCTCATAACCCCATACTCTCAGATCATTTTCTAATTACCTTTCAGTTTAAATTAGAAAATGCTACTGCTCCAATAAATAAGAAAGAGCTTAAACGAACATTATCTGACCGTTCTGTGTCCGAATTTAAACTCGCAGTCCAACCAATGTTTAGTAACATGTTGGATAAATATTCTCAGAGCACTTTAAGCCCCGTTGATAATGATCAGTTTGTCAATGATACCATGCAAGCCCTCAGAGGAACACTTGATGCTGTTGCCCCTCTGAAACTTAAGCTTGTTAGACAAAACAGAGTAGCACCGTGGTTTAACGCTGAAACACGTTCCCTAAAACAAATAACTCGTAAATTAGAAAGAAAATGGCGCCGTTCCGGATCAGAGCACTCTCTGAATGCTTGGAAATGTAGCCTCTTAAGTTATAAAAAATCCCTGCGTAAAGCGAGAACTCAATATTACTCAACTTTAATAGCAGAAAATGCAAATAATCCAAGATTTCTCTTTAGTACTATAGCCAGGCTGACCAGCAGCCACAGCTCGGTTGAACCACATATTCCTGCTACTATCAGCTCTGAAGATTTCCTTCAATTCTTTGATAATAAAATCTCAAATATTAGACAGAAGCTAAATGTGGTTATTCCCACTATCGACCCAAAGCAGGCAGAAGTCGTAGAAATAAAGGCATCCATAGAAACGTCTGTAACATTAGACTGCTTTACTGCTGTGGACCAAGCAGAAATAGCATCAGTTATTACGTCTTCTAAAACCTCCACTTGTCTCTTAGACCCAATCCCCACTAAACTTTTTAAAGAAATCTTCCCCCTTATTAGTGAATCCATATTAACCATAATAAATGCCTCTCTAGAAACTGGTTATGTGCCTCAGTCTTTTAAATATGCTGTTGTTAAACCTCTTTTGAAAAAACCCAGCCTGGATCCTGACATTCTAGCCAACTATAGACCAATATCTAATCTCCCATTCATATCTAAAATCCTAGAAAGAGTTGTAGTAAAGCAGCTGCAGTGCCACCTACAGGACAATAATCACTTTGAAGATTTTCAGTCAGGGTTCAGACCTCACCATAGCACTGAAACTGCACTGGTCAGGGTTACTAATGACTTGCTATTGGCTTCAGAAAAGGGACTAATCTCTATTCTGGTCCTGTTAGACCTCAGCGCAGCCTTTGATACCATCGACCACAGCATCTTACTCCAGAGACTAGAGCATGACATAGGGATCAGGGGATCTGCCCTCCAGTGGTTTGAATCCTATTTATCTGATAGATACCAGTTTGTTAATGTAAATGGACAGTCCTCTCATTGTACTAGAGTTAGCTACGGAGTCCCTCAGGGCTCAGTTCTAGGGCCCATTCTGTTCACGCTTTACATGCTGCCCTTAGGAAACATAATCAGGAAACATAGCATTAACTTTCACTGTTATGCAGATGATACACAGCTGTATTTATCCATTAAACCTGACCAGAATGACCACCTAGAGAAACTGAATTCATGCATCAGAGACATTAAGACCTGGATGACAATTAATTACCTCCTTCTGAACCCAGAGAAAACTGAGGTCATGATACTGGGTCCTAAACACCTGAGAGATGCTCTCTCAGATCAGATAGTCTCCCTGGATGGTGTAAATGTTGCCTCCAATTCTTCAGTCAGAAACTTAGGGGTTTTATTTGACCAGGATTTATCATTTAAGGCTCACATATCTCAAGCTTGTAAAACTGCATTTTTTCATCTACGTAATATAGCTAGGATCAGGAATATGTTATCTAAAAGTGACGCTGAAAAACTCATCCATGCATTTGTTACGTCTAGACTGGATTACTGTAACTCTTTACTAATAGCATGCCCGAAAAGTTCTTTAAAAAGTTTTCAGCTTGTCCAGAATGCAGCAGCACGATTGTTAGCAGGAACTAGTAGAAGAGAACACATCACTCCTGTGTTAGCTTCTCTCCACTGGCTCCCAGTTGAATCCAGGATCAAGTTCAAAATCCTCCTGTTAACCTATAAGGCTCTGAATGGTGTGGCCCCATCCTATATTAGAGATCTCATAGTTCCTTACCAACCAGTCAGAACACTTCGTTCACAAAATGCTGGACTGCTTGTAGTTCCTAGAATTTCTAAAAGTACAGTTGGAGGTAGAACCTTCAGCCATCAAGCCCCTGTTCTATGGAATAAGCTCCCAGCTCATGTCAGAGAGGCCAGCACAGTTTCTACCTTCAAAACTAGCCTTAAAACATTCCTCTTTGGACAGGCGTTCTGCCAGGCTAGCTAGTAATCAGAGAATATTCCCTCTCATGTGGTCCTTGTGAGGCTAGATTAATAAATTAATATTGATGCGTTTAAATATAAATTTAGATTTTCCATCAGCGTTATTATTCAGATCAGCTCTGGGGTTCTGTTCTCTATTCTCATCTACTTCTCCTCTCTTCTATTCTTTATTATTTATTGTATTTAGTTCTCCATGCTTTTGTTGGTGCAGTTCCATTCACATGTTGTTCTTCTTTCCCACTCTCCTCTGGGGAGCGGGAGAGATTTCAGATGCCCGGTGGATCGCCCACGCTCCCACTCTTGGCCGTGGACCACGCCCCCGACACCATCCTGCATCTCTGAGTGAGAGTGATTCCTGCTGGGTCATCTCCCTCCTGGTCGTGGACTGCACTTCTGCTTCATCTTGACTATGGACTTCATCATCACTCATCCCTCAGCTTTATCTGAATGAACTCTTAGATTCGTAGTTGTAGAAGCTAATTTTTCTTTAACTGTTCTGGTATCGCCTGTCCGTCCTGGGATAGGATCTCTCCTTCATGTGGGAATCCCTAAGGTTTCTTCTTTTTTTCCTAACTCAAGGTTTTTTAGGAGTTTTTCCTTACCGGGAGGGAGGGTCTAAGGGCAGGGATAACCAGTTTATGTAGTCTGTTTAGTTTTTAACAATTGTTTATATTTTGAAGCCCAATGAGGCAAATCTCTTTGTGATTTTGGGCTATATAAATAAAATTGAATTGAATTGAATTGAATTGAATTGAACTGGAATCCGCGACCCCGGCGACGGACGTCCAGAATCCGGTTGACGACGTAGGCAGGGGCGCCGTCGATGATACGGGCGGGCGACGGGGAAGCGGATGGCAGGCACAGAGGACTGTCCCGGACAGGCTTGACCTGAGAGATGTGGAACGATGGGTGAATCTTTAGGGCTTTAGGCAGACTGAGACGGACACAGGTAGGGTTGATGAGCCTCTCTATGACATTGGGTCCGATGAATCGAGGAGCCAGTTTCTTTGAGGATGCCTGAATGGGAATGTTACGGGTGGAGAGCCATACCCTCTGACCGGGTTGGTAATCGGGCCCCACCACCCTGCAACGGTTGGCGATCTGGCAGTTGCCCTCCTTGGTGCGGAGGAGAGCGGCCTTCATCTGAGTCCAAATGCGTTGGCAACGCTGCAGATGATGTTGGACAGAAGGCACTGCCAGATCCAATTCCTGAGAAGGAAACAGAGGTGGTGAGTACCCGAGGGCGGCCTCAAAGGGAGAGATCCCGGTGGCGGATGAAGGGTGAGTATTATGGGCATACTTGATCCATACCAGGAATTGGGACCAGTCCTGGTGATTCTGTGCCGCCAGACAGCGGAGAGCTCCCTCCAGTTCCTGGTTAGCCCTCTCCGCTTGGCCATTAGACTGGGGGTGGTAGCCGGAAGTGAGACTGACCGTGGCCCCCAAGGCAGAACAGAAGGCCTTCAAAACCTGGGACGTGAACTGGGGGCCACGGTCTGAGACTATGTCAACCGGAATCCCATGGTGGCGAAAAACGTGGTTGACCATAAGGTTAGCCATCTCAGTGGGAGTAGGGAGTTGAGGAAAGGGGAATGAAATCAGCCATCTTTGAAAAATGGTCAACAACAGTGAGAATGACTGTGTTACCGTTTGACGGGGGAAGTCCGTTGACGAAATCCATGGCCAGATGAGACCAGGGGCGGCTGGGAGTAGGAAGAGGATGGAGCAGACCTGCAGGAGCAGAGGACAAAGATTTTGATCAGGCACGTGTGGAGCAGGCTGCGACGTACTCCTGCACGTCTTTCTGCATGGCAGGCCAATGGAACCTCTTTTGGATGCGACTCAGGGTCCGGTGCACTCCCCCATGGCAGGCTAAACGGGAGGCATGTCCCCAGGTGATGACCTCTGAGCGCAGTTCAGCCGGAACAAACAAGGTGTCTCTCGGGACAGGAGGGTGGTCATTGAGATTTTGCAGGGCTTGGAGTACCTTGTTTTCGACGTCCCAAGTAAGGGCTCCGATGATGCAGGTGGACGGCAGGATATTGGAAGGGGTGTGTTCCGAGGGGCTGTATTTCCGGGACAGAGCGTCAGGCTTGACATTACGGGATCCAGGTATGTAAGTGGTTGTGAAATTGAAGCGATCAAAAAAGAGACACCAACGAGCTTGCCTGGAGTTGATCCTTTTGGCGGAGCGGAGATAGGCAAGGTTCTTGTGGTCGGTCCATACGATAAACGGCTGCTCGGCTCCCTCCAACCAGTGACGCCACTCCTCCAGTGCCAGCTTGATGGCGAGTAGCTCCCGGTTCCCGACGTCGTAACGCCGGAGTCACACCGGACGCGATAGCGCCGCAAAGCGGTGCGGAACGGAGTGCGCTTCCATTCGGCGCCCATGTTAACCTATGGCGTCGGTCACACCAGGCGCGGAGCGGCGCGGAGGGTCCGCGCGGTGCAGCGCAACATTTCGGCGTCTGGCCTATTTTGTGCGCGAGCCGCGAGCGCTCCGCGTCAATACTGGCAGGAAGTTGCATCAAAATACATGAGAAAATCTGGTTTATTTTCAAAATAGAACCAATTTTTCACAATAAAACACCGCGATTGACAAATGTGATCATGTTTTTGTGTCTAAACAGACTGTAGAGATGAAAATATGCATACAATCAAAACACACAGACACGCGTGTGCGAGAGCCCCCACCCCGCACACCACAGATCTCCGGAGCGGGTGTGCTGGGCTGCAGGGTTCTGGGAGGAAAAAAAGCAGGGCAGACGGGGCCCCGTATGCAGTGGGGGCACACTGGAGCGGGGCATGGGGCTGCGTTTTTGAACAAGAGAGAGGCAGAGGAGCGGTTCTTCTTGGAAGAAACATCAAGTAATATTTTGAGTTTATTAATTTACCGACGTAAACACCTGGGAGCGCGTGCGTGCACACAGACACACAACAAAACAGACAGACACGCACACGCGCGCACAAACCGATCAATGAAGTGGGCCGACTGCGGAGCTGGGGGGCGGGGTCTGTGTCAACAGGGGCAGAGACCGTCCCCTTTTAGCAGAAACACGGGGATATATCCTGGTCATTGACCATGATGGCAAAAAAAGCAATAGAAGCGCCCGTCGACCGTCGCGGAAAAAAATTGCGTCTGGTGTGACCAATAGAGCGCCGCAAAGCGGCGCGCACTTCCCTTCGCCCCGCTGCGCGGCGCTATCGCGTCCGGTGTGACTCCGGCGTAATTCTGCTCCGCTGGTGACAGTTTGCGTGAGAAGAAAGCACAGGGTTTCAATTTACCTGTGGAGGCTTCCTTTTTGGAAAGGACGGCCCCTACACCTGAGTCCGAAGCATCCACTTCGACGATGAATTGTCGTGATGTGTCAGGTTGGATGAGGATAAACAAAAAGGTTTTTCAGCTTGCCGAAGGCTTGCTGAGCTTCAGTGGACCAGATGAAGGGACGGTTAATGGACGTAAGACGAGTGAGGGGGGAGGCAATGTTGCTGTAGTTTCTGATGAAACGTCTGTAGAAGTTCGCGAAACCTAGGAACTGTTGGAGCCTTTTCCTGTTTTCAGGAGGTGCAAAGTTGGTGACAGCCTCAATCTTAGAGGGGTCAGGACGAATGCAGCCGGCCTCAATGATATAACCTAAAAACTGGACGGTGGACACATGGAACTCGCATTTCTCGTGCTTGACGTAGAGTTGGTTCTCCAATAATCTCTCGAGTACAAGACGTACATGGTGTTCGTGCTGGGCCTGATCGTGAGAGTAAATAAAAATGTCATCAAGGTACCCAAAGATGAAACGATAGAGAAAGTCTCGGAGGATGTCGTTGACCATTCTCTGGAAGACTGCCGGGGCGTTGGTGAGGCCAAAGGGCATGACCAAATATTCATAGTGCCCAAGGGGGGTGTTAAATGCAGTCTTCCATTCGTCGCCATCTTTGATGCAAACCAAATGATAAGCATTACGAAGGTCTAGCTTAGTGAAAATGTGGGCTTTCTGAACGGAGTCGAAAACTGAGGTGATTAATGGCAGAGAGTATTTATCTTTGACGGTGATCTGGTTAAGTTCGCGGTAGTCAATGCATGGCCTAAGTGTTTTATCTTTCTTTTCTACGAAGAAAAATCCCGCCCCCACAGGGGAGGAAGAGGGTTGAATGTGACCTAGAGCGAGTGCTTCTTGAACATACTGCTTCATAGCTGTTCTTTCGGGACCAGACAGATTAAATAGCCTACCCTTAGGTAAGGGGGCCCCTGGCAGGAGGTTAATGTCACAATCATAGTGTCTGTGAGGAGGAAGAACGCTAGCGTTGGTCTTGCTAAACACAGCTTTTAAGTCGTGGTAACAATGTGGGATGGCTGTCAAATCTATGGAAACAGAACTCTCTGGGTCAGGGGTAAGCACACATGGTACGGTGGATAACAGTGCGGAGAGTTATTCGCGATAGGTGTTGACCACCGAGGCCGGAAGCTGCTATGGGGGTGTCCAGAGGTTCTGTGGGGATAGACAAGCGGTTAACAACATGGACATCAATTAGGCTCTGTTCAGCTCCAGAGTCAATGAGGGCCCTTAAGTCGGAAACTTGGAGATCGAGGCATAACTTGACAGGAATAAAAAGGAATTCTTTACCAGAATCTTTGGCTGTGAGCTCCCCTCACAGCCTGTCGTCTAGAGAGGGGATTTGAAATTTAAACGATGAGGACAAACAGACACTAGATGGCCTTTAGTCCCACAATAGAAGCAAGCACCAGCTTCGAGTCTCCTGCGACGCTCCTCTTCCGACAGCCTGGAGTGACCGATCTGTATGGGTTCATCCGGAGGTTTGGAAGGAACGGAGAGTCCGGTGACCATGCTTTGTTCGATCGGTGGGGCGTGGGCGAGCTTGAGAGGACGAGGTTGATATCGCTCTTTTTGGCGTTCGCGTATCCTAATATCAGATCTAAGAGCTGCAGAGACTAATTCCTCAAAAGAGCGTGCTTCGGGTTGGGAACAGAGGTAGTCTTTAATTTGCTCGTTCAGGGATTGGTAAAAAATACCTTTGAGGGCCAGATCGGGCCAGCCAGCTTCCACCACTAAAATGCGGAAGTCGATGACATGATCGCTTACCGGTCGGTTCCGCTGTTTAAGTGCGAGTACTCGCCGGGTCGCTTCTTCCTGCTTACGAGGTTGGTCGAATATAAGGCGAAATTCACTGAGGAATCGTTCATAAGACAGGTTAGTGATGGGATTGGCAGTGAGAAAAGCTTGGGCCCACTGAAGAGCATTGTTTCGCAGAGAATTGATAATGAGAGTGATCTTACTGTGGTCGGTTTGATAGTGTCTGGGGGCTTGTTGACATATCAACTGGCACTGCAGCAAAAACCCTCCGCAGGCTTCAACATCCCCAAAGAAGGGTTCCGGTTGGAGTCGGATATTCTCGGGGGTGGACGGTGATCTGGAAGCGGAAGGTGGTGGATTGACGTGAGCTGTGGCGGCGAAACCTGGGAAAAACGGCTTCTGAGTTCACGTAAAGTCTGAGTCATGCCATCCAGGCGATGAAAGAGGTCCTGCTGGGCCACAGCCATTTGGGATGGGTATAATCACAGAGGGACAACAGGTGATTTTGACATTTCCACCGCTCAAATCTTTACCTGGGATCTGGGCGGGACGCGAGTGATCATAGCGGGAGCAGCAGGGCTGCTGGGGACCCGGGCTCGGTTGTTGTTTTCTGATAGAAATCCAGCAAACGTATTATAGAATTCACGGAGATACTGCATGAGGGTTCTTTCCTTCCCTTTTTTCGGTTTACCCCTTTTGCTGCTTTGTGCTTTATGGTGTGTTTCAGAAAAAATCATCCTCTTTCTCTGGGGGTCACATTCCCTCTTGAATATTTGCTGTTCCTTCCTTTTTTCTTTGACCAAACATACTGTATATATTAACCACTTTAAGAGTTTTTAGTTTGCATGTCTTTATTTTAGTGTTTCACCCGCTATCATGAGATATGTACTTCTGATAAAAAAAGATGTGTCCACCATAAATACAATTTATTTGATTCTAATGAATTTAATCATGAATATACTAATAATCTCTGTATTTAGAGTATTTCCGGTTCAAGTACAACGTGAATAAAGTAATATTTTGTGCATAACCTTGCAATATATATTTATACATAAAATTTAATTCCAAGTCACTTTCTAATATATGTATTTAGTCACACTACATTTAGTTTTACATTTAGTATTTTTGTAATGAATCCTACTTTTCTGTCTTGAACAGAGAATTTAACTTAACTCCTGTTAACAGTAAGTTGGCAGAAATTTTGTACTGAATACAAAAAAATTGTATCTCAAACAACAAGAAATCAATTTCACAACAGAAATGTTAAATGTAAACCTAGATGTACTATTTATATATTTTGTTTTGTTTTTTTTGGAGTCAAACTAAACCACTCTGCATTTTACATTCTTCCTCAGTTCTTTCTCCTGTATCTGCTCTGTTTATAAAAACATGCTGATATGAAACAGAATCATAAGTTGGTAAATGTATTGGTTTATAAAACAGACTGAAAGAGTCAGTACCTCATCACCCACAAGCTTAAGTGCACATCACTGGTCTGTAGTGAGGGGATTTAAAGGGACCATACCATGAAAAACCAACTTTTTGAGCTTTTAAGTGTATTTTAATGTTCATTACTCACTATAAAGAACTCCAAAGTGGTATTTTAATTCATTCATGCATTTCTGAGTAATTCTCTACAAACTGCTTAGTAGCAGCCCCTCCCATACCCACAAAAACGAGCCTCATTATCTGATGTCACAGAGTGAGACCACCCCTTTTAGGAAGAGTATGCTCTGATAGCTCCGCCCCCAGTCTGACACCAACACTCAATGTCTTCACTGAGCTAATGATGATCAGCAAAAAACTTTCATTTTAGATGCAGAATACCGTATATTTTCTAGTTGTGTCCTGTCTTGAATAAATTCCAGCTCAAACGGTTCGTTACTTTTGACAAGACGCTCCTTTAAGACCCCCCACTGGGCACAGTTGTGCAGACGTCGAGTGTATTTTTGTTGTGAAGCAGTGTAGCGATGGCTGGGCCTACTAAGAGCAGATATATGGTATGTGCATTCATCTTTGAAAAAAAATGGAGATTCATTTTTGAGGGAAAAACGAATACACACTGCTGGCTCTAGAATGGAATCAAATGGGCGGCAGCCACACGCAGTAGCAGGCTGAGCCTCAGGAATTGAATTGTTTTACTGACGGGTAGGACAAAAACTAAAGAAAATAATTGGTAGTATTTCATAAATGTGTTTTTCAGTGTTCCAAAGGTAATATATGATCATATATATAGATATAGTTCACTCTGAAAGGCTTAAGAATCATGGTATGATCCATTAAATATCCAGACTACCCTGGTTCCCCGCCATCTCCATCTAACCTCATTTCAAATGCGGTAAACTGCATTTTTGTTATAGAGAAATTATTTTGGATTTTTGAAGTGGGGATGCATCAACTCAGTGGGAATTTAGCTAAAATGCTTGCAAAATACAGTTTATAAAAACATACATGATCTGTGTAATTAATATTACATTGCTTTTTAAATGACTTGAAATGACTTGAAACATTAATAGTAGGACTTGTGACTCGACTTGAGACTTGTTGGTCTTGACTTGTGACTCGACTTGGGACTTGAGTGCTTTTGACTTGGGACTTGACTCAGACTTGAGGACAAAGACTTGGGACTTGACTTGGACTTTCAAAACAATGACTTGGTCCCACCTCTGGTATTCACTATCGCCATTTCCATCTTTTTTGCAAAATCAACCACCATCTGTCCTTCTACATTCCTCTCCTGGATACCAAACCTGCCCATCACCTCCTCATCACCTCGGTTTCCTGCACCAACATGACCATTGAAATCTGCACCAATGACAACTTTCTCATTTCCAGGGATGCTCATCATCACTTCATCAAGATCCAACCAGAACTTCTCTTTGTCTTCCAGCTCACATCCTACCTGTGGGGCATACCCACTGACAACATTGAACATTCAAATTCAAATTGATTTTATTTATAGAGCACTTTTCATATAAACAAATACATTTCAAAGTGCTGTACATATAAACAAACAACACAATAAAAATACCCTCTTGTTAAAAATAAAAATCAACCCCCTAATATCATATATGTGAACAAGTGCACCAACAGACAAATAAAACGAATGATAAAATATGAATACATAGGAACCCTCGCGTTTCTAAATGTCAGATGAGAGAACCCTGAAGACGCTGTCAACACCAACCTCTTGTCAGCTGGTTGTCTACTTCCTGGGCCAAGGAGCGAGAGCCCCGCAACCCACAGCCTCCCACCAGAGAAACCCAGGCGAAGGAGCAGTGGGTACATCAGGGCCATGTCCCGTGGGCCAGGAAGCAGACGACCCAGCCAAATGTGAGAAGACACTAGTTTAAAAGCAGATGTCAAGTAAAAGAAACAAGCCAATGAATTAATTAAGATAAAAAAATATAAAGATAAAAAAAATAAAAATTACTAATGATGATAAAAGATAGTAATAATTCATAAAAACTGGTAGGAAAAGATACTATATATAAAATTATAAATAGCACAATAAAATGTATATACACATACAACATACACACATACTAAAAGTGAAATTAAAATGAGGTGGTGTGGCCTCAGATAGTGAAATTGGTGCACCCCAGTTCCAAGTCTCTGTTAAAAACAGGCCATTAAGATTCTGATCCAGAGTAAGATCACAAATTAGAAATGATTTGCTTGATAATGAACGAACATTAAGAAGCGCCAGGTTCAGTTCAGGGAAACTTTTACTGCTGTTTAGTTGGTGAGGAATAGAAGGTTCTTGAATATGTAACGATTTTAGCTTATTATAATTCCTGCTCCATGGCTTGGGGTGGGTGAAAGGTCTATTTGATATAATTGATGGTATTGGTGATAATACCTGGTGATAATAAAGGTATGGGGGGTATTTGTGGGGGAGGTGTTGGCTCTGGGTGGGTCTTCTGAGCCAATAGTCAATTAAATTTAACACAGTGGACGATGTGTTGGATAACATGACACCCTCCATTTCTATCTTCAGACTCATCGCTCTATCTGACACTCTTTTTACCTCCACAACACTCCTAACAAACTCCTCCTTTAGGATAACTCCTACTCCATTTCTCTTCCCATCTCCACCATGATAGAACCAAAAATAGCTAATTAATTTGATATGTGCATGATGCCGACAATTTTTTTGACGCATTAATCGCAGATTTTCTCATACGTGCCTTTCCACACCGCGCAGGCGTCCCTCATCGCCCTTTAACTCACCAGCTGCTCTCACTAGATCACGGGCGGGTCTCCAACCACCGAGTTCTGGTGGTTTAAGCGTGATCCAGCCCCATCATAGCGGTCTGTCTGCCGGCATATTCATGGCGTGAGCTCCGCTGGACACGTCGCTGCATCGAGCTGCAGCCTGAGAACAGACTGTAACACACTGTCAAACTATCCACCATCTATCCCGCTTTTCTCAGTCTTTAATGTTTTAAAAAACAAAAGTTCATTGGAAAGGATAAATCTCTATTTCATTTATTACTGCAGTTCAGCAGAGGAGGAAAAGATTTGGTCCTGACAAAAAATGAACATGAAAGTGTTATGGAAATTTTACTTTTGATGTTTTTTATTTTATTGTACTGAACGTTTGTCAAGAATGACTCTGAAAGATTTCTATGTTATAAGTCCACGAGCCAGGCCAGTTGTAAATTAATCTTTGTGTTTATTCTTTTTGCAAAAAGGGAGAGAGTCAAAACAAAGCCTCTGTTCAGAGGAGCCTCCTCACATGTCTCTGTTTCGAGTCTCTCTGGCTGGTCACACCCATACAAGCACATTTATACACACACATAGGAATTCCATACATGGGCATAATGAAGCAATGAGGTCAGCTGTTGCTAGAAGGTCCATTTTACACGGGATGTCATGGGATGTTTAAACTAATCCATATAAGGAATTGTTTTTGAGCACAGAACTTACACAGGGGAATTCCAGCTGCTGAACACAAAGACAGCTTATACTTAGGCAGGATGTGCTTGAGGCAGTTTTCAAGACACACACACACACACACAATCTTTCTAAATATTTACAACAACGTTGATTGAAGTTTTGAATTTAGTTAGGCATTTTATGTTACACCGCGACCCTGAAAGGGACAAAGCGGTCAAGAAAATGGATGGATGGATGGATTTTATGTTACAGCCTTTTATTGTTAAGAAAGTTCATCTCAGTATAATGTTACAAAATAAAGTATTTCTGATGAAAACTATTAATTTTGCCATTCTTGTTAATTAACGTAGAGCTGCTAAATTAAACTAACCAAAATTTTATTCCTAAAAAAGGGCCACATATTAAGTTGCGATTAATCGCGAGTTAACTATGGACAATGCGATTAATCGTGATTAAAAATTTTAATTGCCCGACAGCTCTAGTATAAAATATTTACCATTAAATGAAACAGAAATCAATTGTTACTTTTTTTTATTACTTTGAGTTAACATATTTCTAAATCGGTTGTTGTTTTATTTCGTTGTTAGTATTCATTCAGTGTTATTAACTGATCATTTGTTCTGGTTTTACAGGTTTCTTTAATGTGGACAGAAGTGGAAACACAACGCAGGTCAGATAACAATCAACAAATTCAAAAGAATTCTTGTCTTCTTTGGTATAAATCTATTTTGCTCTTGTTCTTTTCTGTTTTTTTTATAACTTTTTGTTTTCCAATCAAACATTTTTTTCTTCATTTCTTTAAGAACTTCTATAAAACTGTATTTTAAAGTTTTATGAATAAGAGGTTGTTTTAGGACAAAACATTGAAAAGTTAATATTTCTATAAATACATTTATCCAATATACTTCAGTTGAATTATTTATTTTAATTTTAAAATGTTTTTTTTCTCATCAAATTAGCAACAAGGGATTTTTCCTGAAGAAAACCACCAAGAGAGTCATCAAAATGAAGTTAAAGGCCTGTTCAACAGACTTCAGGACAGACGACAACAGAAGTTTTCATCAGCAGATTTTCATATAATACGTCCTACTCTGAAACAGATTAATGACACACCTGAAAAAATGTTAGCTCAAGTCTTTCTTCAGAGGTTGATGGCATTAGATTACAGAGCCAGATCCATCCCTGTACAACCAGATACTTCTGAGTCTGACTCAGTTTCTGACGGGAATAGCACAGATGATGATGATGACTTAGATTCTTTTATTAACACAAACACTGATTCTAATCAGTCCAAACAGGATCATGTTCACCCCATGGACATCCAGATGGTTGTATTTCACTGCTCAGACAGCTTCCTGAAGCAGAACATGATCACAAAGTTGTCACAGTGTCAGTACGCCTTACCTCTGCTTGTTCCTGATCCTGCTGCAGCAGATATTGAGTGTCCTCTGTGGACGTTCAGGCAAATAAGAAAAACATGGAAGAAAACTGAAATCAGAGATAATTCAAAGAGTGTCTCCATCAAGAGTCTGCCAATCTACAAAGCTGAAACTCCACTGGTGTCTTTCCTCCGTCTGGGTTCACTGTCTCAGTCTAAATCTCAGCTCATGAACACTTTGATCACCGACCGTCACAACACCTTCTTCCACAGAAACTGTCCAGGAAGCACCAAATCTCGTCATTTGATGGATGGAGTTGTAGAGATTGCCTGGTACTGTCCTGCTGGAAAAGACAATGATTCATTCTCTGACTGCATTGGCTTCTGTAATCTTCATGGTGATTCTCTGTTGATGGAAAAACAACGTGAAATACTGACTGAAATATCTTCAGTCTTAGTTGTTCTTGTACCAGCTCTGGTAAAAGGTCAGGAAAGTTCTAAAGTCATTTCTGCTCTTATCAGATCTCCAAATCCTCTGATTGTTCTCACTGCTGATAATGACTGTGGTGCTGTTCAGATAAAACCACAAAAATACAAAGTGGGTCTGAAAGACAGAAGTCAGTCAGATGTTTCTGAAGAACTCAGAGAAATCATTAGAAAGATTTTGTCTGGATCAAACAAATCCTTCAATCTTGAGTTGATGTCCAACATCTCTGGAGTCAGAGTGGATGAAGACGACACAGTCTGTCAAAATGGAAAATCTGCTGCCATGAACATAGTGAAGCTGATTCAGGACATGGATGTTTCCAGGATCAAAGATACTTTTCTTCCTTGTCAAGGTCAACTTTGGCATGAGTGGTGCAGAACAAACAAAGAAAGATTTCACCTCAGAGGAAACATTGAGAAAGAAAAAAGTCAGAAAGATCAGAAACTGATACAAATCCGACAGAAACAATGTGCTGCTTCCTGTAGTGAACTGATGAAATCATTCACTGACAGCCTCATGAGTTTGGAACAGAAAGACAAAGAATACTTCCTGAATTGGACTCAGATCCTGATAGATGAACTCTCCTCAAAGGATCTCTCTGCAATTTTCCAAAACTATGATGAAAGATGGTCGGAGGTTTTGGCTTTAAAAAAGAAACATGACAATTCTGATCAGTTAAAAGTCAAACAAACTGAGCTTGAACAAATATCACAGAAACTGCATTCAGCAACCTTTGGTTTGGAGCACATCTTCAGAGAAATGTCACAGATCTATGAAGCCCATCAATCTCTAAAGAGACCAACACACTGCAGACACACTGAATGGGTTAAATACCCTGAGCTGGCTGCAGATCTGATGATATCTGGACATCCCATGGAGTTGATGGATGGTGATGCAGGTCACGTGCCTTTAACTTGGATCTCTGGTCTTTTACAGGAAGTCATCAAGAAACTGGGTGACCAGAGAGTTTTTGTGTTGTCAGTTTTGGGCGTTCAAAGCAGTGGAAAGTCAACAATGCTGAATGCCATGTTTGGACTGCAGTTTGCTGTGAGTGCAGGCAGGTGCACCAAGGGTGCATACATGCAGCTGCTCAAATTATCAGAGGAAATCAAGACAGACTTCAAGTTTGACTATGTTCTAGTGGTGGACACTGAAGGACTGAGAGCTCTTGAGCTGGAAGGTCACAACACTCTTCACCACGACAATGAACTGGCAACATTTGTTGTTGGTTTAGGAAACATGACACTGATCAACGTCTTTGGTGAGAATCCAGCTGAGATGCAAGACATCCTGCAGATTGTTGTTCAGGCTTTCATGAGGATGAAGGAAGTTCAGCTTTCTCCAAGTTGTGTGTTTGTTCACCAGAATGTTACAGATATCACAGCTGCAGAGAAAAACATGGACGGAAAGAGACGACTGCAAGAAAAACTGGACAAGATGGCTCAACTAGCTGCTAAAGAGGAAGGATGTGAAGCTCAATGTTTCAGTGATGTTATTGCATTTGATGTTCAAAAAGATGTGAAATACTTTGCTCAGCTGTGGGAGGGAAGTCCACCAATGGCTCCTCCAAATCCAGGTTACAGTGAGAGTGTCCAAGAACTGAAGAGCTTCATCCTGTCTAAAGCTTCAGAGTCTGATGGAATCAAACTCTCACATTTCAGCAGCAAAATTCAGGATCTGTGGAACGCTCTGTTGAATGAAAACTTTGTTTTCAGCTTTAAAAACACTCAAGAAATCTCAGTGTACAGAAAACTGGAGGTCCAGTACGGAAACTGGACTTGGACTCTGAGGAGTGAGATGCTGACCATTGAGAACAGACTTTATCCACAAATAGAAAATGGAAAACTTGATGTGATTGAAGTCAGTGATCTTTCTAAAGAAATGAGCAAGACATATGGAGAAATAAAGACAGAAATCACAGATCACTTTGAGAAAGATGCAGACAAAGAAATGTTGGTTCAGTGGCGTGGACGATTTGAAATCAAAATCAAAGATTTTCATCAAGAACTTCTGACAGGAGTCAAAAGAAAACTGGATGAAGTCATTCAGCAGAAGAAAGCCTGTAAGAAGCTTGATGAGAAGAAAACAGATTTTGAGAACAAACTGCTGCAAAAAAGCAAAGAACTCGCTCACAAGTTAAAAGAGGCCATAAAAGATGAGGAGGAACTCAAAATGCAGTTTGACTTTGTTTGGAGTCACTGGATTAAAGAATTAACTTCAGATACAAAACCAATTGAGGACATCAACCTGGAAGAAGATCAGTTCACTGTCATTGAACACCTTGGCTTTGAATTGACTATGTGTTGTGAATTGCAAACCAGTAAGAAATATAAAAGCCTGGCCGAAATTGGGAATTACCTTGATTATATACATTTAAAGAAATCTTCTAGATTTAAGGCTTTTTTTAAATTTATAAGGGAGAAACTAAGCGGTCTAATTCCACATGAAGATCAGGAACAGATCAGATCTTTCATTGAAAACGTTGAACAAAAATCACTGGAGATCATTCAGAGCAAACCTGTAGCAACAAGAGGATACACATCAACTTACCTGCATGAAGTGGCTAAAAATGTTCAAGAAAACGTGACAGAATTTGAATCAAATACAAAAATTACCTTCAATAAGAAGTTCACAGTTGATCTTCTGCTGTTTGTCTTCCACAAAGCATCTGGCTGGATTTTAAAGTCTCACAAGACATACAAAGATAACAATGATGTTCTAAACTACTTGAACAGCAAGAAAAATGAATATTTCAACATTTTCATACGTTTCTGTAAAGGAAGCTCGTCTGCTGTGGTGTTTGGAGAAATGATCTGTGAGAAACTGAAGGTCTCTGCTGTTGAGGCTGTCTGTAACCAGACTGCTGTTGACCTTGCTGGAGAACTCAGGTGTAATGTCCCAGCATTCAATGGGAACAGGCTGAACCTGGAGAAACATGTGTTGAAGGATCTGGCAGAGAAAGAAGACTTCAACAAGTTCATGACCTACATCAGAGGTCCAAGGAAGCAAGTTAAACGTTTTATTAAAGAAAAAGTAAAAACATTCATATTATTTGAAAACAATAACAAAGCTCATGATATCCTCCAGAAAAATGCAGACGACATGCAGAGAGTCATCAGACAAATGTTATTTGAAGCAACAGAGAAGATTAAATCTAAAAAGGGAGACATTAACATGTGGATGAATGAGTTCTCAAGATCACTGAGCTGTAAGCTGAGACTTGATACCATTTCCTGTCAGAACTTCAGAGATGTGAATAATTTTGACTTTTTAAGAGATGAAATAGAAAAAGGTCTTCAAATCATTATTAAGGAGATGAAGGATCTCCCTCTGACTGAGGTGATGAATCACAGACAGAAACCTGATAAAATCCTCATTGATCAGCTGTGTGACTGCTGCTGGGAACGATGTCTATTCTGTGCAGCTGTTTGCATCAACACCATCAAAGACCACAGTCCAGACAAACACAGTGTTCCTTTTCATCGACCCTCTGGAGTTAAAGGATGTCACTATAGAAACACAGACCAGCTAGCTAATGATTTCTGCACCACATTAGTTGTCAGTGATAAAGGGTTCTATCCCAGTCATGATCCAGAGAAGTGCATTCCTTTTAAACAGTATCAAACTGCAGGAGGAGAATATGCATCATGGAGCATTACTGCAGATGGATCTATGCTGCCATACTGGAAATGGTTTGTTTGTCGCTTTCAGAAGGAAATAGAAGATTATTATGAACTGAAGTTTCAGGGTCACGGGGAGATTCCATCTGAGTGGAGGAATTACAGTAAAGAACAAGCTCTCAAAAGTCTAGATGAAATGTCCAGTTTGTGAAAAAACTGTTAACTTACTGGAGTTTTAAAGAGGTTCAGTTGGGTGTTTTCCCCCAAAGTAATATTCACCTTTTACTCACGGGAGAGCAGCAGGTAAATCTAATAAAGAAAGAGAAAAAAACAGATCAATCTGTTTTTTCTTTAATCCCAGTTTATCATCAGTGAAATTATGTTAGGTTGAAGCAACAAAACATGTTAGACAGCAATGAAAGACTCAGTCATGTAGAGACACAAGTTAACTAAAATTATGTTTTTTCTGCTAGAAAGCATATTTTTAAAAAAAATCTATGACATTTGTGTCTAACTTCTAATGAACAAGACTAAGCAGGTTTTGAAAACAAACAAGAGGATATTTTATTTGTGCAAAAAATGTTTTACTGTATTATTTTTATTTTATTTTAATATTGCCGAAATATCTGTCCTGTTAATGTGTTCCAAAAATAGAATAGAACATATATTTGGATTTTAAAATAGTTTTAAGCATTTTTATTGGGATGAATAAAAATATATTTTGTTTTAAAAACTTTGATTCAACTACAATATCATTTTATTTGAGTTCTTTGTGTGTTTTTAGAACTTTCTTAAATTATCATTTGGGGGCCTACATGTTGTTCAATGGTAACCTTCCTTTGTTTCCTTTTTTAGCTAGTTTTATTTGAAAGTATTTGAATTTAAAGAAATTGATTATTTAAGTTCTCAATTTAGAA
>NC_050519.1:19090282-19108473 GCF_002922805.2 Oryzias melastigma | reverse complement strand
GTTTCTAGATCTAGTTATTCTGTTTAAAATCAGTGATGCACTAAACAAAAATAGTTTGTATCTTGTTTCTTGTTCATTAATTGTTCCGTATCTTTCAGATTGTGTTGAGATTTGGGGAAATGCAGGAAAAACTATAATGAAATCTTTGGTTAAATTACGGTAAAATGCAATTGGAATATTTAACAGAGTAGGATATTGTGAACCAACAAATTCTTTATTTTGTTTGAACAAAAATGTGATATGAAAGGAAATTGTTTATGTTAAGATATTAGAAACTGTTTATAGAGTAAAACACAATTTAGATTAAAAATGTATAAAGAAATCTTTTACTTTAAGGGTTAGTCGGTATAATTTAAGAGGGCTTTATTATTCTGAATAGGTTAAAGTTAAAAGTGATGTGTTTCAGTTCTTGGAGTGCAATTACGAAATAAATTGAGTGATAAATAAAAATTAAGTGCTTTGCTTTTGCGGTTTAAAAAACAAATGTATAAATGATTACAATACATGTGTAAAATGATTTGATTTACTTGTATCCGTTTGTAAATTGTTTTTTTTAATTGTATCTATTTCTACGTCAAGTTGATCATCACTAGACATTATCTAGTTATCAAGGAAAGGCATTTACTAAGCAGAAAAGGGAAAAAAAGAACTTTAGAGATTGTTAGTGCGAGAGACCTCAAGATGTCCAAGCAGATGCTGCCATTACTGTTGATGTCTTGGTGATAAATTCTTGTTGGGTATTACTTTTTATGGGTTGTTTATATTGTTTATTCTGTTAACTTTACAGATGGCAAACTAAACCAATAAACATGTAACAATAAACCCCACCTGCTATTTTTTTACTGTTGTCTATGCAATAAATCAAATATTGAACAGAAAAAACTAATCAGTAAAAATAAATTATCAAAGAACATGAAAGGGTATTTTGTTATATTCTATTAACTTTAGTCTTTGTATGGTGGAGGGAACTGCATTATAACCCATTTTGAATATCAACTGTAACTCAACATTTTTTTCATAAATAACAATTTGCTTTAAAACACAAATCTTTATCTCATAAAAACAGCTGTGGAAAAATTAAACAACTTCATTGTATTCATTAAAAAGGCTTGAGTGGTTTCTTTTTACCTTCTGAATTTTGAAGTTAAAGCTTTTGTCATTTTTGTAACATAAGCAAAATGTGTTCAAGAAACCAATAAGAAAATGTTATGTATCTGTTTTACCACCTTTGAGCACACTTTTTCATTGTACATCTTTTCAGTTACAGTTTATTGTGCAACATGAGTTCATAGTATAAACTTGAGTTAGTAATGGAGAAACTGTCAATAAACACTTGTGAATAATGAGAAAATACACTTTCTATAAAACGAGGCTCAGCTAAACATTAGATCTTCCTCATATGGCGACACCGGTGTGAGGTTGCAACAACGCCACTTGGAGCTGTTTTGGCCCCAGGAAAGGAATAGTAGAAAGGCACGTAAAATTCTTCCTTTAAACCAAGGCAGAGGCTGTGGTAGATATTAAAAATATAATTTATTAAGAGCTATTTAAAAAATGTAATTATAAAAACAAATTCCATGAAGACACTTCAGAGGGGAGCTCACTGAGGTGCCTGGAGCTGCAAAAACAAGACAAAACTAAAACAAAACACCAGAGGCAGAGAGGCACTGCACAAGTGACAGGGGATACACAGGACACTGGAACCCACCACCAGACAGCAGTCCACCACATTTGCTTTCCACCTCCTGAAACAGGAACAAAAACAAAGGAATAAAAGTCACAATTTAAATAATTTGGGAGGGGGCGGCGTCCATACCCAAACACAAATTCACAAGGCAAAGCAGCAGCTTTACTCCCCTGTTTGCCGGAAAGGAAGGAATCGTGCAGCAGAACACTTTTTGAAAAAACAAAATATTAAAATGTGGGTGCTTACTTGTGACGAAAACAGCAGGAGTGGGAAGCCTGACAACCTCTACGCAACACTCTTAAGGCTACTGGATCACATTGCAGATATGCCGAATGGTTGGCTGACTATCCGTGTCCAGGAAACTGCAAATAAGCCTTATTAATCCCGATCACATGCTCAATTTGGGACACCTGCGACACCTAGCTTGCTTACCTGCCTGCCAACTTGCGCTCTCACTTCCTGGTGACCTGGTATGGCAACTGAAAGAGGTCATAATTGAAAAGCGAAGCAGAAGGGCTTTTTAAAGCATGATCACCCAACCAATAATTGGGTCCTCCTAGTTAGTAGGCGTGTCCTATCTGCCACAATCAGATTCAAAACACTATAATAAAATCATGTCAGCAGTATGAAATGAACACAGTCAAAGCAAAGGAGAGTCAGGAGTCAACAGGGGAGCTAAAATTTGATTATTGTTCACGTCTGCGAGTGATAACATTTGTCTATGAGATGCATCGATCCTCCAATCAAACTTAATACCTTGGTACTAAGAGAAAGGCCTAAATCCACGGTGAAGGAGGCCAGAAAGTGGGATGGGCTCCAGCAGCTCCATGACAAAAAAGGAGATTCTGTGGTTTCTAAAATTGATGTGGTCAATCACAGGGAGGTAGCAGATGAGGAAGAGGATGGAGGCGAAGATGAAGACAGTTCTGACGGAAACGCCCATGCAGACTTTAAAAGTGACCTCACCCAACCTTTCCTTGAGTCTCTGTCTCAGTGGGAGGAGCTCTAACAGAACAGAGTGGGAGAGAACGCAACAAGAAACTCTAGAACAGGGGTGACCAATTAAAATTTCAATGGGCGCAGTTATAAGAATAGCCTTCATACAAAAGGTCCACTCTTTATATTTTGGGTTTATTTCAGTAATATTTACTTTTGCGTTCACATTGAGACACTTTTACAACAGCAAACAGGAAAAACTTCAGGCATTATAGCAAACTGAAATAAAAAAATAAAAAAAATTAATAATAATAAAAAACAAAAAAAATGTCGTCCTAAAATAATGCAAACAAAGTTTCAAGCATTTACCTTCACAGTATCATGGTTCAGATCATTTTTGTGGATCAGTAAAAAGTAAAAAAGAAAAAGAAAACGAAAAACAGCAAAAAACAACACGATTAAAGCTTAATACTTTTTTGGCGAAGCTTCAAATCATATATTCAATAAGCATATAAAGTACTTCACACACAATATATTTATACATGCAACATTAAGAAAAAAATATATGTTAAAAGGTGCTGTTTCTGATTATACTTACATGTCTTGAGACAAATTCTACAAGAACTGAAAGAAGAGTGCTTAAAAATAGTGTGGAAAATACCAAAAATCAATCTGGAGTAACCATTGAAATACAAATGTTCTCGTCCCACCCCCTAAAATGGAAATTAATTAATAAATAAAACAGATAAAAATGTTTTTTTGCATTAATTGTTTGTGTAACCCTTTCACCACTTGGCTTGTGAAAGTAAGAGAGTTGCTTAAATCAAAACAAACACTGTTGGTTTGAGAATAGGTGAAAAGGACATTCTAATTTAAAACAACAATCTAGGTTCAGATATGATTCCCCTATACAAAATTATATGGTGAGAGGTTTTCCAAAAAAAACACTGGTTAACTATTTTTTTTTTATAGAAGAAAAAAACTGCAACACAAGACTTTCAGAATTTTCCCTTTTATATTAATAAATATAGAACACAAGAAAATAGCAGCAGAAGAAACAGAACCCAGGCTACAGATAAATGCCAAACTTTTTTCACTTTGTATCCAAAAAAAAAAAAAAAAACCCAAAAGTTCAGTTCAGTCCCGTTCTTGTATGGGGGTCAGAATGTATGTGTGTGTGTGTGTGTGTGTGTGTGTGCATTTGTGTGTGTATGAATGGCCGTTGGCACGCGTTGGAGCTTAGAAGACCGCAATCCTACCGCCTTAATCCTGATGGGTGAGAAGATGATACAGGTCGAAGTCACTCTGTTGATGTCCTCGACACTGCGACTTTCACGTCTCTTCTTCTTGCAGGTAATGGCCCACAATGCTAGCTTTGCTGCTAGCTTAGTGGTGTAGCTGTAGTAGTCCGAGTAATCCCCGGTTGAACTTGCGTTCCCTCGATACAATCTTGGTCTGAGTAACCTCCGACTCACCTTCCTCTTCCGCAGAGCGAGACGTCCATCTGTTCTCTTTCCTTTTTTTCTTCTTTTCCCGTTGGTGAAGAACGAAGCAGACTCCCTTATCCTTCTCAAGATGAGCCTTTCCTACCGTTTTTTTTCTCTTCTTCAGCACCCCCGCGTTATCCGCCAGCCACACCCAGTTTCCACCCTCATATTTCAAAATAAAACTCTGAACAATAAACAACGTAACTTATTGATAAAAACAGATTACTACATTTGATTGAAACTGACTGTGGGAACATTTAATTATTTAAAACAATAATTATTATCTGTAAAACATGACACTCCTGTCCTCACCTTTCCTGGTGATTTTTGACCGCTTTGGCTTGCCATATAACAGGGCTGGCCAATCCTGGTCCTCAAGAGCCTCAATCCTGCCTGTTCCAGCTTCTCCCTGACCAGCTTGCTGCTGATTAGCTGACTCAAGTAATTCCACATCCTAATTAGCTGAACACACCTGATTTAGGTTAGCATCAAGCAGTCCAGGGAGAGCTGGAAAACAGGCAGGATTGAGGCTTGTGAGGACCAGGGTTGGCCAGCCCTGCCATACAATTATCCCTTGACAGCACCTGCGAGTCCGTTACGGAGAGGCTTTCTGCTGTGCGGGACATCAGCAGCTCCTCAGATTCTTTGAATCCAGAAATAGAAACGTGTACCGATGCTTTTATTCAGCTCTTAAAATTAAACAATTCTGATATCTATGGATCCGCGTTCTTCATTATAGTCAGAAAAATTGACCTCGATACTAGAAAGAAAACTCAGTAAATGACCAAACCAACAAGCAAAGTTACTTATGCATAAGGGAGAAACAAGAGAATTGGGAAGATTGTGCCATCATTATTTTTCTCAAAGGAATGATTCTTTCCTCGCACCTTTTATTGAAAGCACAAGTGGGATGTTTACAACATTCAAACAAAGAAGCAAAGTCGAAGACTTCATTGGAGGTGTCATGTAAGGAACCATTTGGGCATGTTTACATTTCAGCATCCTGCCCTCTGCTGGAGACAGTGTATCGTAAACCCTTTCATCCTAGCGTGGGAAAAGCAGCAGGAGAGGACACTGAGCATCTGTTCCTGTTACGGCCCTGGTGTATCCGGCAGTCTTTGTGTTTGGTTTGCATGGTTTGTGTGCTTGAGTTTGCATGTCTGGGTGAAAGAGTTGGCGTGCTTGAGTTTTTTTTTTTCTATAGGAAACTGAGCTGAGAGCTGCAGCTCTGCAGAGTGTGCACTGTAAAAAGTATGAGCTCCCTCTACTCAATAAAATTGTGGCAACAAAGTGACAATTAATAACATTGAGTAAATTCAACACCTCCAAAAAATAATTAATTTCTACTAAAAAAATTGTTTAAAACTGAAATAATAAACTTAATTAATATGTAAAAAGAATAAGACAATGCTTAGTTAAAGCAACTTAAATTCTAGCAGCATGTCAGTTAATACTGCTCAAAAATTTTATGTAGTTAAAAAGGGTTTTTCAAAAGAAAATGATAAAAATATTCCAAAACATGTAAGAAATTTGATTTAACTTAATTTAACAAATTAAAGGTTATATTACTGAATTACTTTGCAATATTGATTAATTTCAACTGTTTTTGGGGAAATTTTATTTAATTGTGGTGCGATTGTTTTTTAAATCACACTTGCCCTCATAAAGACCTAACATTTATAAAATTGTAAAGCTATATTGTAGCGACTCAACTGGTGAGTCAATCGTAGCAGGGACCCAAAAGGCGAGCTATTCTTTAACTGGCCGGGGAGGAGAAACGTCAGTACCCCAAACGTCGCACAACCCCGAAAACAGTCTGAGACAGAAGACAAAGCAGCAAACTGCGTAGTCTCACTTCCAACATCAATGCCCATTTATTTTAAACACGTACGAACAGCCAAACAGTATGAACCTCACTTCTGCTCACAGCTCCCTCACTCATGGTGAGCAATGTAACACACCCAATATTTCGCGCTTCCCATGAGTCTTAGGAGCTGAAGGCGGGGCTAACCCCCACTATGTTCATTATTTCTGAAGCCAAAAACGGCCTGTCCCAGTATTTTTCTTTTTTTTTAATCGTTTTCTCCTTAACGAGATAATCAACAGTCGCATTTCCATTAACTCTGAAATTTCGCAAATTGGAATTTGGATAATAAATGATCCAAATGGAAACAACACAGTTTGGAAAAAACTGGCATTTTTCGAAAAAAGAAATTGCGCTTACAGGAAGAAATAGACATTTTCCCCCCTCTGGAGCAAACTGTGCTCCAGAGGGGGAGGAGCTATCAGGTTGAAACCGTTGAGACCAATGTATTCCAATTGAGTAAAATTTATTATTATCCAGAGATTTCAAATTAATGTAAAATTCTTAGTAAATTCTAATTAAGGTTTTAAAGATGTTTTTAATTAAACAAATATTATGCTGATTTTTCTTATTACAGTTATAAAAATGTTTAATTCAATTCATTTTTTTCAAAAACTTGCAATACTAAATTGTATTAAATTTAAGTTACTAATATATTTTACTTAATAATTACTTAACTCAAATCCCACTATTTACAGTGTGGACCCGCCCATCTACACCTGGATCCTCATCATGCCATCAGCTGTGGACCAGTGATTGACGATCCACACCTGCCTAAAAGACCGGACTTCCCCATTAAACGTTGGCAGCTTTTGTAACACCCTTTCTGGTGGTCAGAAAGTTCCAGTCCTCTTTCTTGTGGACTTTGATGGTGGAACTTATGGTTGAGAGCCTGTGTCAGAAACTGGTGAAAGTTTGTGTTTTTTTTTTTTTTTTAAACTTTAATTTTTATTTGGATTTTGGAACAATAACAATGTAAACAAAACGCACACACAAAGAAAAGGAAAAAAAAAAAAAAAAGAAAAAAGGGCAGACCTCAACACCAAAAGGTTAGAGCAAGTAGAGTTAACATTGACATTGTTTGTTCATATTTACACTTAGTGCCCTCCTTGTGTCTAGTTAATGAATTAAAAAGAAACAAAAAAGAAAGAAAAACCCAAATAAGTCAACAGGTATACACAAGGTTTAACATCTCTATATATTGTTCTGACTTATGTAGTCAGTCCAGCTTTCCCAGTATGTAAAAAATGAGTTTGTTTTAAGTCTTAAAGTAAAGGTTAGTCTCTCCATAAGATATATATCTTTAACAATTATCATCCAGTCTGATGAGGTGGGGGGATCCTTGCTCAGCCATTTCCGGGTAATGGCCTTTCTTGCCCCAGCCAACAAGATTAAACAGAGGTATTTTTTAGAGTGCTGTACATCCTGGGGTAGGTTGCCCAGGTAGATAACAGTAAAGTCATTTGGTAAACCTAATCCGGTTATATTATTTATTGTTCTAATCACCTCTGACCAATAGGGTCTGATTTTATCACAGTTCCAAAACACATGAAAAGGTCCTGCCCTTTTATTTCCACAATCTCGCCAACATCGAGCTTCATCTGGTTTGTTTTGATGCTTACTTGATATGTTTGGGGTAATAAAAAAGCGAATTATGTTTTTCCACGTGAACTCTCTCCACATACTGGAACAAGAGGTAGTCATTGCATTCTTGCAAATGTTGAGCCAGTCATCGTCTGATATTACCACTTCAGCCTCTTTTTCCCATCTGACTTTAACACATGTTGTAGAAAGGTTTCTTGTTATCTGTAGGGAGGAATACAGTCTAGATATCTGTTTTTTAATTGTGTTACCTTTACTTGAGTCAACGAAAATCTTAATCAGATCAATTTCCTCCTGTTTTTTGTTTGTTGGTTTAATATGTTTGTCAAAGTAATCTCTGAGTTGAAGGAATCTAAAAAAATCTTGTTTTCCCAAACCATATGTTTCTTGTAGCTGTTTGTAACTTTTAAGTATGTTTTTTTCTGAAATTTTCCAGTAACCTGTAATACCTTTGTGTAACCACTGTTTAAACCCCTTGTCTATGTTTGCAGGTATAAATTCTGTATCATAGACTGGCCATCGTAGAATTCTAGCACCCTTCTCTATATTTTTATCCTTAAGTATTTTGAACCATGTTTCTAAGGGCAGAGATATCCAGGTAGGTAATTGTTGCATGCTTAAATGTTTCTTCAAGAGAGGATAATCTCCAAGCAGGGATTGCAGAGGTGTGTTAAAAAAGGATTGATCTATTTCTCTCCATTTTGTTTCATTACTTGGATCACTCCACCCAATCAGCCATCGTAACTGTGCTGCTTTATAATAATTCTCGAGACATGGCACCTGCAACCCCCCGTATTCCTTTCCTATTTGTAGTGTCTGTAATTTTATTCTAGGTTTAAGTTTTGCCCAAATAAATTTTGAAATCATTCTGTTCCATTCATTGAACTGTTTGGGTGGTATGTTCACTGGCAGACTCTGAAATAAGTAAAGAAACCTTGGTAATAGGTTCATTTTTATCATATCAATACGATTGTAGAGGTTCATTGGTAATAATGACCAGCGCTGGATGTCTGCTTTAATCTCTGAGGTTAGTCTGGTGTAGTTTATTTCATAAAGTCTTTTTAAATCCCCGGGTATGTATATACCTAAATATTTGATAATATTATTTCCCCAATTAAATGTAAACATTTTTTGAATCTCTTTTTGTGGGTTGTAATTAAATGAAAGAGATTGTGTTTTCTGCAAATTTAATTTGTATCCTGAGAACATGCCAAATTTTTTAAGTAAGGTAAAGAGATTGGGAAGGCTGACATTTGGGTTGGACAATGTTATAAGGATGTCGTCGGCATAAAGTCCCACTTTATATGTTGAGTCCCCAATAGTTATGCCCCTTATGTCTTTCTGTTCTCTAATCGCCTGTGCTAAGGGCTCAATGAAGAGAGCGAAAAGAGTTGGGTTGAGGGGACATCCTTGCCGACAACCTCTTTCTAGATTTAGTATACTGGAGAGATCTCCATTGATTTTTATTCTAGCCGAAGGTGAATCGTAAAGAGATTTTAAACAGTTTACAATTTGATTGTTAAAGCCGAATCTGCTTAGGACTAAATAAAGATAATTCCAATTGACTGAATCGAATGCTTTTTCTGCGTCAAGACTAATTGCTACTGATTTCTGGCTTTTCATCATATCAATGACGTGGAGTGCTCGTCTTATATTGTCATAAGTTTGTCTATTTTTAATGAATCCTGTTTGATCGGTATCTATTAATTCTGGAGTAATTTGTTCTAGTCTTCTAGCTAGTATTGATGCAAATAACCTGTAGTCAATGTTTAAGACTGATATTGGCCTGTAAGATCCACATGTTGTTCTATCTTTACCTGGTTTGGGGATTATTGAAATTATAGCTCGTTTCCACGATGGGGGAGTTTTCCCGCCTGCAAGAACGTGATTGAAGCAGATTCTGAGTTGTGAGATTATCAATTCTTTGAATTGTTTATACCATTCAGCCGGGAAACCATCTTCCCCTGCCATCTTGTTATTTTTAAGTTTTGAAATAGCTTTTCGAATTTCCTCATCTGTAATTGACCGAGTTAATGTTTTATTTTGTTCTGTTCCTATAAAGGGCAGGTCAAGGGAAGAAAGGAAATTGTTTACTAATAGTTGATCAGTTTCTTGGTGCTGTGTGTAAAGTTGATTGTAATATTCTACAAAGGAATTTTGTATATCTTTGAGATTATGATACATTTTTTTATCAGTTGGGTTTACTATTTTCTGTATAAATCTATCAGTCTGTTGTTTGCTAACTCTCCATGCTAAAAGTTTTTTAGATTTTGGGCCATTTTCATAATAGGTTTGTTTGATAAACTTTAACCTCTTTTCAATCTGGTATTCTTGCATCTTATTTAATTCCTCCTGCGTTTCTTTAATTTGTTGTAATATATTGGGATTGTTGGTATTCATGTGCTGTCTTTGTAAAGATTTTAATCTGGTACTAAGGTTATTCATATTGACCTCTTGTTCCCTCTTTTTACGCACAGACCAGCTTATTATCTTTCCTCGAAGAACAGCCTTTGCTGTATCCCACAATACACTTGGGGAGATGTCACCCTTATCATTAAAGTCCAAAAATTCTTTATATTCTTTTTCAACACATTTATAGAATTTGTCATCGTTCAAAAGACTAATGTTAAGCCTCCACAATGTCTCTTTTCGATCGTTATCTAAGTGGAGTGTTAGATATACCCCAGCATGATCCGAAATATCTCTTATACCTATGTCACAAATCTCAATTCTATGTCTGTCTCTGTTTGATAAAAAAAAATAGTCTAATCTTGAATATGTCTGATGCGAGTGTGAAAAAAAAAGTACAATCTCTATCAGGTGGGTGCAGATCTCTCCACACGTCTATCAGTCCCAGTTCTTTGAGCATTTTTTTAACTTGTGTCCCTGACTGGTTTTGTTTTTTAACCTTGCTCGTGGTGTCTAAATGGGGATTTAGACAGAGGTTCCAGTCTCCTCCGCAGATAAGGATACCTGATGCCTCTGTTGCAATTAAGTCAAAGATTTTCCTTATCAAATGCTTATCATGACCTGGTGGTCTATATACATTAAACAGTGTAACTTCCTTGTGGTCTATATATCCTTTGACCAAAATATAACGCCCTTCTCTATCACGAATTTGTGATGAATATTGAAAATTTACTTTATTTGATATCAGTATTGCCACTCCCTTGGAGTTGCCCTTTATATATGAAGAGTAGTAAGTATGTCTAAATCCCATATTGCGTAGTTTTTCGTGCTCGATAACAGATAAGTGCGTTTCTTGCCAAAAGATTATGTCTTGCTTTTCACGTTTCATCTTAGCGACAGCTTTGCTTCTTTTAATTGGGTTATTCAAACCATTGACATTGAGGGTAATTATTTTGTATTTCTGTTTAACTTCCATTTCTATAACAGTGTGTTATGTACATGTAAAAACTTTAGATGCTCTAACAAACAAAACACGGGTCTGCTGAAAACAACGATGAAACAAAACAAAAATTTGACTTCCAAGTTCTGGGTGTAAGTTCACCTTCAAAGTTAGGAGGGGGGGCCTGGGGCACCAGGGTGGCCCTCCGAGCGTTGCTGGGCGTCTTCTCCGTCTCCTTTCTGCCATAGCAGCGCGTGTGAGGATGGCGTGTGAAAAGCTCCCTGTGAGCGGTCATTGTATATTCCAAAAAAAGAAGAGGAAAGTTGACAACATTTTTCGGGAATTAATGTTTCCTTAGGTGGCGGTTCCTCGGCGTTTGAATGCCCGTAGCTTGTCCTGGATGTTATTCTTTCGCGTCTCGTTGTTCCAACGCAGCGCGGCGCTCCTCTGGTCTGCGGGGGTTTCCTTCGCTCCAGGCTCGGCGCCGGCGGCGCAGCTCTCTGATCTCTGCGTGCCCACTTCGATTATCCCCCTTTTCTTTAGGTCATCCAACGCCTCTTCTGGGTTGTTGTAAACTTTTGGGGTATTCTCATAAAACACCCGAAGTCTGGCGGGGTAGATAATTTGGGAACGGAGCCCCTTTTCTTTCAGCGTCTTTCTTATGTTGTTATATTCCTTCCGCTTAGCGAGAATGTCGCTGGGGTAATCCTGGTCGAAGAACACGCGCCGTTCTCCGAGTCGAATGTCCTTCTTTTCCCATGCCGTACGCAGCACCTTCTCCTTCGTTTTGTATTCCAAAAAGCAGATCACGATTGACCTGGGGTTTGCGCTGGGAGGTGGTTTGGGGCCGAGTGAGCGGTGACATCGCTGAATATTGAAGGTGAAATCGTTCAGGGACAGTTCGGATTCAATAAAGTTTTCTATAAATTCTTGAATGTTGTTCCCTTCCGCTCCTTCCGGGACACCATGAATTCGAATGTTGTTCCTACGTGAGCGAGCCTCCAGATCTGACAAGCGTGCTTGTAGATTTTCCTGTAGCTTGAGAGAGTGGTCCAGGATTTCTTTAACGTCGGCGCTAAACTCCTCCATTTCAGCCACTCTCTGCTCCGCTTCTTCGACTCTGTTCGTAATTCCCTTGAGATCCGCCACAATGTCCTTAAGCCGCTGTCCCATTTCTCCTCTGAACTCACTCATTTCTGTTTTAAGTAGTCCAATCTTGTCGGTAAATTCTCTTTTGACGTCTGCTTGAACTTCTTTCAGTTCCGCAATAATGTTAGCTTGAATAGCCTCCATAGCTTCTTGTTCCGTTAGCCTGTTAGCTTCTTCCCCGTCTTTTAACGACAGCTTTATTTCTGCTGCCTGTTCTTGTTTGTTTCCTCTGACTTTTCGTTTGTTTCCCCCTGACATGCTACTTTAACACAAGTTTTGATGATTATCGCTTTAAATTGTCAGGGGAGTGAGTGCCGCTCCGGAGCTAGTAATTTATGCTGTTGCACGCTTTCTCGCCATACCGGAAGTCGAAAGTTTGTGTTTTAGGCATACTTAACTGACCTAGTGGGTCTCAGTCTGACTTTCACGTGGAGAGAATTTGTGTTCCTGTTTTGTATAGATTCAACCCTTGTTTTCTTTTGTTGCATTCTGTTTGTGTTCATTTTTGGCAGCTAACAGCCAATTAAAAGCTGCACACTACCACAGTGCTCCAGTCTGGGTTTCTTATTTTTATGTTACACCTTATTCTCCCTTCCCCTTGGTTGGGATCGTAACAGTTCCTAAAAGGTGAAAAACTCCTCTGTAAGCAACAGTTTGGATTAACATTTTAAAACACATTTAAACAATGATAAGAATAAAACAAATTCTTTCACATCATTACCTCCTGTTTATCATTGATACTGTAAATGTTAAAATGTCAAATCCAATACCAAATTACTTTTTAGTGTTCTATGAAATTAATTTACACTCAGAGGACACAAGTCTTACATCTTAACTGCAGTTTCAAATTTATCACAGTCGTCTTGTTTTCCTTTCAACAAGTTCTATTTCTGACTGAGAAGGACACTTTGTACATCACCATTCACAACTCTGGACATCATAGAATAAATATATGGCAAAATACACATAGTGAATACACAACATATTAGTATCACAAAGACAGGTGTTACTATTTTTAGCAAAAGTTGCTACCAGGAACCAGAAGTGAGCCAGGAGAAGAAATCCCAAGACTGGGGTTTTCTATCTTCCTGCATCGCCTGCTGGACCTTTCAAGTTGGTGTAACGCTTGAGTGATGCTGTGACCTTCATCAGGAATTAGGGCTGTCAGGTTTGTCGCATTAATTACACGTTAATTTGACATGTGCATGACGCCGATATTTTTTTTGACGCATTAATCGCGGATTTTCTCCTACGTGCCTTTCCATACGGCGTGCAGGCGTCCCTCGTCGCCCTCTATAACTCACCGGCTGCTCTCACTAGATCACGGGCGGTTCTCCAACCACCGAGCTGCTAGCTAGAACCGGCCCGGCGCCAGGACGCGGAGAGCTCCTGCAGCCTATCCCGGCTCCGGTTCGCATCCAGTACCACGTCTGGTGGTACCGGCTCGCGTCCAGCGCCGCGTCCCGAGAGCTGCGGACCCTGACTTTCTGAACAGCAAGCGCACCGGGGGACGTTTTAAATGTAGTTTAAACAACGCCTGTTATTTGGCATATTCATGGCGTGAGCTCCGCTGGACACGTCGCTGCATCGAGCTGCAGCCAGAGAATGCGGCGGCAGTAACAGACTGTCAAACTATCCACAGTGTATCCCGCTTTTCTCAGTCTTTAATGTTTTAAAAAACAAAAGTTAATTGGAAATGATAAATCTCTATTTCATTTCTCACTGTAGTTCAGCAGAGGAGGAAAAGATTTGGTCCTAACAAAAAATGAACATGAAAGTGTTATGGAAATTTTATTTTTGATGTTTTTTATTTTATTTTACTGAACGTTGATTGAAGTTTTGAATTTAAAATGCCCTTCACTTGCACTTGGGCTTTTGTTAGGCATTTTATGTTACAGCCTTTTATTGTTAAGAAAGTTTATCTCAATACAATGTTACAAAATAAAGTAGTTCTGATGAAAACTATTAATTTTGCCATTCTTGTTTTCATAATTAATGTAGACCTCCTAAATTCCACGAAGCACACATTTTTTTCCTAATAAAAAGGCCACATATTAATTTGCGAGTTAACTAAAGACAATGCGATTAATCGCAATTAAAATTTTTAATCGCCTGACAGCTCTATCAGGAATAAAAGTACAATAGGTATCATTAACATTTTGCAAACACCACCTTGTTGTGCGACTAGGAAGTCTAAAACCAATCTGTTCTGCAAAACCATGAGTCTCATACTTGAAATATCTTCATTATAACCTTTAAATGCTTTAATTGTAGCATTCAAAAATAAAACAATGGTTTCAATCCTGATGGTGTTTTTAGCAGTTCCTACCCATGGAAACAGTGCCATAGTTACCTTTGTCCCGGTACTGCAGTGTTTGTGGTCTTCAGGAACGTCTGATCCCCATGTGGAATCATGTGGCTTGTTGAAACTCCAACATCCTGCCTATGGGGTCTTTTTATGTGTTAAAATATGACATAGGTATGATAAATGATTATATGTATGTGATTATGTATTGTCAAACTTGTTTCTGCTCAAATTTCTGCCTCTAAGTGCAAGTCTTGTGTGACATTTCCAAGAAGACAGGATATTCTACCTGCAGCCTCTGAAAAAAAGCACTTGACCTTCCCTTGAAAGCAGGATATGTTGCTTGCAGCTTCTGCAAAACCACACAAAGACAGGAAGCAACGGACCCCAGCAACGGCCCCCAGTGGCAGGAAGGAGCATTGTGTTAAGCGCAGAGGGGGATAAAAAAAAATTAAAAAAACACCACCTCTTTGTCTAGGGCAGAAGAACTTCTCCTCACTCCTCCTCAAAACATGGGTGGGACAGGTCCTCTCCTACCACTTCGTTGGAAAAAATCTTCTTTTCTCTTCACCACTTTGATAGTGTGGATCTCTGACAGTTTTTCTGACCGGAAGTTGGGTTCGTAGGAAAAAAGAGAAGAGAAAAGTCACTAGTGTTGGACTGAGAGTTGGGACTTTGAATGTTGGAACTATGACAGGAAAGGGTAGAGAGTTACGCCAGGGTCACACTGGATGCGAAAGCGTCGCGAAGCGGTTCGGTCCAGAGTGCGCTTTCATTCGGTGCCCATGTTAACCTATGGCGTCGGTCAGACCAGGCGCGGTGCGGAGGAGGGTCCGCGCGGTGCAGCGGAATGTTTCGGCGTCTGGCCTATTTTTTGCGCGAGCTGCAAGCGCTTCGCGTCAATACTGGCAGGAAGTTGCATCAAAATACATGAGAAAATTCGGTTTATTTTCAAAATAGAACCAGTTTTTCAAAATAGAACCAGTTTTTCAAAATAAAGCACAGCGATTGACAAATGTGATCCTGTTTTTGTGTCTAAACAGACTGTGGAGATGAAAATATGCATACAATCAAAACACACAGACATGCGTGCGCGAGAGCCCCCACCCCGCATACCACAGATCTCTGAAGCGGGTGTGCTGGGCTGCAGGGTTCTGGGAGGAAAAAAAGCAGGGCAGATGGGGCCCTCCAATGCAGTGGGGGCACACTGGAGCGGGGCATGGGGCTGTGTTTGAACGAGAGAGAGGCATAGGAGCTGTTCTTATTGGAAGAAACATCGGGTAATATTTTTAGTTTATTAATTTACCGTCGGAAACACGTGGGAGCGTGTGCGTGCACACAGACACACAACAAAACAGACAGACACGCACACGTGCGCACAGACAGATCAATGAAGTGGGACGACTGCGGAGTTGGGGGGTGGGGTCTGTGTCAACAGGGGCAGAGACCATCCCCTTTTAGCAGAAACACGGGGTGATATCTTGGTTATTGACCATGATGGCAAAAAAACAAAAAGCAATAGCTCTAGCAGAAGCGTCCGTCGACTGTCGCGGAAAAATTCGCGTCTGGTGTGACATAGAGAGCGGAGCGGACTCCGCGTGCACACCACTCCGCACCGCTTCACGGCGCTTCCGCATCCAGTGTGACCCCGGCGTTAGTGGACATGATGCAGAGGAGAAAAGTAGACATACTGTGTGTCCAGGAGACCAGATGGAAAGGTAGCAAGGCTAGAAGTTTAGGAGCAGGGTTCAAGTTGTTCTATCATGGTGGAGATGGGAAGAGAAATGGAGTTGGAGTTATCTTACAGGAGGAGTTTTTTAGGAGTATTGTGAAGGTAAAGCGAGTGTCAGATAAATTGATTAGTCTGAAGATAGAAATGGAGGATGAGATAGATAGATAGATACTTTATTAATCCTTACAGAAATTATGTCGTTGTCCTTGCTCCATACATCTCACCACACAGTTAAATTAAAAACAAAACCCATAATGGAATAAAATAGATAGAAATAAAACAGTTAAAATGTAACTTTTAAAGTTCATAATTAAAAAAAGTGAAATACATAAAAGTGATAGTAAAAACATCATAAAAACATTGATCATTGACCTTCAAATCATCAAATCAAACTTTATTTGTATAGCACTTTTTAAAAAAAACGAATTTTACTCAAAGTGCTTAACATAAAAGATAACATTTTAAAAACAAAAGATAATACCCACAAGCCCCACCCTTACACACACACGCACAAACACAAACACACATTGACATATCGCCACACCATGAGAAAAAAATAAATAAATAAATGAATAAATGAATGAATAAATAAATACTAAAAGGATGTAAAGCATAAATCTAGAAATCTGGCTTTGTACTGCAGTGAGGAAACAATATTTTTGGGACTTGTCCACACCAGTGACCCCCCAATCAAGTTCACAGAGTACGCTACCACAGAACCCCCCAGATCCGAGCAAAGAGCCAGACCCGGGAGATCCCACTGCAGCGACCCTGTTCACTGAGAAAGGTCAATCACTGATGTGGAGGATCCCTCAGAGGAAGACACTGGAGTTAAAAATGTAAAAGGAGTAAAATAGATTAAAATGAATAAATAAATAAAATAAAAGTAAAAAAAAATAAAAATAAATAAATAAAAAGACAAGTAAAAGATAAATAAATAAATAAATATATATATGCACATACATAAAAAATAGACTGACATAATTCAGTAAAAATAAATAAATATTGATCAAGTAAAAGTAGAGGATAAAAGAAAATATCAAATCAACTAAAAGCCAGGTTAAAAAGGTAGGTCTTGAGCCTCCCTTTAAAAACATGAACAGTCTCTGCGGCCCTCAGGGTCTCTGGGAGGCTGTTCCACAGGCGAGGTCCATAATAACTGAATGAGGCCTCGCCGTATGTTTTAGTTCTGACTTTTGGTACAACCAAAAGGCCTGTTCCAGAGGACCTCAGGCTACGTGAGGGCTCATACCTTAAAATCATATTGGATAAATAAGAGGGCCCAATACCGTAAAAACATTTATAAACCAATAAAAGAATTTTAAAATCAATTCTGAATTTCACAGGGAGCCAATGCAGCGATTTTAAAATCGGTGTAATGTGTTCCCGCCCCCTGGTCCTCGTCAGCACGCGTGCGGCTGAGTTTTGTAGTAGCTGAAGGTTTGATATCCTTTTTCTGGGAAGACCAGAGAGCAGGGCATTACAATAATCTAGTCTACTTGAAATAAAAGCATGCATTAGCACCTCTGTACTGGCAAGAGAGAGGAATGGGCGGACTCTGGCAATATTTTTAAGATGATAAAATCCTGTTTTTGTTATGTTTTTAATTTGTGGAAGAAAATTAAACTTAGAGTCGAAAATCACGCCCAGGTTTCTCACGCATTGAGAAGTTTTATAGTTTTTTAGTTTAGATAAAACAAACTCTCTCTTGTCTTTAGAACCAATCACTAAAACCTCTGTTTTGTCCTAGTTGAGCTGTAAAAAGTTCTCTGCCATCCATGACTTAATGTCTAAAATACAACTTAAAAGAACGTTGACCGACTCTTCATCATCAGGAGACACGGCAATGTAAAGTTGTGTATCATCAGCGTAGCTGTGAAAACAGACGCCATGTCTCCTGATGATGTCCCCAAGTGGCAGCATATATAAATTAAAAAGTAATGGACCTAAAATTGAGCCTTGGGGGACCCCACAATTAATGTCAAAAACCTTAGAAGAGCATGTATCCATACTTACATAAAATCTACGATCTGTGAGATAGGAATAAAACCACTTCAGAACAGTACCAGAGATGCCCAAA
>NC_050519.1:19055541-19088580 GCF_002922805.2 Oryzias melastigma | reverse complement strand
TCTGACAGTCAAGGTTACATCTAATATCATTAACTATTTTAACCAGGGTTGTCTTTTGCCACCACCCCTCCCAGCAGCGTTATGGAGTCTGTAGCATTCCACCCGGAAACAACTGTGATAACCTGTGCTGACCATTTGGTCAGCCAACTTTCATGTGGAATGCCTTTTTTTCAAGATAACAGAGTCCCTTTCAGGAAAGAGGCCATAAAGTGGGCTGAAACCCCTACCTTTCACTCAGATGTAAGTCATATAACTGGGCCAGAACAATCCGTCTATCATCCGTTCGTTTTTCAACTTAAAATCGGAAATGAAAAAACGAAAAACCAACCGTTTGTTTTTTCATTCAAAATCCAAAACGAAAAAACGAAAATCAGATAACAGGACTTTGATTTCGTTTTTCGTAATCTCGTTTTTGACACAGGGGGAAACCCGGACGTAGTTTCCGCAGATTCTTATTGTTAAAATCTGCGGAAACTACGTCTGTAGCCGTCTTTTATTGTTTTGTGACCGTAAAATGACAGAGACCAGAGGACATAATAATACATCCTTTCCAGGTAAGAATCCGTTATATTATTTTTTTCCAGTCGTATGTCTCTGACGATGTGAGTTTGCTACTTTGACAAGCTAGCTGTTGCTGACTCCAAGACACGGCGTGCACAGAGTTCTAACGCAGACGTGGACATGATGAAACAGTCCCAGAAACATGCTTCGAGCCTCGGGTCCCTTCCTCCCTACAGGCGAGGAGTCCCGGTAACTAAAGCCGCACTTTCTGCTGCTTTGATGAGACTGTAACTGTCCGATTTTATCTGCAGCTATTTCCTGGGGTTATTAAACCCATGATGTCGTTAAATATGAGAAATTGTTGGCTGTCATTCAATGAAAAGATCTGATCAACAGTGTCAATATTGTCAGAATATTGGTGATGGAGCTCACGGGCTCCTCCATGTCTGGAATGTGCTGCTAGCTAGCTAGCTAGCACTAGCATCAGACACCGCAGATCAGCAACAAAAATGGAGCTTTGTTTGGCTGATTTAAGATAACACGAAATAGGAAACAGTCGTCGTGGAAGAATGTACCAATGGACAATAAATAGATATATATGTGGCAAAGTGGATTTTGGGTATAACCCAAAAAAAAACAACGCCACCCCGGAATGCAGGGTCCGGGGAACCCAAAGGGCAGTCCTGATAAAGGACACGTAGATTTTTCTCCCAAGTAGCCAAGACATGGTTCCAGTTCAATAAATAGCTTTATTAAAAAATAAAACCAATTAAAACAATCAAAGCTAAAAACATAAAAACCCTACTGGGGGAAGGCTTACCGGCAGAGCGCTGGGCGTACGAGGGGAGGAAAAACAAAATAAAACAAAAATGGATTTCAACCCACAGTGCCATGCACACACACGCTTGAAAGGGAATGGACCCACACCAGGAAAAACACAACAAGCCTCCACCGTCGTCGAAAAATAAAACCAGTAAGTAGGGTAACCACGCACACCTTCACATTCACACCTAAACAAAATTTAGTAAAAGTTCTGAAAATAAAAAGGAAAGGCAACCGTCCATAAAGTCTAGGGGCGCGCCGGAAGCCTGAAGCCGCTGAGGGGAGGGCGCGCCGGAAGCCTGAAGCCGCTGAGGGGAGCAGTGTCCAGGCAGAGCTTCAGTTTGGCCACACAGCGCAGGAGCAGAAACAAACTAAACTAGCTGTGACAACAGCTTAAAAACAAAACAAAACAGGCAAACCAGGCAAAGCAGCAGGGGCTCATGGTCTGACCCTGTGGAGGACAGGCAGGGGATCAGAGCAGCACAATCACTTGAAACACAGGGTGAAGGGCCATACACATACCGTCTGTCCTGCCAAATCACATGCTCTCAGGGTGCAGTGGAGAGGGGACCCTGGTGCTACAGGCCCATACACCGGGTTTCAGGTGCCCAACTGACTGGGCCTGAAACCTGTAGCACAGTGCAGCGTCCCCTCATCAAAGTGCAGTGTGCAAGCACAAAGCAACTCTGCCTTTTATTGGCTCCACCACACCCCTTTTGGCAATCCAGAGGATTGCCAACACCTGTGTAGCAGGTGCAGCCCATTTCATCCTGCTACATATAGTTATCAGAAAAATTGATATACTTTCTAGGGCTAGGGGTCCGGGTGTGCTCGGAGCTTGTGTTGGGAGGTCGGAGGTTTTCGTGCAGAGTGTTTTGTGTTTTGGCAATTGAGAGGAGTGTTGCGATAGTGAGGTTGGTGGACGGTGAAATTACTGGGGAGGAGGTTTGGTGTGGTTCACCAGCCGACGGCCTGTATAGGCCCGGTACATTGGTGTGCTTGCCGAGCTTCTTCTACAGGTGTTTGAGGGTGGCGTTTATGTGTTTTTGCTTCTATCTTTTACTTTTGCCGATGCGTATTGATGTTTTGGGGTAATGTCTGCAAGTGCAGGAAATCTTGACTCTGATAAACTTCAACTGTCTGGGAAGCGAGACAGGTCTGCTTCTTCTTTGGAAAAAGACGAAGGTAGGGAAGTGAAGATGGTTAAGTCTGTTGTAGAGCTGAAAGTCGTGATAAGACTGAAGGGGCAGTCTGGAGAGGGGTTCAGAACCATGAACCCTCTGAAGATAGCAGATTCGCTAAAATGTGTTGGGGCTAATGTGAAGGCTCAAATTGTTCCGAGTGGAGCCCTGTTGGTGTTTTGTTCAACTACGGATCAACTTTCTAAAGCAAAGAAAATCACTAGGATTTGTGGGAAAAAAGTGGAGGTGTCGGTGACGGAGCGGAGAGATGGGGTGAAAGGTGTCATTTATAATGTGAGTGCAGATGTGTCAGAAAAGGAAATTGCAGACATTGCTTTAAGTGTCAACGCTTTGGACGTATGGCTGTTGCCTGTAGAGGGGACCGGCGTTTTGCAAAGTGTGGGGGTGATCATGATATTTCCAGTTGTGAAATGACAGCTTTAAAATGCTGCAATTGTGGGGGGTGTCATATGGCGTCATCAAGGGAGTGTGAATCTTTTGTCAAAGCCAAACGGGTTCAAGATGTCAAAGAGCAGTTTAACATATCATATGCAGAAGCAGTTAAACTGATTAAAGTGGGTAATCCTCCCAGTACTTCAATAAACACGTCTGCTCACAGGGACTTCTCTTCTGAAAGTTCACCTACAACAATTGTGGGTTCCAATAGAATGGTGGTTCACACAGAGTCCTTGTTGGCATTCATAGTTGATGTTATGTACGGAACGCGTGGGAAAACATCTAGGTCTGATATAATAAAGTTTGTGGCTGAGTCTGCTAATAGATTTTTGGGATTTAAAAAATTTGCTCCTCAATCTCTACATGAGTTCATGAGGACAAGCCAGGTGAGCCAGTCTGAGAGAGAAGTTGACATGGAAGACATTTATGATTTGAATGATGGGGCACTTATTGAAGATGTGGATGATGTTTGAGTTGATGCTTATGTTCTCCATTTTGCAATGGAATGCTAGGAGCCTTATTGCTAACGGGCAAGAGTTCAAGCGGTTTATTAGGGATTTTTCACCAGCACCGGATTTTTTATGTGTACAAGAGACGTGGTTGCACCCTGTTCTAGATTTTGTCATTCCGGGATATGATTGCATACGCCAAGATAGAATGGATCGGGTTGGAGGGGGGTGTGCTACATTTGTGAGGCATGGTATTCAATTCAAGATCTGTAAATGGGAAGGCACGCTTGAGTGTGTGATTTTGGAGGTTTGGTGTAAGGAAAACATTTACTTGATTAATTGTTATAATCCAAATAAACCATTACTATTGGAAGAACTAGAAAATATCCTCAGTAAAACGGAAAAATATGTGGTGTGGGTGGGGGATTTTAATGCACACAACCCCTTGTGGGGGAGTTGCAGAAGAGATTTCAATGGGTCAATACTGGAGGAATTTATGGATCATTCCGATCTGGTACTCCTAAACACCACTGTTCCAACTCGAGTTGATATCAGGTTGGATAAGGAATCGTGTCTCGATCTGACGTTCTCTTCACCGGGCTTGGCAAGAGTGGGAAGTGGTGCGTGGAAATCTGCTAGGAAGTGATCATTTCCCTGTTCTGAGCAGATTTGGACGATCTCTGGTGGTGGATGCTGGGGAAAGGTTTTAAAGGTTTAATTTTTCACGTGCTAACTGGAAGGATTTTGCGAACAAGACAGCTGCAGGTTTGGGTCAAATTAACAGTGAAGGCACAATAGATGAGATGTGGGAATCATTAGTTTGTCTGATTCTGGGTGTGGCTTCTAGAACTATTCCTATTAGGGGTACTCCAAGGAATCGTGTTATTGTCCCTTGGTGGAATGAAAAGTGTGATGCGGTGATCAAAAGAAGACAGATTGTTTTTAGGAAAGTTCGGAAATTTCCAACCCTTGACAATGTTATTGAATTTAAGAAGTGTAGGGCTTTGGCTAGGAAAGTAATTAAAACTGAAAAGAAAACTTATTGGAGACAGTTTTGTAGTACATTGGGACCTGAGACTCCTGTGGTACAGCTCTGGAGAAAAATACACAGAATGGCTGGAAAAACTGTGTCGATGAAAATACCAGTATTGAGTGATAGGCAACGAGAAGCAGTTCACAATAAGGATAAAGCTGAGATGTTTGTTCGGGTTTTCAAGGATATTCACGATTCTGTGGGGATGGAACAAGATGTTCTGGAGTCAAGACAAACTTTGCTGGAAGATGGTGTCAGTTCCACCAGCAGCCAATTCGTGTAGGGGCAAATACTGCACCAGGTCAGGATAGAATTAATTATCAAATGTTGAAACATTTGGATGGAGGGACAAAACACGAGCTCTTGGTTTTGTTTAACTATATATGGGAGGCAGGAAAGTTACCAGAGTCCTGGAAACGTGCCAGTGTGGTACCAATACTGAAACCTGGTAAAGATCCCTCCTCTCCTTCGTCATATAGACCCATTGCTCTAACATATGTTAGAGAGATATAGTATGTCCTTTCCATCAAACTCATTTTGACANCCTGTCAAAATGAGTTTGATGGAAAGGTCATACTATATCTCTCTTATGTTGTATGCAAAGTAATGGAAAGGATGGTGACTAACAGGCTGGTGTTTTATTTGGAAGATAGTAGATTTTTTGTGAACTTTCAGAATGGCTTCAGGAAAGGACGAAGTACAATAGATTCAATTGCAGTGTTGGATAAAGATGTTAGGCAGGCTATGATAAATAAGGAAGCTGTGATTGCTGTGTTCCTGGATATTGAGAGGGCCTATGATCGCCTGTGGAGGGGGGGGGGGGGGTTTGGGTTGTTAATGAAACTACGTAAAGCTGGGGTTCATGGCAGAATGTTTTCTTGGATTAAAGATTTCCTGAGTGGGAGATATATACAGGTTAGGGTGGGGAATGTATTGTCCAGTAAAGTGGATATAGACAATGGTACTCCCCAAGGTGCAGTTATTAGTCCTGTACTTTTCAATGTAATGATAAATGATATATTTACAAATATTGATAACTCTTTTGACAAATCTCTGTTTGCCGATGATGGTGCCATCTGGAAGCATGGAAGGAATATTGCTCATCTTTTTTTACAGACACAGAAGGCATTAGACTCTGTTGTTCGCTGGGCTGACCAGTGGGGGTTTAAGGTTTCCAGCGAAAAAAGCAAATTTATAATTTTTGGTTTTAAAAGGAAGATTCCTCCCATGAATCTTAAAATGTATGGACATGTGATTGAGAGGGTCAAAGTCTTCAAGTTTCTCGGACTATGGTTTGACGAACGGTTGACATGGAAAACAGATTGAAAAAATTGTGATTAAATGTGAAAAAGTTATTAATGTTATGAGAAGCCTGTCTGGTAGCGATTGGGGGGCAGAAAAATATACTCTGCAGTTAATTTACAGAGCCATGATCAGGTCTGTTTTGGATTATGGCTGTCAAGTGTTTGGAGCTGCTGCTAAGACCCTTCTTCTTAACTTGGACAGAATTCAAGCAAAAGCCTTGAGAATTTGCTGTGGGGCATTTAGAACGACGTCGATCCCAGAACTGTTGGTTGAGATGGAGGAGTTACCTTTACAGTTGCGAAGGTTGAAACTGGGGGTGCACTACTGGGTTAGGGTGGCAGGGTACAGTGGCGATTTGGCTGCAAAAAGTCTTCTTGTTGACTGTTGGGAGTTTGAGGGTGTCCATAAGAAAGTTCATTTTATGACACATGTTGCACAAGTTTTAGAGTCTATGCGGATACAGTGATTCTCTGGTTGGACTGGTGTGGCCTCCAATGCCTCCGTGGTGCCTGCCAGAACCGGATGTAAATATGGATCTACTAGGAATGGATAAAGGGATTGCGTGTCAACAATTAAGATTGTATCTTCGTGAACACAGGGAGGCAGTTAAAATATTTACTGATGGGTCAAAGGAGAGTGGGTCACAAAAAACTGGGTTTGGGGTTTTTGTTGATGGGTTGCAGGTCAGTTTGTGTATCAGAGTGACAAACTGCCTATCTGTGTTCACTGTTGAGCTTTTAGCAATATTATGGGCTTTGGACTGGGTAACAGATAATATTCATCCACATATACCCATATGCTCTGACTCATCAGCTGCCTTGATGGCCATTCGACACAGGGATTCGGAAACTCACCCTGACTTGATTTATTCTCTTTTGCAGTGTCTTCACAAGGTAGAGAGTTTGGGATATACAGTTCAGTTCATCTGGGTTCCGGCACATGTTGGCATCACAGGCAATGAGACTGCGGATGCTCTGGCCAAGGGGTCACTTGCTAAAGATAATCCTGATGTAATAGTTCCTTTAGGTAAACAGGAATGCTTTATTTAGTATTTGCAAAAAACATCTAGATAGACAGTGGCAGGAAAAATGGGACAAGGAGCAGCGGGGACGACTGCTATATTCCTGTCAGAAGTCAGTGAAAGTCAGCCGACCAGCTCCATACTCTTGCCGTAAAGAAGAGGTAGTCATCAGCAGAATGCGACTGGGACACTGTGGACTGGCTGATTACTTATTTAATATTAACAAACATGACAGTGCCCTTTGTGAATGTGGAGAACGGGAATCTATTTCTCATGTCATTTTCAATTGCAGTAAATATAGGATGGAAAGGAGGTGTTTTTATAACAGACTCAGTGTTTTTAACATTTCCACTTTTTCATTTCAATCTGTGTTGCCGTTGTGCATTACTGCATTTTCTCCGTCAGACTGGTTTATATTTTAGGATTTAGTTAAATTTTACTGAAAACCTGTGGGGGGCAGCATCACACACATCAGTGTACAGCCTGCCGGAACTTATTAGAAGAAGAAGAAGATCTACTTTCTACCAGGGAAAACACATTTGTCATAACAGATGTAGCCAATAAATTAAATGCTGTGTTATGATAAATGTGACTAGGATAATTAGGCATTTTTATGGTATATTTGTTGTTTACATTGCATAATTGTTTTATTGAATCTTCTATTTATTGAGATAAAGATTTATTTTCATTTGTACCTATCATGGTGTTTTGCATGTCATTAAAATTCATATTCAATTCAGTTCAATTCAATTTTATTTATATAGCCCAAAATCGGCCCTGCGACGGACTGGCGACCTGTCCAGGGTGTACCCCGCCTTCGCCCTTCAGTAGCCGGGATAGGCTCCGGCACCCCGCGACCCCGAAAGGGAAGAAGCGGTCAAGAAGATGGATGGATGGATAGCCCAAAATCACAAAGGAATTTGCCTCATTGGGCTTCAAAATATAAACAGTTGTTAAAAACTAAACAGACTACATAAATTGGTTATCCCTGCCCTTAGACCCTCCCTCCCGGTAAGGAAAAACTCCTAAAAAAACCTGAGTCAGGAAAAAAGAAGAAACCTTAGGGATTCCCACATGAGGGAGAGATCCCATCCCAGGACGGACAGGCGATACCAGAACTATTAAAGAAAGATTAGCTTCTTCAACTATGGAGCTGAGGGACGAGTGATGATGAAGTCCACAGTCATGATGAAGCAGAAGTGCAGTCCACGACCAGGAGCAGGAGGACAGACGACCCAGCAGGAATCACTCTCACTCAGAGATGCAGGATGGTGTCGGGGGCGTGGTCCACGGCCAAGAGTGGGAGCGTGGGCGATCCACCGGGGATCTGAAATCTCTCCCGCTCCCCAGAGGAGAGTGGGAAAGAAGAACAACATGTGAATGGAACTGCACCAACAAAAGCATGGAGAACTAAATACAATAAATAATAAAGAATAGAAGAGAGGAGAAGTAGATGAGAATAGAGAACAGAACCCCAGAGCCGATCTGAATAATAACGCTGATAGAAAATCTAAATTTATATTTAAACGCATCAATATTAATTTATTAATCTAGCCTCACAAGGACCACATGAGAGGGAATATTCTCTGATTACTAGCTAGCCTGGCAGAACGCCTGTCCAAAGAGGAATGTTTTAAGGCTAGTTTTGAAGGTAGAAACTGTGCTGGCCTCTCTGACATGAGCTGGGAGCTTATTCCATAGAACAGGGGCTTGATGGCTGAAGGTTCTACCTCCAACTGTACTTTTAGAAATTCTAGGAACTACAAGCAGTCCAGCATTTTGTGAACGAAGTGTTCTGACTGGTTGGTAAGGAACTATGAGATCTCTAATATAGGATGGGGCCACACCATTCAGAGCCTTATAGGTTAACAGGAGGATTTTGAACTTGATCCTGGATTCAACTGGTAGCCAGTGGAGAGAAGCTAACACAGGAGTGATGTGTTCTCTTCTACTAGTTCCTGCTAACAATCTTGCTGCTGCATTCTGGACAAGCTGAAGACTTTTTAAAGAACTTTTCGGGCATGCTATTAGTAAAGAGTTACAGTAATCCAGTCTAGACGTAACAAATGCATGGATGAGTTTTTCAGCATCACTTTTAGATAACATATTTCTAATCTTAGCGATATTACGTAGGTGAAAAAATGCAGTTTTACAAGCTTGAGATATGTGAGCCTTAAATGATAAATCCTGGTCAAATAAAACCCCTAAGTTTCTGACTGAAGAATTGGAGGCAACATTTACACCATCCAAGGAGACTATCTGATCTGAGAGAGCATCTCTCAGGTGTTTAGGACCCAGTATCATGACCTCAGTTTTCTCTGGGTTCAGGAGGAGGTAATTAATTGTCATCCAGGTCTTAATGTCTCTGATGCATGAATTCAGTTTCTCTAGGTGGTCATTCTGGTCAGGTTTAATGGATAAATACAGCTGTGTATCATCTGCATAACAGTGAAAGTTAATGCTATGTTTCCTGATTATGTTTCCTAAGGGCAGCATGTAAAGCGTGAACAGAATGGGCCCTAGAACTGAGCCCTGAGGGACTCCGTAGCTAACTCTAGTACAATGAGAGGACTGTCCATTTACATTAACAAACTGGTATCTATCAGATAAATAGGATTCAAACCACTGGAGGGCAGATCCCCTGATCCCTATGTCATGCTCTAGTCTCTGGAGTAAGATGCTGTGGTCGATGGTATCAAAGGCTGCGCTGAGGTCTAACAGGACCAGAACAGAGATTAGTCCCTTTTCTGAAGCTAATAGCAAGTCATTAGTAACTCTGACCAGTGCAGTTTCAGTGCTATGGTGAGGTCTGAACCCTGACTGAAAATCTTCAAAGTGATTATTGTCCTGTAGGTGGCACTGCAGCTGCTTTACTACAACTCTTTCTAGGATTTTAGATATGAATGGGAGATTAGATATTGGTCTATAGTTGGCTAGAATGTCAGGATCCAGGCTGGGTTTTTTCAAGAGAGGTTTAACAACCGCATATTTAAAAGACTGAGGCACATAACCAGTCTCTAGAGAGGTATTTATTATGGTTAATATGGATTCACTAATAAGGGGGAAGATTTCTTTAAAAAGTTTAGTGGGGATTGGGTCTAAGAGACAAGTGGAGGTTTTAGAAGACGTAATAACTGATGCTATTTCTGCTTGGTCCACAGCAGTAAAGCAGTCTAATGTTACAGACGTTTCTATGGATGCCTTTATTTCTACAACTTCTGCCTGCTTTGGGTCGATAGTGGGAATAACCACATTTAGCTTCTGTCTAATATTTGAGATTTTATTATCAAAGAATTGAAGGAAATCTTCAGAGCTGATAGTAGCAGGAATATGTGGTTCAACCGAGCTGTGGCTGCTGGTCAGCCTGGCTATAGTACTAAAGAGAAATCGTGGATTATTTGCATTTTCTGCTATTAAAGTTGAGTAATATTGAGTTCTCGCTTTACGCAGGGATTTTTTATAACTTAAGAGGCTACATTTCCAAGCATTCAGAGAGTGCTCTGATCCGGAACGGCGCCATTTTCTTTCTAATTTACGAGTTATTTGTTTTAGGGAACGTGTTTCAGCGTTAAACCACGGTGCTACTCTGTTTTGTCTAACAAGCTTAAGCTTCAGAGGGGCAACAGCATCAAGTGTTCCTCTGAGGGCTTGCATGGTATCATTGACAAACTGATCATTATCAACGGGGCTTAAAGAGCTCTGAGAATATTTATCCAACATGTTACTAAACATTGGTTGGACTGCGAGTTTAAATTCGGACACAGAACGGTCAGATAATGTTCGTTTAAGCTCTTTCTTATTTATTGGAGCAGTAGGATTTTCTAATTTAAACTGAAAGGTAATTAGAAAATGATCTGAGAGTATGGGGTTATGAGGAAGGACATTCAGCTGGCTAATCTCAACTCCATGAGTTAAAACAAGGTCCAGGGTGTGCTTGTGACAGTGAGTAGGTTGATTTACATTTTGTGTGAAACCAACATTTTCTATTAAAGCCGCAAATGCGTTTCCAAGACAGTCACTGGAATCATCAAAATGAATATTAAAATCTCCTGAAATTATGATTTTGTCAGAATCTAAAATAATATTTGATAAAAATTCTGAAAACTCAGATAAAAATTCCGAATACGGGCCGGGAGGGCGATAAATAATTATAAATAAAACTGCTTTTTGAGTCTTTCTGTTTGGGTGATTTATAGACAGTACAATGCTCTCAAATGAATTATAAATGTGTTTAACTTTAACGTTAAGGATCAAGCATGACTCTGAAATTACTGCTAACCCACCTCCTTTCCCAGTAATCCTGGATTTCTGATAGTTATTATAGCTAGGGGGGGTTGCTTCATTTAGCCGAACATAATCATCCTGTTTTAGCCAGGTTTCTGTTAGAGCTAGCAGGTTAAGTTTATTATCATTAATCAATTCATTAACTAACAGGGACTTTGAGGAAATTGATCTAATGTTTAGTAGCCCACATTTAATGACATCATAATTTTTGTTTCTGTGATTCATTCCGTTCCTTTGCCTTCCAGCACATAAGCTAACACTAGGAGCTGCTGGGCTAGCCCTGTTTGGGGTTAGCATCAGTGCTAAAGGCCGCTCAGGGTAGAGTTTTAAACTACTGCTCTCTCCCCGGGTCTCCTCTCTGAGTTGTCAGGCTGCATGGCTAAAGCTAGCAGAAATGTTTCTGGACAGAAGAGCCGCTCCGTCCAAACTGGGATGAATGCCATCTCTGCGCATGAGGCCGGGCTTTCCCCAAAACATGCTCCAGTTGTCCACGAAGCTAACGCCGTTTTCTGGGCACCATTTAGCTAGCCAGCGGTTAAAAGATGAAAAGCGGCTGTACATTTCATCACTGACCACGTTTGGGAGAGGACCAGAGAAAACTACTGTGTCTGACACAGATTTAGCCAGTTTACACACCGATTCTACGTTTAGTTTAAGAATCTCTGATTGTCTTCGTCGGGCGTCGTTGCCACCTGCGTGAATTACGACCCGACGGAACCTCGCCTTACTCTGGGCTAACATTCGGAGGTTTCCTTCGATGTCACCAACTCTGGCTCCCGGGTAACATCTAACTGTAGCTCCCTTTAGCTTTACGTGTCTGACCTCGGATGAGCCGATGACCAGGATTTCGGTTCAGTTGGTGCGTTACTGAGGGGAGAAAACCTGTTCCGTACAGGGATCTCCGGGCGCTCTGGGGACTTAGGTTTAGCTCTGTGCCTTTTCCCCACCGGTACAAACTCATCCTGGGGATTCCCCGGCTGCTGAGAGGGCGGTGGGATGCTAGCTAAGTCAGCTTTGCTAGCGCGGCTAGCGCTCCGAGTGACAACAACATGGCTAGCTGGTTTAGCTTCCATTGAGCTAAGACGCGCTTCCAGCTGTTCGAGCCTGGATAACAGGTCTGAGATCAGACTACAGTTAACACAACGACCATTGTCTTCATTAAATGAGGCGGGATCCTGACTAAACATATGACAAGTGGGGCAGGAAAGAGGGCTGGGAGCCGAAGAGGTAGAAGGTATCATGTTACAACAACAAGCGCTGGTTTACGCTCACCGGGAAAAGCGGTCCGGGTTAGGAGGGCTTTCCTGGCTCGGTAGTCGCTGCTTGCCGAACAGTGGGCCGTCGCCCGCCGTAGCGCGCTGAGCCAGGTGTGGCTGCTCTGCTGCCTCAGGTGTGACTGAATTACTGTCAACTCTGACAGAAAGTTTGATGTGTTAAAACAAATTTGCATTACTATGATTTGGTCAGTTATCGATTACGGGATCTTTGTTTACAGTACAACTTGTAGAACTCTGTTACATAAATTGGAGGTCGTACAAAAAACCTTTTGCAAGCCAGGGTGGTGTGTGGAATGCTGGATTGAACATGAGCGGTCTTAAGTTATTCTAACACAATTTTAGCATTTTATATTTTTAATTGCCAACTTTGTTATAAGTAAATTGTGTTTTTAGAAACTTGTGTGGGGATTAAGCCCCAACTGTGTGGAATAGTTGTGGAAGGAAAGTCATGTGACTTGCTGTAAGTGTTTTCACTTGTGCACTTTTTTTCTCCCTCATGTTTTGATGTGTTTTTTTTTAATATGTACTTTGTCTGTTTCCAGTATGAGTTGGTTGCACTTTTAATCTGACACTATTTTATACCGCTACATTTTTATCTTGTTTTTATTGTATTCTATTGTGCCACTCCTTTATTAGTTTTAAACTCTTTTAATCCTGGGCCATTCAGCACCAGTTTTACAAAACAGTAGTTGTATATGTTAATTTCTCAAGCTGTTCTTAAGTGTGTGGTTTTACTTGCGGTGTGCCAATTTTTTATTGTTGTGATTTGTTTTGTCTGGGCCAGTTGCAGTTTAAGTGTGTTTTACAGCTTTGGTTTTTTTTACTGATACTAGGGGTGTTGCGGATCACAAAACTCACGGTTCGGATCGTGTCACGGTTTTAGGGTCACGGTTCGGATCACTTTTCGGATCAGTAAAAAGTTAAAAAAAAAAACAACAAAAAAAAAACCACCACCAACAACAACAACAACAACAACAACATGAAAGCTAAATTAATTTTTGGAAACGTTTCAAATCATATATTCAAAATGAATATAAAGTACTTCCCTTACACAAAAGTTCAAAACTTTTGCTCACTGAGGCCTATTTATTAAAACAAAAAATCTTTAAAGTTTGAACACAAGCAAAATGCTAAAACTTGTAGTTTCTGAATACATACAAATCTACAAAAACAGAGAAAAGAATGCTTAAAAATAGTTTTGAAAATACCAAATCTATCTGGTGTTCACTTGAAATACAAATGTTCTGATCCCACTCGCCAAATGGGGACATTTAAATATTTAAAATAATAATAATTATCTGTAAAACGTGGCACTGTTGCACCCGCTTTTCCTGGTGATCTTTTTGGCTTGCCATAAAATCATGTCCATTACGGATGTATTCTTTGAATCCAGAAATTGAAACGTGTACTGATGCTTTTATTCAGGTCTTAACATTAAATAAACCTGATATCTATCCATCCGCGTCAAGTTGAGTAAAGTTTGTGACGGAAGCTGCAGGGTTTTTCCTGGCTTAAAATAAGGTGGTGGTGTCTCGTGGGGACTTCAGATTTGTATACCTTAACAAGTTTATTTTATTATTATTATTATGTAACTTTATTGAACATTCTTTCAATTTACATATTTTACTATAGATCACCTCATTATAAAACAGAAATGTAACTAACAAGCCTAATTTTGATACACAATAAAACAACAAATTATTCTAGTTTGAAGCTCCATACAAAAGCTTCAGAAGAAACCCTCAAATTCATGGCCCCGCCCCCTTGTCCGTTTACGAGCACTCTCTCCTTTCCGCGCGGCAATAGACAGACTGTCTCCTTTTTTCTTTTTTCACGGAGGTTCTCCTCTAAATCAGGTGTTTAAACTCCTGATTTTAAAGCGTGTCTTCTCTCCCTTAAACTCTGTGGGTCTGACGGTAACAAACAGCTGTGGAAGAATAGTCCAGTCGGACCGAACCATTTTCAATTAAGAGGAAGGGGGGTCCACAGACGATGTTTCCAAAACAAAATATATAATTATTGTTACCTTGACATTAAAATCAAAATATTTGCGATTATATATTGGTTATTGGTTTACTGAAATAATTTTTTCTGTTGTATCATTTTGTCATCATTCGGGTCTCCGTGGACCCTCTCTCAGTCTGGGCTCCTAGAATCAGCCACATCCCCCCTTTTCCAGGAGCTGGTGGCGGCCGACACCAAATTCTCTATGCAGGAAAAGCTCTGAAAGCTCCGCCCACACGCAGCGGGAGATTCAGGAACAGACTTTAAGAAATAACCGTGAAGCTGTTACTTCAGCGCTGGTCAAAACAAAGAGGATTTACAGGAATTTGACAGAATTTCATTGATGTGAACGGACAATTGGTTTAAATTATGAGAGCCCAAGGTGTGTGCGCTCGCTGGGGGTGGGGGTCGGAGTGGTCCGCGGTACACACGTGTCCGAACCGTGTCCCGAACCGTGGCTTCTGATCCGTACGGACCACGGATAATCCGTGATCCGCAACACCCCTAACTGATACTGCTGTCCATTTTGTGCCTTGACCCAGGCCAAATAAAACTTTTAAATCTGCTATTGCCTCCTCCAGTTAATTCTGGACCATTGATATATATACACTGGATTGGCCCTTGCCTATTTGCTGCTATAGGCAGAGACGTGCGCTTACAGGCGCCATCGTTATGCATTCAGTCATGGCTGCTGTTTCAATGGAGGACAGACAGAAATCAACCTCAAAAATCGGGCTAGCTCCCTAATTTCTTAACCGATTTTTATAAAATATGGCTCAAATTAAAGCTTAGAAAATAATTGATCTTGTGGTATATTTAAATATTTTTCTTTTAAGATTAATCTGTAAATATGGCAAGAATGGCGCCTTCTGAATGGTGTCTTCAGACTGTAAAACACCACTGTTTAAATTTTAAATAAGCTTAAACGTATATAAAGGCATTGTAGATTGGTGTGTATATTATTTATAGTCATATTTATGTTATAGGAATATGTGTGTTTGCAAATTTGTAGATCTATGTGTGTTTATATTTATATAAACGTGTATTATGTTAATATGCTACATGCAACTTTTTTTTTACTTTTTCTGGTGCCATTACAGATTAATTTATCCCTCTGGGATACGAACAAAGTTCAATTCAATTCTACTGCTACAGATAATGCATTTCTGTCAAATGAACTGCTTCTAAATATCCGTGATTTTTTTTTTTTTTTTGCCTCTGTGCTCAAATCCATAAAACACAGTTTGTAAATGATTGTCACCCAAGAATAGAAATGAGGGAGATTGATGAAGTTTAATAGCATGAATGACTGATAAAGTTTAGTAGTCTAGTAAAGTCCTTTCCTTATTAAAAACATCTCAAAGTACTAAAAATAATAATAATAAAAACGCCCTTTACCACATTTTCAAATGAAACTAAAACTTTTTATTATTTTGGCTTAAATACATGGTAAATAAATCTCAATAGCATTCAAAGTTTACCTTCAAATAGACGATTTCATAATACTTAGTGAAGGCTAAAGGTAGCATATTTAACCAATACAAAAAAACATTTTAAAACTTTGATCATAACATCAAACAGTGATAATAGCAGTAAATGGTGTGGCAGGTTAAAGTTTACGGCCATAGCTCCTTCCAAAACAATTCTATGTCTGGGGTGTTTATGTCACTAAGCAGAAAGCAAGCGTTAGTGCTATACGTTATTTTAGCTGGGCTTTCTCCGGTCTGTACAATCAAGAAAATTATGTGTGAACTCACTTTCACTTCTTACAAAAAAAGTGCGACCGACAATAAGATTTAGGCTTTAGGTAATACAGATACGTGCATCTTGACCACACATTTTACATGTTTACAACATGAATTTTCATCAGTTTTTGAGGAGGTTGAACGCGAATACATTTAATTAACATCCACCATGTTTTAAAACATGAAACATGAATAAAAACTACATCAAAAACCAAACTAGCATGCCACTCGCGAGTTGCTAGCACCCACTTTAGCACACAGTTCATGCTTCCCAGCCTAATTTTTCTCTATTTAAATGCGATTCCTGTCCTGTGATGATTCCTCTCCATTGGATTATTTTGTTGTCAAGGTTTCTGAAGTCAATTGGAAAACATTGGGTCTTCTTTTGTACTTTTTTGAACCTCTGCCATTCATTACTCGAGAAGACTCAATGCATAATGATGGCGCATGTCTGTCACACCGTATGCCACATGATTTCCAATCCAGTAATATATATCAATGTTCTGGACACCTGTGCTTTACTGTGCAGTCTCATTGTTTGCATAACACTTTCCACGACTGCTACGAATAGAAAGACTCAAAGTTGAAACGCATGTAGTGAGCAGGTGGGGGTGGAGGAGGAGTGAGGAGAGTCTGTGCATGCAGCCAAAATTGTCTCTACCCAAACAATCAGGAACAGACTTCATGAAGGTGGCCTGAGGGCCCCACGTCCTGTAGTGGGCCCTGTGCTCACTGCCCAGCACCGTGGAGCTCGACTGGCATTTGCTCAAGAACACCAGAATTGGCAAGTCTGCCACTAGCGCCCTGTACTTTTCACAGACGAGAGCAGGTTCACCCTGAGCACCTGTGATAGACGTGAAAGAGTCTGGAGAAGACGAGGAGAACGTTATGCTGCCTGCAACGTGGTTCAACATGACAGGTTTGGTGGTGGGTCAGTGATGGTCTGGGGAGGCATATCCATGGAGGGACGCACAGACCTCTACTGCCTAGGAAATGGTGCTCTGACTGCCATAAGGTATCCAGATGAAATCCTAGAACCCATTGTCAGACCTTACGCTGGTGCAGTAGGTCCTGGTTTCCTCCTAATGCACGACAATGCCCGGCCTCACGTGGAAAGAGTATGCAGGCAGTACCTGGAGGATGAAGAAATTGAAAAAATTGAATGGCCTTCACGATACCCTGACTTAAAATCAATAGAACATCTCTGGGACATTATGTTTGGGTCCATTAGGCACCGCCAGGTTGCTCCTCAGACTATACAACAGCTCAGGGAATCCCTCACACAGATCTGGGAGGAAATGCCATAAGACACCATCCGTCGTTTCATTAGGAGCATGCCGTGACATTGCAAAGCATGCATACAAGCTCGTGGGGGCCACACAAGATACTGAAAAGCATTTTCAGTAAAAATAGAGTAGCCTGCCACATATTCATTTCACTCAGATTTTATGGTGTCTACACAATTGAGCCTCTGTAGGCTGAAAACTTTTATTTCCATTAAAAGACTTGGCATCCAGGGGCTGCATGGTGGCACAGTGGTTAGCGCTCTTGCCTCACAGCAAGAAGGCCCCGGTTCGACTCCCGGCTGGGACCTTTCTGTGTGGAGTTTGCATGTTCTCCCCGTGCATGCGTGGGTTTTCACCGGGGACTCCGGCTTCCTCCCACCGTCCAAAAACATGCTTCATAGGTTAATTGGTGACTCTAAATTGCCCCTAGGTGTGGATGTGAGAGTTGATGTGTGTGTGATTGAGGCCCTGAGACAGACTGGCGACCTGTCCAGGGTGTACCCCGCCTTCGCCCAACAGCAGCCGGGATAGGCTCCGGCACCCCCGCGACCCCGAAAGGGACATAGCGGTCAAGAAGATGGATGGACTTGGCATCCTTTTGTTCCTAAGAAACTGCCCCGTCATTATTTGTATAGATATCGCACTTTATATTGAGATCTAATGCATCTAACGTCTTTCTTTAAAGTGCTTCTTTTAATTTTTGTGAGCAGTGTATAAATATATATATATATAAATACCCCACTATGCATTTAAAATCGGAATGAGCAGGTTCTATGTGAAATGGGCTTTATCTGTGTGAATCCTTCAAGTCCCCCTTTGACAATTTTTTTTTTTTTATTGTAAAAGAACGTGCTCAGTAGTGTTTTAATTATGATTATGACGTTTTTATCCAAAATCCCACAATCTAAATGTCTTAAAAAGCCATCTGATCTCAGTCTGAAAAATATTCTCTGGGTGGGGGCATGGCTTTTGGACCGGAGCAGACCTGCCCCACCCCAACGCCCACACACACACACACACACACACACACCCACACCCTCCCCGTCTGATTATGGTAGCTCTGTGTCTCGCCAGCGTAAATCATCGCCGCCGCTACAGCAGTTTCGTTTTGGGCTGGATGTCTGCTCGGACGAGGATTTGAGGAGCTTCTTGGATTTATAATCTGCAGCTGCGGTCAAATGAGCCGCCATTTGCATTTCCGTGGTCACTTCAAGAAGCTCTAATGGAGTTTTTCCAGCGCTCTCGTGACCTAACCATGGTTCATTAATTCAAATTGAGTTTTTCTGCAACAGTTTGAAACAGTTTAAAACGAGAAATACGCGGAAATGCAAAAGCGAAAGGATTTATTACATTTGCTCTTTTTGATAAAAAAAACATAACACATATATTAAAAACTTAAAAAAACATGATTTGCATTGGAGAGGGACTTTAAGACATTTTTATTTTTGTTTTCAGCGTGTCACCTTTAATTATTGACATAAAATTGCTTTAAACAGTGTTCAGTTTTTCACTCTATAACTGTCAACCAACGTAACTGAAAAATCTCTATTGTTTTTCCTGATATTTTACATGTTCTGCTCAAAACCGTGAGTGTGTGTGTACTTGCACAGAGATTAACTGTTTTTTTTTTTTTTACCCAACACAGCTTTCAAACTCCACAGCCTCATTACGCACATGATTGCTTTATGTACGACATTTTAATCGGTCTAATGTCCATATGGCTGCTCTGCCTCCCTTGCCTGAGAATCACCAATGTTAATAAAAGTGATTTCCCTGCCGCGGAGAGCTTTGTGAACAGTCACATGAAACAATACAATAAAACTCATGTAAACAAAACAAACATAAAATGAGAAACAACTTGAATCATTTAAAAAAAGAAAAAGGAAATCAAAGAAATTCAACCCCCTTTTCCCCTTCGCTTCCTTCAGCCCAGCCCTCATAAACAGAAAGAGAAAGTTTTTGCTACCATTTGTGATCTGAGCTTCGGTAAGGAGAGGTGAGAAACTTTAAACCTCTTTTCTGTGTCTTTGTCTTTTGTTACTTGCATGAAGCATAAAAATACTTTTGGTTAGAAAATATTCATTGAGGATTCTTTTACAATAGAGAGAAGAATGGAAGAGACTAGCTCAACACCAGTTGGACAGAACTGAAGCAGTGCTCGGGTAAGAGATGAAAACATTTCTTCAAGCCTAGAACTTTGTGCAGTTTTTTTATTTTTATTTTAGTTAAGCTTGTATATTCTAAACAGCTGTGTCAAGCTATCAAGAACCTGGAATTAATTAACCTCTGAGGGATCTAGCTTTTCTTTTGATTCCTCCTAAGTCATGAGGTTTAGAGGAAACAGTTTTTTATGTGTTTAATGTAAGAAAAGTTTAAAAAACTGATGATGGAAGGAGTTTGGATTAAAAACTTGCATAAGACCACATCATTCACAAGCTGTATCAAATGGAATAGTCAAGCATAAGAAACAATGAACAAGGTGAGGGTTTTCGAACGTGTATAAACTTGTAGACCTTTTTGGGTGTGACATGATTTCTGTTTCAAAGAATTTTGGCTGTTTCATAGGATCTTGTATAGGTAATATCGAGGTGTTCTGTGCACTTTAACTTTATTATTTATTTTGAAGTAAAGGTCTTCATTCCTCACTAAAAGCTAAATATGAAATGATTCTTCAAGAATGAGTAAAAAAAAACTCGCCAAGATATGCTTCGAATTTGAAAATGTAAAAAAAAAATCAATTCAACAGCTTTCCATGCGGGCACACCTGTGTGTGCACTTGCGCTTGTGTGTGTAGGTGCTTACACACTGGCTGCGCCACAAAGCCGACACTTTCAATGACAATCAATGCAAACGTGTTCAAGGTGGTTGAAGGTGCTTCCACTCCGGCTGTGGGTTTCTGAGTACTGCACACCGGAGTAGCGCGCTCACACAGGTAACGGCAGGGGGGAAAATCTTTTTCTATTCAGTTCCTCCAAGATGTTATTAACCAAAATCCAAGCAAACCTGCAATTTGTTGAGCACCTTGCAACTTCAACTTTACTGCAACTTTGACCAATCCACCGTGACAAGAGTCATGGATGATGACATGACTGGAGTGGTCTGTCATGAACCAAGTATGACAGAGAGACTCTGGAAATTGATAATAAAATGGAAAAATGTAAAGACTGCACGAAATAATTCCATGTAGAGCCTCCTTCACAACAAACTTAAACAGACACCTGAGAAAACCTCTAAAACAGAGCAGATCATTACTGATGGAAAAGAAAAACAGATCAGCTCCTCAAAGACTTGGTCTTCATCTATCAGCAACTCACGAGGAGAATATGAACATCTGAGGCTTAATCTGCTTATGCTGTTTTATTTGTCTGTTTTCCTTGGGAAAACAGACAGTTTGATGTAAGGGGCAAAACGAAAAAATCCTTGGCCTTAAAACAGAGGTTCTTAACCTTTTTCACACTGGGGCCCAATTTTCCCAGTACAAAGGGATTCAAGGCCTATTCAAATATTAACATGTATTTTAGTTCATCAAAACACTCATTAATATTAAGAAGGTTTTAGTGACAAGTTTGATCCAGCTGGATTTCAGGTCTGCACACAGGTGGGGGTGTGTCTGTCTACTCTGTTGCACGCCTCTCGTAACAGCGGCGGGCGGGACTTTCGCGGAGAAATGCTGAGTGTCTGTGATTCTTTGACAATGGTTGTTGTAGTAAACTTATGTCGGACCCCATACCAAAATAAAATAATGATTGGTTTCATCCTTGTAGGATTTCTGATAGCAGACAGCTCCGATCTCCACCGCGGGTCCTTTGCTTTGGCTTGCAGCCGTCAGATAAAATTTTGTCTTCCCTCTTTTTATTAAATTACAAGATTTATTTTGTCCAAAAACTGCAAAAAAGGGGCATATTCTCCCTTTAATTTATTCATTCATTCATCTTCCTGACCGCCAGTGTAAAGACCTCAGAACTGGACTGATGTGGTCTACTTTCTTGGTCCTTGTGAGAACCCGAGCAGCAGAGTTCTGAATAAGCTGCAGTTTCCTGATGGATTTTTTTGGTAGTCCTGTAAAAACACTGTTACAGTAATCAAGTCAACTAAAGATGAACGCATGCACAAGGCTGATTTTGTGACTGCCTTGACGTGTTTATCAAAATTTAGGTCTGTGTCTATCACTACACCCAAGTTTCTGGCCTGGTTGGTAGTTTTTAGTTGAATAGATTGAAGCTCTGTAGTGACGTCCAACCTTTTTTCTTTAGCCCCAAAGACAATAACCTCAGTTTTGTTTTTGTTTAATTGAAGTAAGTTGTGACACATCCAGTCATTAATGTCCTCAATGCATTAATCAAGAGCCTCTACAGGGCCTCGGTCTCCAGGTGTCAATGTAATATATATTTGTGTGTCACCTGCATATCCAGACAGCAGGAGGAGGAGTTCAGTTGACATAGGATGTACTGCAGTTCTTTACTGTTAATTTGTTTATTTCTTGTGATCATGTGTTTGCTTTGTTTTGCAGGACTCATGATGCCACATGTTCACATTTATGGAGGGAGGTTTTACGGCCTGCTGCTGCTTGGCCTCCTTTTTCTTCTTCTTCTTCTTGTGGTTTTACGGCGGCTGGCAACCAACTTAAAGGTGCATTACTGCCACCTACTGTTCCGGAGTATGGGTCAGAAATCAATCTCACCACCTAGACTTCGCTTCTTACTCCTCATTTTTGATATTGTACAAGTGCCTCCCTTTTTGACCTGGATCTCATAGCTGTTGCCACTCCTTTCTTATCTCGTTTTTTTATGAGTTTTTCCTTACCGGGAGGGAGGGTCTAAGGGCAGGGATAACCAGTTTATGTAGTCTGTTTAGTTTTTAACAATTGTTTATATTTTGAAGCCCAATGAGGCAAATTCCTTTGTGATTTTGGGCTATATAAATAAAATTGAATTGAATTGAATTGAATCCTCCCAAACCAATCTCTTTGCTTCTGTATAACTGCTCCGTAAATTAATTTCAACGCTGGTCTTATTGAGAGCTGCTTTTGTCAATCTGTCTGCCATTTCATTCCCACAAATTACAACATGAGCTGGCACCCACAAAAACTTTAATTATACCACAATTTCTATAGATTCTGGAACACGTCATTAACACTTCACTTAGAATATCCTGCCTAGATTTTGAATTAAATGTTTCAATACTTTGTAGAACTGAAGCCGAATCAGAGCAGACCAGCACCCTGTCCACTTAAGATAGTTCAGCCCACTTTAATGAAGCCAACATTTCCACTGTATACACTCCCAGTCGATCTGAAGTGCGTTAAACTGACGTTTTTACTCAGGACAGCCACTCCGAATCCAGTCACGCCTGTGTCTGGGCTCTTTGTTCCATCTGAGAATACCTGAGTGGATTCTGAATATGCCAGCTGGCTAAAAAAGTGAAATGCTCCCGTCAGATCCCCTCCCCCCTTACTCTCCCTTTTCAAATCTAAAAGGCACCAGTCTACATCTGGGTACACAAACATCTATAGTGGAGTTGTAGGGAAAACCAGTACCAGACAGATTTGTAACTCATAAACATCACAATCCTTTGCAAGCAAATTACCCATTTCACTAAAGTGGGTCCTCTGAAACCTGCCATTCTCCCAGCAGTCCATAATCACTTCTTTAGTGGGGGGTGATTCCCCATGGCCAGCAAGATGCAACCAATAATTTACAGCAATTTATTTCCGTCTTAGACAATGAGGTATTTCGCTCATTTCTACTTGCAAAGCATTAACTGGAGTCGTTCTAAAAGCTCTAGCAACACACTCTCAGAGCCTGTGCTGAACCATAAGCCACACTCCCATAATCAAGCACAGACTTAATTAATGTCTGGTATTTCTTTTCAGTGCTAAGCAACTTGCCCCCCACTCCCTCCCAGGTACACACCTCATCACATTTATCATCTTCTTACATTTGCTCTCAAAATTGTCAATGTGCTTCTTCCAGGTCAAGCGTGCATCAAAAATGACTCCCAAAAACTTAAAGGAACTAACCCGCTCAATTTCCTCTCCATACAACCTCAGCTTTAAGTTTGGGTTCTCTTTCCTCTGTGTGAAAAACACCAATTTAGTCTTTTCAACCGAAAATCGAAACCCCCAATCATACCCCCACTCCTCAACCTGACTGACAGCATCCTGAACCTTGCCCACTATATGATCAAGGTTTCTCCCTCGTTTCCACAAAGCACCATCATCTGCAAACAAGGACCGGCCATTCCCTCCAGAGATTGTTGTAAACACATAATTAATCATTACTAGAAAAAGCAGAGGACTGATTGTACTTCCTTAAGGCGTACCATTTTCTACATCAAATTGAGTAGACAGTGTCGATCCAATTCTCACCTGAATTCTTCTCCCAAAAAAGTTAGTTAAAGGTCCTGCCACCAATACCTAGTCTGTTTAACTTAATTAAAAGGCCCTCCATCCGCAACATGTCATAAGCCTTTTCTATATCAAAATATACTGCCAAAACAGAATCATTGCTTACATGTGCCTTCCTAATTACAGCTTCTAGCCTGATCACTGCATCCACTGTATTTTTAGCCTTCCTAAAACCACGTTGGTAACACTCCTCATCTTTCTAGTTCAAAGGATAGCCTTGTTGAAATCATCCGTTCCATCAATTTTCACAAGTTAGAACAGGGGTCACCAACACGTCGCCCTCATAAGCACCTCATAAGTCGCCCGCAGGTCTCTTCTAAAAATAACACAACTCACTTGTGAGCTGCTCGAAAATTTTATTTTATTGTGATGCAATTTTTTTAAAATCACACCTGCCTTTATAAAGAGTTAAAAATTAAAACATCTTAAACATAGATGTTTATTATTTCTGAAGCCAAAAACGGCCCATCCCACTTTTTTTCTTTTTTTAACCCTTCCGCTCTCCTTAGTTTGTTTACATTAAAAGTGGGGTCATCTGGACCCCCCAAGACAGTGCGCTGAACTTTTTTTTATCTTTGATTTTTGAGTTTCACTAATGTCCATGACAGACATAAAATCCTGTCCACATTTGTCATGGAAGGAATCACATATCAATATGTGGTTGGAGTCAACTGGACCCCAAAGAGAGCGGAAGGGTTAAATCGTTTTCTCCCTGACGAGATAATCAATAGTCACATTTCCATTAACTCTGAAATTTCGCAAATTGGAATTTGGATAATAAATTCTCCTAATGGAAACACCACAATTTCTAAAGAAACTGGCATTTTTTGAAAAAAAGTTTTTGCGCTTAGAGGAGGAAATAGACATTTTTCGCAAAACTGTAACGGAAACACTTTTTTAAATGCGCTTCTCGGTATGAAGTTTCTGATCTGAGCGCCGCCGAGGCGGCGCACCGAGAAGTCCTGATGCGTCACAGGTCTTTAGAAATTGCGGGTCATACAGAAACGCGCAGCTCCTCCTCCTCCTTTCCTCATCGCTTCACCTGCAGACGCACTTTTGCAGCTTGGAGCCTGAAGTCTCATGAGCGCGAGCGCTGTGACAGAAACTTGAATTTATGTTGTGGTGTTTTCAAACAGAAAAAAGGTCCAGATGCTTATTTGTTGCTTTTTCTTTAACAGCTGAACAGACTTCTCTCTCTTCTGAGTCGAGCTGCGCTGCACGCGCCCCAGACAGAGCTGTGACGTCACCCACATGCTCCTTTTAGTGAATGAAATGAAAAAAAAAATACTTGTTGTCGTCCATCGCCGTGTTTTTAATGACTTATCGCATGAGTTAGTTTGTGATTTATCGCAAAATTATCATTTAATGGAAACAGTGTCATTTCGAAAGTTTGTTTTTTTTTAATTCCTAGAATTTCCATAAAGTTTTGCAGAAATGTGTAATGGAAATGCAGCTAATAACAAAGAATGAGGCGTCCCCTTCTCCTTTTCCCACATGGAGACACCGAGAATATTTGATTATTAGTTATCTTAAATGCAAACACAGATTAAAAAAAAAAAACTCGCATTTTTCGAAAAAAAGTTTTTGCGCGTAGAGGAGCTGGTTTTGGGGGCGTATTGCAATGGATGGGTATTTTTCGCATAACTGTAATGGAAATGTACTTTTTTCTAATTAAATGCGCTTCTGAAGTGTCTGTCCGAGTACAGCACAGCGGACACCATGACAGATCAATAACCAAGATTTCCTCATCGCTTCATCTGTAGCCGAACTTCTGCAGCCTGAATACTTGTTCTGGACATTCTTTTACATACCACTGAACAGACTTCTCACTTGCATCTGAGACTGTCGGTCTTTGAAATGTTTAACACAAGATTGTTCTCTTGACCCCAACAAACCTCATTTTCTACTTCTGCTCGATAATGTACGACGGAGTATTAGGGCCACCAAAAAAAAAGTAATATTACAAGTTTTTTTCTCGTAAAATTACAACTTTAAATCTCGTAAATTTACGGCTTTTAATCTCGTAAATGTACGACTTTTAATCTCGTAAATGTACGACTTTTTTCTCGGAAACTTATTGAAGTCGACGGGAGCCTACAGTCCAGCAAATTTATGTCGTGAGCTGAAGCAGACCGACCAAGCTGTGAAAAGCGTCTTGGATTTCATCAGATAAACTGAATGTTAAAAATATTTCAAATGTTTGGAAGTTTCTTTATTTGATTTTCAGTTTATTAATGGTTTATTCGTTGATGGTGGCTTGCAGGATCTCTGCGGATCCCATTGATGAAGCCATCCATATCCTCTCAGCTGTTCACTTCCGGTCATTTCTTCCTCCATGACAGACCAGATCTCCTCCAACTCTGTGATGCTTCCGTCTGAAGAGGAGTTTTCGAAATTTTCAATGTTCTTGTGCTAACGTAACAGACAGTTGTCATTTCTCAATGTTGTTTTGTGTTGAGATGGGACGTTTCATTTGGAGAAGGAGGCATCCGGAGCTCTGTTTACATTCTTCTTTGGTTTCTGGTTTCTGTGCATTACAGAGACATGACTTAAGGTGGCGAAAGGGCTTCTGGGAAATAAAAGGCAAAATAAAGAGACGGTCCAGATGAACATGTATCTCTGAGCTCTTTATTTTACATATGAAACTCCGCACTACCAACATCAAACCAGGAAAAAATTTGATTTTGAATCATTAAAAGGTTCAGAATTTTTTTGTTTTTAACACCGATCTGGAAATAAATCTTCACAAGATATTCCACGTCTTTCATTTTCAAGCACGGCTCTGATAAACAGACAACTTTGTTTTTTTTTTTTTTCATTAATTTACGACTTTTAAACTCGTAAATTTACGACTTTAAATATGGCTTTTTTACGAGTTTTAATCTCATAAATTTACGAGATTTAAAGTCGTAATTTTAAAAATAAAATTTTCTTTATAAAGTGGCCCTAATACTCCGTCATAATAATGCAATTCGTCGTAGGTGAATAAATTACAGCTCAAAAAGATATTTGTTACTTTCGACGTGGAGCTATGGCATTTTATTTATGTCAAACCTCCGAGCAGAATTAAAACATCTCCGCACATGCTTCAAACATTCCGCGCGGACAAATCAGACCCTCATGAGTGCTTTTTCCTCCTCCAGGAACAGAAAAAGTCCTTGCACGCGAGAGACTGTCTACTCCTGCGTGCACTTCTGCGTGCAGAAGTAGACAGTGCAGCGTGCATGAGCAGAATCACAGTGAGCGCGCGCACATGCAACATTTTACTCACCTGTGCTCACGCAGACACTGGCTCTGCTCGTGGAGAAACATTCTGCTCACGCGAGTGAAAAGGGAGTTTTGACAATTGGGGGGCGGAGTAAGAGGACTGCACTGGCTTTCTTCTGATTGGTCTATTAAAAAGCTTACTGTTTCAATATAGTTTACTGGTAAACAAGCTGCCAGAAAGACTCGTCTCTGACGAAGTAACTGTGGCAGCATTTACAGGAACACTAAATGTGCTGTATATATTCTAACTTCTGAAAACATCTTTAAAGTTTTCCCCCATTTATTCACGTTTCTGATGAAGAAAGGACATTAGCTCAAAAATATCCTGATAACCCCAGAGGATAATTATCATCTAGAGTAGATGTTTACTATGGATTGAAACGGACAATTCTGTCTGGCACTTAATTAAGGCACAGAGACAGACTGACAGCTGATGAAAGTGCGAGTCTGTTGTTCTGGTTTGAAAAAAACAAACTCTTAAGCGATAAAAGGAAGAAACATGCGGTTTTTTTTATTTTTTTTTTTTTTTTTGTGGGTCTGATTTGCCAGTAGAGAATGCTAGATGTGTGCGGGGAGATGTCTTATTTCTGCGTGGAGTTTTGGCATAAATAAAACGCCATATGGGGCTCCTTTAAAACACACACCACCCCTGCAGACTCAGTGTTGTATTGTTGTGAATCAGTGTAGTGATGGGCAGGGCTTCTAAAGTTTGATTTATGGTATGTGCATCCATCTTTGAAAAACTTGGATGTTGTGTGTTTTTGTGGGAGAAACGAAAACATGCTGTTGGCTCTAGGATAATGTCATGATATGGGTGGCAGCTACATGTAGCAGCTGGTGGAGCCCCAGGAATCGAGTCATTTTACTTCCGGGTAGGAATTAATTATTTTTTAGTGCTACAAAGGTAATATTAAATAAGGTAAGGTAATTTAAATCACTTGTGACTTGACTCTGACTTTAGCCCTTCGAGTCAGAAAGACTTGCTATTTTTCCTCAAGTCCAACAATTAAAAAGTATATTGAGAAATTTACATTCATGTGTGGTGTCGGCCCAACATGTAATCAAATCAGGGCCACGCTGGATTGATCTGACAGTCCAACAATCAAATTGCAGAAAAACGTAACCCTGCCCTCCCCTGTTAAAAGCGTGAGCATTTGTTAAAATTAAGTCAATTAAAGTAGACTTTTCTGGACATTTGGCCTAGTTGGCTGATTAATCAACTGGCTGAGATTTACAGAGTCACAGAAAAATTTAAATTCTTCAGAAGCTGTACTCGACCAATCCCAGTTAAAATCTCCAGCCATTAGGAGCTTGTTATAGTTTACCTTAGACAGAAAGAGTTTTAAATATGACAATGCCTCCTTGGCAGCAGATGGGGGTATTTAGCACCCAAACACACTTAAAGAGAGGGATTTGGCTATTACCACTTTCAAGATTAATAGTTCCATCTGTTTAGGACTGGATATGGATAAGACAATTGAGGTATCAAATCTAGATTCAACATAGATGTCTACACCACCTTTTTTAGGTCCTGTCTGTACAACAGACATTATATCCATTCACCTTTACCTCATCATTAGTAATAGTTTTTGTCAGCCAGGTGAGATAACCACAACATCAGCATTTATTGATTTTATCCAAATCTTGACCATGTCCATTTTAGGTAGCAAACTGCGTATATTAAGGTGAACAATGATTAGCCCATTTGTTGCTCTCAAGTCAGCAGGAGTCTGGATATATTGCGGTTCAGGTCGCTGGGTTATGTTGGATATTTCCAGATAAAAGTAAAAGGCAGAGTCATATAGAGCATGAACATTTTGTAGTTTCCCCATGTATATCTGAGCAGGTATTTAGGACGCATTCCGCAGTGATCATAAACTCCTTGTAAAAAAAACCCCACTAGAATCAGTGCATCTAAGTGTCCCAAAAGAGCATTTCAAACTTCTGGGTATTCACCCAGGTTGCGTTGTTTGGCCTCATGTCCCAGACTCCCATCACACATATTAAAATAATGAAGGATTCCATTATCATCTGTTTTATATGGGTGAATAAATTGAAAGGTGTTTTCAGATACTGCCGGAAGTTAAAACAGACCTAAGTTAGTCTCCAGAGGGATGTTGTAGGCTAAAGTTAGTTAGCTCGGTTGAAGATTCATCAGAAGTAAGCCCCCTGGCCTGTGGATGTAGAAACCCAAGCTAGTTGATTTTTCTCAGGGAAGCTTCAGCATGATCAGGTCCCTGGCCTGAGGGAAATAATTGGCCCAGGGTAGTCAACTTGGCTTCGACAATATGCAGCCGGAAAAGGCCCCACCACCTGCAGCTTGTAGCAGACCCAAGTTTGTTGACTCGTTCAGGAGGATGCAGCAAGGACAACTCCTCTCTCCCAGCGTGCAGGGTGTGGCCGGCCCAGAATAGTCGACTTGCTTTGGAAAGTGCAGGAAGGGCTGGCCTGTCCCTCCACTCGAGGCTTGTGGAGGAGTTATGTTTAAAATCTGTTACAATTGTTAGACCGACAAACAATTACAATCTTCCTCTTTTCCTTTCGGCTTTTCCCTTCAGGGGTCACCACAGCGAATCATTTTCCTCCATCTAAGCCTGTCTTCGGCATCCTCCACTCTAACACCAGCCACTTTCATGTCTTCATTCACTGCATCCATAAACCTCCTCTTTGGTCTTCCTCTAGACCTCTTTCCTGGCAGTTAGCTTTGCTGATTGTGTTATTCCCATCCTTTTTTCTTAAGCCTCTATCCCTTCCTGGGTCATGATCCTGCTAGATAGAGCCTGTTCCGGGTAGTGATGGGTGAAAGCAAGGGTACATCTGCACTGGTCTAGGAGCTGTCATGGGAAGGAACTGCTAGGCTAAGCGGAGAGCAGTCAGTAGTTGCTGCTGTAGTTTAAAGTTGTGCGTGTGCAAATTATATTTTGTTCTTGTTTTTTGTATTTCGTAATGCTTGTACATGTGGATACAAAATTGCAAGAATTACACACACAAATTGAAAGTCTATTTTCGCTTTATAAAAATGGCAAACACTGTTGTTCGGTATTCGCTGACTTATTGGCGTTTTTTTATTCGTGGTTTCATGGATTAGCTGATTTTTTTCAGTAACGTTAAAGCCAGTTTGTTACAAACCCTCTAACAACTCAAGATGCTTGTTTGAGGTGCTCATAAAATCTCATTATATCAATAATCTATTTTAAAGTCAGTGAATTGCATCAGATTAATATAAACATATTCTAAACGTGTAGTAGAATATCATTGTATTTCAAAACAATTGTTTATAAATGTGTTACCTCAAATTGAATTGAAGGATGAAAAGAACTGAAAAAAAATCAGAATCAAATCGATCCACCCTCTTCTTAATCACATCAAATCATTTTTGGAAATTATAATGATACCCTAGTGGAGACCCCCCCAAAGCGCGGAGGGGGCTTGACTGTTTTTGTTCTGAATAATAATAAAAAAAAAAAAACTCTATATGTTTAGCAAAACTAATGATTGTTTAATAAATGTTTTACAAAGCATGATTAGAAGTGTCTTTGATGAGTATGGATGAGTAACTGACATCCTTCCAGTGAGGTTGGGGTGTTGGGGTGTGCAGATTTATCTGATAGTTATACTCGGCAAAACGGGGTATACTGTACTTATTTTTTTATGTCCTTTGAAGGTGAAATCAAGTAACACGGAGAAAGTTGATGAGAGAGCACCAAGAGGGACACAGAGAGAATCTGAAGTTACATATGATGAAAGTAAATAAACACATTGAAGAATTAAAGTTGAATATATTTTAACTTTGGAGTTAAATAACTACCGTCTTTTTTTATCTTTTCCAGTTGTTCCTGAACTCATATTTGCATTGGTCGGAGACTCAAACTCTGTTGAAAAAGAAAAGAGAAATCTCTTACTTGATCATGACGAACAAAAATCAGAAAAATTGTTTTCATCCAAACTGTATGACTTGTGTGGTCGACACATCTGTGTCTTGAACATGCTTGATCTTCCAAACATTGATTCAATCGCATCAAATCAAGGAGTTCATGCTTTCATCCTGCTGGTAGCAAACGGTCAGCACAGCAGTCATTACAGATCAGGAATGCAGTGGTTAGAGAAAACCTTTGGAAAACAATGTTTTCCTTATGTCATCACAGTTGTGACTCATAACCCACATGAAAACTGTGAAAATGCAGTTACAGATTTAAAAACTTTCAGCAGTTTCTCAGAGAAAAGATACCATACATCAAACAGAATAATGGATGAAAATGAATTAGCAGCTCTTTTGGAAAAAATAAATGTCATGGTCTCTGAAAACAAGCCTCCATGCTGCAGTTTTCTGACGACTGACATGAATAAAGAAAGGAAAGAAAAAATGGAACAAAAATCTCTGAGTGAAGAAGGAGTTGCCACAGGTAAGTTATAATATAAATGATTAAAAAAAATGACTGTTTTATAATGCTTGGAGCTGAGTTGAAATTGGATTTTGTCACAGTGGAAACGCTTTAACATCTTTAGAAAACTTAGTTTTCGATTTAGTTTTATGTGTGACACGTATATGGGGTAAGATAACTGTCAAAAAGAAACGTATTTATAAATAATATTTTATATTTACAAAAAGAAATTTGTATTCTTAAATACAAAGTTGTCCATATATTTAAATTTTGCACACAACTTTGCAGAAAAATATGACTACAACTTTTAGTTTTGCGTTTAACATGTCTCTTTTGAATACAACTTTTCTTCATTTTGAATACAACTTCTCTTTGTCTTGAATACGAATTTCTCCTGTTCACAAACTGTCAAAAATATGTCACGGGTTCACAGGCTTACACATCGAGTCCGGAACATCGATTGATCCAACTATTCATTTAAACTAAAACATAAATAAAACAAAACATTTTTCAGAATAGTATTGATGCCATAACAAGAAAATTATCTGGTTAACCAAAACTGTTGAAATTTTAATAAAACACAACAAAACACATTGATCTCCGACTGCATTTTGTGGTTGTCAGCTGATTGTGTAAACAATGTAGCAGGGGATAGTTTCAGACCCAGAAGTGGTAATGAAGGACCCAAAGGGAGTTGCAGACATGCCAGTCCAGTTAATAGGTAGGGAAGAAAATATGTCTGTAAAATTAGTTGAAAATAAGAGGATGACAACACAAAAAACAGCTAAGCTAATTCTCAGCCAAAGTAGATGGTCACCCGAGTGTTGGTGCTGTATAAACAAACAAAGAAACTAATTAAAAAAATAGTCAATAGGATCAGAATGTCTAACTTTCTTTCTGTTTCGTTTTTTTCTTTCTTTTTGACTAAGGTTAGAGTTATCTGACACTTAGCCTTCTTTAGCTCCGAGTTACCTTTGCTGATTGTGTTATTCCCATCCTTTTTCTTAAGCCTCTATCCCTTCCTTGGTCATGATCCTGCTAGAACAGGGGTCTCAAACTCAATTCAGCCGGGGGCCGCTGGAGGCAGAGTCTAAGTGAGGCTGGGCCGCATCAAGATTTTCACAAGAAAATCGCTGATAAAACATTCCAATGTTCTCAAACATCTTTATTTTAACACAAAATAATGAATTAAATAAATTAATTCATTCATTTTAAAAAATGAGTTAAGAAAACAACCATTAATAAATAATAATAATAATAATAATAAGAATGACCATACAGCAGATACAGACGACTGAAGAAACCACATATTGACTGACTAAAGCAGTGTTTCTCCAAAGGTGGGGCGCGGCCCCTTGGGGGGAATGTGAATAAAAACATGTTTATTTTAGTTATGGGTATTGTGCATAATCCTATATAGTAGTTGATAATAAATTAAATATAGCAAAAACTACCTAAAAATGCATTTGGTGGCAGAAAGAGCCACTGTTTACAGTGAACCAATGAAAAAGAACTGATAAAAGACAGATTTAATGAAAAACAAGGAAAGACTTGTTTTTACTTTGTCTGAAGGTTTTTGGAAGGATTCTCAAACAGAAAGAAAGAAAGAAAGAAAGAAAG
>NC_050519.1:19053000-19055276 GCF_002922805.2 Oryzias melastigma | reverse complement strand
TTTATTTCTGAGCTGAGAACACCGCGCTCACTGAAGCTGCTTACATACCAGCCGCGTCTGCGCACAATCAAGCTCACACTTTCAATGAAAAGTCAATGCAAACGCGCGCACACCAGAATTCCTGGCCTTTGTGTCTGGAGCGAGCGTAAGTTTTTAAGTCTGGATTCAAGCTCTACATACAAACCGGGCACGCACTGAATCTTCAATCCGGTTCAACATTTCCACACACAGTCTGAGCAGCGCAGAGCAGTGACCAACCAGGGACTCTGATTTAGGAGCTGCTCATGTGGCGTCTGGTTCAAACATGTTCACAAAACAGATATTAATCATTGCGGTTTGTGTCCGACAGACAGACAGACAGAGTTGTGGCAAAAAAATATGGAGCAACATTTCGGGGATTTTCAACTGCTTTCACTCTCTGCTCCGAGATTCTCCCTGTTGTAGATGCAGAGGAGCGCTAATGAACGGTAAAAACACAATAGAAGAAGAATCTCCTCTCTGCTACTGCGTGCGTGACCGCGCTGCTCCGGTGTGGATACCACCTGCTGAGCGCGGTCTGCGCGGGTTTATGAACGTGCGATCAGCTGAGCATGCATTCATAATCCCGCGCAGACCGCGTTCTTGAACTCACCGCACGCGGCCGGTGTGGAAATAACTTTGAAGATTCTGCTTGCGCGCGGGCATCACTCAGTATTCAAGTATTCAGTCTCTCGCGCGAGGAGTTTTTCTGCTCATGGAGGAGGAAAAAGTGCTGTCGAGGGTCTGATTTGTGCGCACGGAATGTTTGATGCGTGTGCGGAGATGTCTCATTTTTGTGTGGACTTTTGACATAAATAAAACTCATGTGTCTCCCATTCATTCTAAGCATGATTCTAAGTGAGACATCCAGCTCCTTCCACACCCAGCGCAGCTTTAGAAACTCGCTTTTTGACAAGCGGCAGGCTGTGAATTTGTCACGCGGCAAAAGAGGGGCGGGGCACGGGAATCACGTTCAGTGTGAAAGCACTTCCAGCAGCTTCATGGCTCCTCCTCTGTCCAGCTGAATGAATGAATGAGGGAGGAGGTACTGGAGAACCCGCCGATGTCCCGCCTCCAGAGTCATATACCTCACTGTGATTGGTTCGTTCAGCTCTGAACACAACAACTGTCATCCATATCAGCCTTGCGGGCCGCACTAACAGTAATCTTTCATATGAAGACGGGGGCCGCAAATCATCATCCCGCGGGCCGCAGGTAGCCCGCGGGCCGCGAGTTTAAGACCCCTGTGCTAGAGCCTGTTCCGGGTAGTGATGGGCGAAAGCAAGGGTACATCTGGACTGGTCTAGGAACCAAAGCGGGCACGGCCGCCCCACCTGTCATGGGAATGAACTGCTAGGCTAAGCGGAGATCCCCCATGCTAACATACCGCTGCTGGGCGAACAGAGAGACAGGGATCCCTCCGCTGCCTCGTCTGCCGTTTTATTTTTTTTCATCATTCTCCAATTATAGCTTTTTTTGCCACCATTTCCAGGTCCGTTTCATGTTTATATCCTCTGCTGTTGTCGCCTGACAAAATAAATAAAATATAAGTGGCAGGACTTGATTGTTACCATTTTTTTCCCCCAGCACGGGCTACAATATTAAGATCATGTTCCTGCCATCATAGTTTAATGAATGAGTCACAACGCGCATGCGCATCGACGTTTCGGACTCGATGTACTTTTTACAGTTTGTTAACATGAGAAATTTGTATTCAAGACAAAGAGAAGTCGTATTCAAAACGAAGGAAAGTCGTATTCAAAAGAGACATGTTAAACGCAAAACTAAAAGTTGTAGTCATATTTTTCTGTAAAGTTGTGCACAAAATTTAAATGTGTGCACAACTTTGTATTTATGAATACAAATTTCTTTTTGTGAATACAAAATATTATTTATAAATGCATTTCTTTTTGACAGCTATCTTACCAAATAGACATGTCTTTTTGATTATAATTTGTCTTTGTTTTGAATACAACTTTTCTTTGTCTTGAATACAAAATTTTTCCTGTTAACTCACTGTCAAAATACTTCACAGGGCAACAGGCATATACATCAAATTTGGAACATTGATTGTTCACATTGCATATGTGCATTGTAGTTTAATGTATTTTAAGATAAGATCTTTTAGAATGTTGATCCAGTAACAGAAAAATTATCTTGATAGCCATAGCTCTGCTGAAAATTATGTAATACTGCGTTCACATAAGAAATACAATTTTAGAGACAAATTCATGCCTTACCAGGGACTTCTATCTCAC
>NC_050519.1:19035760-19052855 GCF_002922805.2 Oryzias melastigma | reverse complement strand
AAAAACTGAAAAATATTAAAAAGTTTAGGAGGCATGAGCAGGCAGCCCCTCCAGCCCACAATGGCTCTCTGTCTGTTGGCACATAGAGCGAGCAAGCTCCCCTGACCTCCAGAAGCTGGTCTGACAGGCTTACGATCGGTACAGGATGTATCCCACCTTCGCTCAACAGTAACCCTGTAATCCCGCTGCCCCAGCGGGTTAAGGAAATGGATTGAAGTTCAGGACAAAAATGCTCTCTTTGGATTAATATTCTACCTGCTGACTGAATCGCTGAAAACTTCTTGTACCCAAAGCTCAGTTCCTGATTGGCAGATGTGATGTGGGGAAGTGCCAAAATTCAGATATTTGAGCACTGGCTGCATCGCCCAATTGGCACCTTGCCACTCAAACTGTACTGCTGCCAGATCTCAGTACTGCACCAGTCGCTCAGATCGCCCACGGGACTTCTGACTCTCTCAATTCAGCCATCAATTTATAAATTTAACTACTCTAAATTAAATAAATCCTAATTAAGTTTGCTTTGGTTGCCCTCAGCAGGGAGCTGCTGACTCCGACAGTCGACATGGCGGTCAGCAGTCTCCCTGACTTATTTTAGGTTTGTTTTGCCAAAGAGCCACCATTGAGAGATGAAAGAGCCACATGTGGCTCTTGAGCCGAAGGTTGCAGACCCCTGGTTTAAACAATTAGACTAACCTCCTGCATGCTTGTTTTTTCTGTTTGTGGCCAGGTACCAAGTGACCCACTAGTCAATACCGATATTCTTCAGTAGCCCGGGAGTGGGGCACAGCACTCTTAAAGTACATAGCAACCCTTAATATGTGCTCCAAAAAATGTCTTTAACAGCTGCAACACAGTTATAGCAGCTGTAGTCATCCATGTAGAACAGGGGTCTCAAACTCAATTCAGCCGGGGGCCGCTGGAGGCGGAGTCTGGGTGAGGCTGGGCCGCATCAAAATAAATAATAATTATTAATTAATTAATTTTTAAAAATGAATTAAAAAAAATCAATCATGAATAAATACAATGATAACCATGACCATACAGCAGATACAGACGACTGAAGAAACCACATATTGACTGATTGACTTGAACAGTGTTTCTCAAATGGTGGGACGCGGCCCCTTGGGGGAATATGAATAAAAACATGTTTACATTAGTTATGGATATTGTGCATAATTCTATGTAGTAGTTGATAATTAATTATATATAGCAAATACAATCTCAATCAATCAATCAATCAATCAATTACACTTTATTAATCCCAGGGGGGGGGAAATTAGGTGGTGGGCAGCAGCTGTTACTACAGCGCTTATCGCCCGAAAAAGACACATGAGGGTACAGGAAAGGAAGGATGTCAAAAATCAAGTATCTTCAGCCCGTGTCGCACGAGGGCGGCATGAGTTAAAAGTACAAGCAAAAATACATCGACATTGAAGCACATTTATTTCACAAGACAAAAAGGTCCACAAACTGACTCCCAACACGTCCAGCCAGGTGGCAGCTGTGCGCGATAGCACAGCGCTCTAAGGCACAGTCGAGGGGGGGCCTGAGAGAAGAGAGAGTCACCAAGAGGTTGAATTTGTGGTGAAGGTCATGGCAGGGGAGGAATGCAGATTACCATGACGACGGGCTCAGTTTCTCACACCTTCCGCGGAGTTGTTTTGGGGGGGGTTCCTGATTAGAGATGTTTGTTTTCTCGCAGACAGACAAAGCTTTCTGTCTGCCTGCTGAAGTCCAGGTGCTGCGTTATGGCGGAGAAATTCACAGATCTGGTCAATTTTCTTGATTCCCTCCAAGTCGAGCCGACACTCGCTCCATGATGGTTTCCAGCCTTCCAAGGGAGACTTCGATGCGATACACGCGGGCAGACTGAGCATCGATCTTGGCCTCCAGTCCAATCTCAAAATGCATTTGGGAGAAGAAATGCCGTGAACCAATGAAAAGAACTGAATCTCTGAGAAAAGGCAGAATTCAATTCACTTTATCTGAAAGATTTGGAGGGATTCTAAGAAAAAAAAGAAAGAGGAAAAATTAATAAAACAGATTATTTGGTAGTTTTTTTATTTATTTTTTCTTTAATGATAGTAAAAGTACAATATTTTGATGTTTTGAGGAGATATACGTTTAACTTGAGCAAATTCACTGATACTAATGAGATTTGCAGCAAAAAGTTCTTGGGGGGCGGTGAGAGAAAATAATTGAGAGACATTGGACCAGAGAAAACTATTTTATTCAGTTTCAAATGTCTGTATTTACAGAACCTTCTTCATTTCTGAGCTGAGATCAGCGCTCACTGAAAGGTCAACGCAAACGCGCCCACACCAGCATTCCTGGCCTCCACATCTGGAGTGCGCGTAACCGTGCGTTGCTACGCAAGGTTTTAAGTCTGGTCTCGAGCTCTACCATTGACTGTACATAAAAATAATTATTTTTACAGTCAATGACTCCTACGCACAAATCGGGCACGCACTGAACACACACTGAATCTTCAGTCCGGTTCAACATTTCCACGCACAGTCTCAGCAGCGCAGAGCTGTGACCAATCAGGGGCTCTGATTTGGGAGCTGCGTGTGTGGCGTCTGCTTCATAGCACTGAAGTGCTGAACATGATCAAAGAGAAATGAATCAGTTTGTGTCCGGTCGGGTTAATAAGACACCCAGACAGACATTTAAAAGGACAGAGTTGTGACAACTAAAAACATGGAGCAACATTTCGGAGATTTCCACCGTTTTACTTTTTGCTCCGAGATTCTCCCTGTTGTAGATGACAGAGGAGCCCTAATGAACAGTAAAAATACAACAGAAGAAGAATCTCCTCTCTGCTACTGCGTGCGTGACCGCGCTGCTCCGGTGTGGATACCACCTGCTGAGAATGCGTTCATAAACCCGCGCAGACTGCGTTCTTGAACGCACCGCACGCGGCCGTTGTAGAAGCACCTTTGAAGATTCTGCTCTCTCGCGCGCGCACACGCATGCTCGTCGGAAAGGAAAGAGCGCTCGCGAGAGTAGGATTTGTCCGCGTGGAATGTTTGATGCGCGCACGGAGAATTCTTATTTCTGCTGAAGTTTTGACATAAATAAAACGCCTCCCATTCATTTTAAGTGAGACATCCAGCTCCTCCAACACCCGGCGCGGCGTCAGAAACTCGCTTTTTGACGAGCGACAGGCTGTGAACTTCTCACGCGGTGAAAGAGGGGCGGGGCACGGGAATCACGTTCAGTGTGAAAGCACTTCCAGCAGCTTCATGGCTCCTCCTCCCAGCTGACTGGAGTAATGAATGAATGAGGGAGGAGGAACTGGACAGACCGCCGATGTCCCGCCTCCAGAGCCATATACCTCACTGTGATTGGTTCGTTCAGCTCTGCACACAAAAACTGTCATTCATATCAGCCTTGCGGGCCGCACTAATAGTAATCTTTCATATGAAGTCGCGGGCCGCAAATTATCATCTCGCGGGCTGCAGATAGCCCGCAGGCCGCGAGTTTGAGACCCCTGATGTAGAAGCTTATTAATTTGCAGATAGCACATTCTCTTGTCTAACCTCAGAAGCCAAACAACTCAATTGATTAGTTCTGAGTCTTTAATATTTTTCATTGTTCGGCCAAAGGGAGTGGAGGCGGGATTTACCAAATGTAGGGAGGTGGAAGGCCCCGCTTTGATGAGCGTCTGACTGTTTAAATATAAATTTGAATTTTGGCCTACTGCATCAAAATGAGAATGCATTACACCTGGGAGGCACATGGGGTTTTAACTATGCAACAGATCTGACGTTATTTTGAAATGAATATAAAGCAATCCATGAGCTGAAATCCATCCATCCATCAATCCATCTTCTTGACCGCTTCTTCCCTTTCGGGGTCGCGGGGGTGCCGGAGCCTATCCCGGCTACTGATGGGCGAAGGCGGGGTACACCCTGGACAGGTCGCCAGTCTGTCGCAGGGCCTCAATCACACACCCATCCACTCTCACATGCACACCTAGGGGCAATTTAGAGTCATCAATTAACCTATGAAGCATGTTTTTGGACGGTGGGAGGAAGCCGGAGTCCCCGGTGAAAACCCACGCATGCAAGGGGAGAACATGCAAACTCCACACAGAAAGGTCCCAGCCGGGATTCGAACCGGGGCCTTCTCGCTGTGAGGCAAGAGCGCTAACCACTGCGCCACCGTGCAGCCCCCATGAGCTGAAATGTCATTTTAAAATATTACATTGTAAATTATGAAATGCATTTTCAACATTAAAGGTCAAATTGCATTATTTAAATTATGACATCAAAAACCTATGCCCATTTACAATGCAATTGATTTTGTTTTCATTCAATATTTTATTTTTAAAATTGTGTTATTGAATTGAAACAGCTAGATAGCTCAGGGGGCTAAGTACAGGGTTTGCACACAAGAGCCCTGGGTTAAATCCCGGGGTGTCCTCTGTTCTCCATACAGATTGGGTCCCTAGCCAAGACCCTTTGACGCTGCTGCCTAACTTGGTTTCTGTGCCCTTCAAGTACAGGTTTGTGTCAGGAAGGGCATCCGGCAAAAAAAACTCTGTCAAAAAATCACTGATGCGAAACAGTGGGGGCTGATTCGCTGTGGTGACCCCAAAAATGGGATAAGCCGAAAGGTGAATAACAAGTATTATTGAATTGAAAAATGTAATATTAAATTCTAAATTGCAAAATGTATTTTCATATGAAAAGCCTGAATTAAATATTGAATTGTCAATTGAAAAATGCATTTTCAAATTCCATGATGCATTTGCAAATTGAATTTTCAATTGAGAAATGCATAATACTTTGAATTATTAGAATTATTCAAATGCACTTGTAACGCAGAGGCATTTGAATCCATAAGCAACCAAGGTTTAATAAAAACCAAAAACAAAGAGCAGATTTATTTTTAGCATTAGACATAGGTAAAACAGCACATCTGGACAAAATAACTCTTTGTGAAACAGAACAAGAAGGAAGTTTCTTCAACAACACTCAAGAGCCACAACCCTGCCAGTTTTCCAGCTTTCCCTACCCAATTTGCTGAGGAATATATGACTCGTGATTTTTCATTCTGATTGACTAAAACAATAAAACAATTCAGTTTAGATGGTCAACCTTCTGCGGGAAACAATCAAGGTTGCAGATCTCGTGGGCCACAGTTAGTCTGCCCTGGTGTACCTCATATCATATTGGTATTGCAAGAAATGCATAAACTTGGTTTCAATACATGGTAAATGACATATACTTATATAACGCTTTTCTACCTTCCTTGAAGGCCCAAAGCGCTTTACAGTCACAGACCAGTTCACCCATTCACACACATTTACACATGGATGGTGGCTCCGCTGCCGAGCACTTGTGCCAACCTTCCACCAGAGGCAATTTGGGGTTGAGTGTCTTACCCAAGGACACTTTGACACATGGACGGGCAAGGCAGTGATTGAACTAGCAGTCTTCTGATCAGGAGTTGACCACCCTACCGCTGCACCATGGCCACCCATGGTGGCTGTGATAATATTTATCTAGCAGATTCCACATTTTTCATGTAAATTGATATTTCTCCTTACTCAGCAGTCAGTCATGGTGGAGCGTGGGTGATGTCATTGAAGGTCATTTGAGCTGATGTAGAGATAAAGTATTAGTTCAAACGACCAAATACAACTATGTATAATGGGTTGTGTAACATGTACTATTTTTTATAGGTTACAAAGTTAAAATATGAGATATTTCTCTTTTAAGTTATTTGCTAAACTGAAATCATTTTCATGTTGACTCAAACTGGTCATTCTTCCTACAGATTCTTTCAAAAAGGACACAGATGGAAACAAAAAAGAGGTCAGATATTTTCTCACTAAAAACAGGAGATTCTTCTTTTCTATCTAGTATATTTTTATGTCAAACAGACCATGATACTACATAAACCAAATTAACTCAGTCCTGATTTTGACCAAGAACAGATTGTTCCCCAAACGTTAATAAGAACAGTCAATTGGAACATATTCTTTTTGTAGGGTGATCCAGTAAAGAAAGATAATGAAGCTGAAAACTCCAAGAAGACAGACGACAAGACAGTGGAACAACCTGAAGAAACATCTGCTCCTGTTGACGCAGATGACAAAGGTGAAGATTTGTTGAGGGTTAAACTACTTTAATAGAATGTCTGATATTGATTTATACTTGTGTAAATAGTATGCCTCTTTAAAGGCCTCGTGCAGTGGCAATTTTTTAAAAAAATTTAGAAAGTCAATGGAACTTGGAAAACGAATCTGATAAAAATATTCACTTAAAATGATCCAGCGTGATTTTATTGATCATTTTATGGTCGTGCACAACTTCAAATTTGGGCGATAGGTGTTGATGGGCGGGGGCTGCGCTTGACGTCACTTCAGGGATCCCAGAGTGTAAACAACAATGGCGGACGGTTTGAGAAGCGACGTAGACCACGATTTAGCGGATATTTCTTTGGATAAAGGTGATGACCCTTCATCAAACACGGGAATTTTAACGACACGGGGTTCGGAGGGTGTACAGCCCTACCAGTTTGAACTGGAGGTTTCCTCATCTGAGGATACAGGGGCTTCGGATGACGATGGTGAAAGCTCATACAGCGATGGCGCCGAGAAGACGATCAAACTTGACTATTTAGAGGAAGTAAAAGTCCTAACAAGGTTTCCGTAGGTGAGCCTGCGGAAGGATCATTACTGGAAAAGGAAAGGCGCCGCTGCTGCCGCGGAGCGTCCTTTGTCGTCCTCCTCCAGGGCCGAGGCGGACGGAGCCACCCCCCACCCGGGTCCGCTGCTGCTGCGGCGACGGGTGGGCTCGCTCCCTGGCCGCCCTCTCGGCCTCCCTTGCCCCGTACGGAGGCCACCCCCCCGGCCTCACGGCCCCGGGACGGAGTAAAAACCGTCCGGCGAAACCACGGCGCCCCCCATGCCCGGCCCGGGGCCTCGGAACCGCAACCCCCCCTCAGCACGGCGCGGCGGCCTCACCCTGGCCGTCCGACGCGCGCCTGCCAGTGCCCGTACACCCCCCGCGTTCCTCCTCCGGAGGGCCGGGGAGGGCTCAAAGGCTCCCCCTGACCGGGGAGCGCCCCTCTCCTTCATTGAAACGGGAAATTCATGAAGGGAGATCTCCTTCTTCGGCACATTACTGCACCCAAATACCACACTCCTATTCACCATTATCCCGTTCGAATCCCCAAATCCACGGCAGTCCAAATTCTATTATGTTAAGTAATTCCATGCCCAGAAAGTCATCACAACACTAGCGGATCTAGCTGTATGTTCCTGTACTGACGTCACACGACCTATGACCTACTTATCGGTGGCTGCACAAAATCTGAGCGACCGCGCTATCTTTGAACGCTTGTAGAGAGTGCACGGGGCCGCGGGTGACAAAATAATTATACGGGGGTTCATTTGTGACATGAAAAAATCACGATTTTCACCGCACAAGGCCTTTAAACATTTCTGATACAGTGAAGTAACAGTGGTGAAAGAAAAGTGCATATAAAAATGCTCCTAAGCAGCTATAGTTCAACCTCAAGGTAACACTAAAGCAAAATCTACTGACAAAATAATTCTTGATGAAACCAAACAGGAAGGAAGTTTGTCCATCAACACTTCAAAACAGTTTGCCTTGGAAGTACAGAAGAATTGTTCGATTTCCTCCTTAAAGGGTAACCGAACCCTAAATCAACTTTGTTTGGCTGTTGACATCCATAAATGGGGCTCTAAAAGTGCTCTCTGTTGGTTGTTGCCAAATTTTTGACAAATTAAAATAAACTTGTTTAATTCATGAAAATAGTCTAAAACTGCATTTGTGCTGCTGCCATCTACAGGTTGAAACAAGGTATTGCAGTTGAATTTTCTGAGTGGTCAACTGGTGTAAGTCTCAGAAGTGTGACATCACCATGCTCTGAGCTCCAGTATAAAAGCTCCGCCCAACTTTGATTCTGGTATGGTCGGTTGTTAGCTTCAGCGTGGTTCGTAGGTGTATTACTTTCAGTTTTCAAAGATCTACTGACTTACAAAACTTTCTAGTGGACTTGGAAGTTAGGGAAAAGAGGTTGAGTGCAGTTGGCGTTATATCCAGCAAACTCTGTCCTGGTGATGGATTTAATGAACGTTTCATTCTGAATTGTTTGTTTTTTAGCATGTTGGCCTTTTATACTAGCGGCATTTTACCACTCTCAGACTGTGGTTCCCTTCGGATCTGCAAACCCTCAGCTGTGTCGGCAGCCCTGCTGTTGGGCTTTGGAAAAAACAGCATCTTAATTATTTCTATATTTTACTGGATTGGTCCTTGCCTGTTTGCTGTTATAGACAGACACATGCGCGAACGGGCGTGATTGCTATGTGGCAACTCGCATCACCAGAATACAGCTGTTTCAATGTAAGACATGCAGGAATCAACCACAAAAATCAGGCTAGCTGTTTCTCGTCAGTTTCAGGCATTCTAAGCATTCCTACTTTTGCCTGCCTGCCTGCCTGTGTTTTGACTCTCGCCTGTTTTTTGTCTCCCGCCTCGCTCCAATGTTTGACCCTGGCCTGTCTCCTGACTACGTTTTGCCTTGCCCTTATACTTGTTACTTTTGCTATTAAATTCAAGTTGCACATGGATCCACTCGCTTCAGCTCCTTCGTTACACAACCACACCCACATTCCTCATGTGTTTGCATCCTATGTTCCATTTGTTTTAGCTTCTTTGACTTTTTTTCAATTTCTTTACATTGACTTAACATTGAGACTTGAAAGCCCCGCCCCCTTGTGTGAATGCACCTTAACCTGGCGTACCAGTCCTGCGTCTGGTACAGCGGCACTGCGCTTGGAGCCGGTACACGTCTGATACCAGGTTAGGGTACTGGTGAGACTCAGAGGTTGGGGAGCCCTGATTTAATTGGAAAAACGACAAGTTGGGGACACCCAAAGCAGCGGTTTTGATGCGGAAGGGGTCCTTAACAAAAATCCATATGTGATGACTTCAGAAAGAAAATGTGTTGGTTATTCATTTCCGCTTTGATTCACTTATGTGTTGCTTGTTTCTTTTGTCGTTATGTTATGGCTTTTATTGTCTTGTTGTTGGCTTTTGTCATCATGCTTCGGCCTTTGTCGCTGTGCTTCCGCTTTTGTTGCTGTGTCTTTTGCATTATGTGAGCCATGTCGGCCATCGTACAGAAGGCCTAATAAAATGTTGTTACTTCTGAAGTTGGTTGCTAAAAATCAAAGTGAAATCATTTTCCATGTTGAGTCAAACTGGTGCTTTCTCCTGCAGATTCCTTAAATGTGGACACAAGTGGAAACAAAGGAGAGGTCAGACATTTCCTCAACAGAAACAAAAGATTTGCTATCTTCTTTTCTCTATTGCTTTCTATTGAACAGACCATAATACTATAAATATAAAATTAACTTAGTTTTTATTTAGTCTAAAAGCATGTTGCCCGCCAGAGTTCAGTTAGAATAATAACATTAAACGCTGTCATTTATTTAGGGATATCCAGTAAAGAAAGATGATGAAGATGAACTCTCCAAGAAGACAGACGACAAGACAGTGGAACAACCTGAAGAAACATCTGCTCCTGTTGACCCAGATGACAAAGGTGAAGATTTGTTGAGGATTAAGCTACTTTAATAGAATGTCTGATATTGATTTATACTTGTGTAAGTAGTGTGCCTCTTTAAACATTTCTGATACAGTGAAGTGACAACGGTGAAAGAAAAGTGCATATAAAAATGCTCCTAAGCAGCTATAGTTCAACCTCAAGGTAACACTAAAGCAAAATCTACCGACAAAATAATTCTTGATGAAACCAAACAGGAAGGAAGTTTGTCCATCAACACTTCAAAACAGTTTGCCTTGGAAGTACAGAAGAATTGTTCGATTTCCTCCTTAAAGGGTAACCGAACCCTAAATCAACTTTGTTTGGCTGTTGACATCCATAAATGGGGCTCTAAAAGTGCTCTCTGTTGGTTGTTGCCAAATTTTTGACAAATTAAAATAAACTTGTTTAATTCATGAAAATAGTCTAAAACTGCATTTGTGCTGCTGTCATCTACAGGTTGAAACAAGGTATTGCAGTTGAATTTTCTGATTGGTCAACTGGTGTAAGTCTCAGAAGTGTGACATCACCATGCTCTGAGCTCCAGTATAAAAGCTCCGCCCAACTTTGATTCTGGTATGGTCGGTTGTTAGCATCAGCGTGGCTCGTAGGTGTATTACCTTCAGTTTTCAAAGATCTACTGACTTACAAAACTTTCTAGTGGACTTGGAAGTTAGGGAAAAGAGGTTGAGTGCAGTTGGCGTTATATCCAGCAAACTCTGTCCTGGTGATGGATTTAATGAACGTTTCATTCTGAATTGTTTGTTTTTTAGCATGTTGGCCTTTTATACTAGCGGCATTTTACCACTCTCAGACTGTGGTTCCCTTCGGACCTGCAAACCCTCAGCTGTGTCGGCAGCCCTGCTGTCGGGCTTTGGAAAAAACAGCATCTTAATTATTTCTATATTTTACTGGATTGGTCCTTGCCTGTTTGCTGTTATAGACAGACACATGCGCGAACGAGCGTGATTGCTATGTGGCAACTCGCATAACCAGAATACAGCTGTTTCAATGTAAGACATGCAGGAATCAACCACAAAAATCAGGCTAGCTCCCTCATTTTTTTAACCAATTTTCACAAAACATGGCTCACATTAAAGCTTAGAAAATGATTGATGTCGTAGTAAATTAAAATTTTTATTATCTCTAAAAATGAGGCTGTAAATAGTGCAAGAACTGCGCCTTCTAATGTTCCAGGTAACACAGTGCTGTCAAATGAACATATTTAGCCTTTGTGTCAGAATCTACAAAAATGAGTTGTAAATGTTTATTACCCGAACCCAGAAAGGAGGGATTGATGAAGTTCAATGGCATAACTGACTAATGAACTTGACAAAGTCAAGTAACAAAGCCCATTTCCGATTAAAAAACTCTCCAAGTGCTTTACAAAGAACAAATAGTAATAACACTCTAACACATATGCAAAAACAGTTGGATAAGCAACAACTAGTAAAAATCTACCATCATGAAAAAAAGAAACTACATATTTTGTTATGTTTGCATTGAAGTTCTGTTCATGCAAGTTCTGTGGAGAAACTGGCATCGCTTTGCCCGGTCCCACTCTCCATATTTAGGTGTGATGCTTTTTGAGCTGGGGAACTATGGTGGAGGACTTTAGGCACACTGAGACCTTTAGCTGTGCCAGGGATTGGTTGAAGATCTTTGTGTAGACTGCAGTCAGCTGGTCTAAACCTTCAACCGGGGATTGGTTGAAGATCTTTGTGTAGACTGCATTCAGCTGGTCGAAACATTTCTCAGCACTTGGTCCAGAGCACCTTTGGGATCGGCAGCCTTCCTCAAATTGACTGCACGCGGGGTGCGTCTCATCTCGTGCTTGTCCAGGACAAGGACTGTGGGGTTGTGGGTTGTTGGGTGGAGTTGAGGTGCCCATGGTGTTGTGATATCAAAGAGGGCAAAAAAGAGGTTTAAGTTCCTTGCCAGCGTGTTGTCACCATCCTCAGCTCTGAGGTTTATCCTGTAGTTGGTGATGTGTTGGCCTTGTCTGCCAAACCTGTCAGCTGTCTTTTTTGTAGAGGTGGTTTTCAATCTTCTTCCTGTAGTCTGCTTTGGCTTTTCAAATGCCTCTCTTTAGGTTAGTATGGGCTGGACTGTAGGGGTATTTGCTTCAGGCGATGTTTCTCCTCCTCTTCAGAAGCTGTTTGACCTCCCGCGTCATCCAAGGCTTCTGGTTTGGGTAGACCCGGATGCGTTTGTCCACCGTGACTGTGTCTTTGCAGTTCCTAATGTAGCATAGCACACTGCAAACGTGTTTAAAGAGCAAGCTCCATCTCATCTCAAAAGCCTCTTAGTTCCACATTTTTAGAACAAAATCTTTTCCAGTCAGTAGAATTATAAGGTTTTTATAAAGTTGCATAAAATAGAATAGTAGGAAGAGCTTTCATCCATCAGCATCTCTTAGTAGAACCAGTTCTCTTTTCAGTTTGGAGTAGGGGTGTGCCAAAATATCGATATTGCGATATATCGCGATATTTAGTCCTGCGATCGATTCTCGATGGGTTCTCACCAAGTATCGATATTATATTTTCATTTAAAGAGGCTGTAGCGCTGAGCGTCTGAGTCACGCGCCGGAACTATGGGCGCACGCTGCGTCGGACTTTTAATAGCGATGCACGCGCTCATTCGGGAGAAGCACCGGTGAGATACAGGCTCTGTAGCGCGTGTGTGAAGCATGCCTACCTGTCAGCATTTATCATCCATCTGTAGGAGATCCACCCGGTAAGAAGTGACTTTGTCTGAGCGGTAGAATGTCAGCGATCACTTACTTCCTGTTTGCTGTGGGAACTGAGCGCGTGCTTCGCAGTTGTCTGTGTACGCTTCAAGGAGCGTCGGAATTTTCGCTTTCATGCACTTCAATGTTTAACCTGCTGGTGTACGGTGTAACTTTGATAAATTTATAATGTGACGTTTTCAAACAATGTAATTACTTGTTGCTAATGTTAATTTTAAAGTAATTCTCAAATAAAAAAGCAGGATTTGATGTATGAACTTAAATTTAAATGTAATTAAACTAAAGTACATGAATTCACTGTAAAATTAGGGAGAATGCTAATTAATTGAAGCACTTAAAATTATATTTATTGCCATTATTATGTGTGTTTTAAGGATTTTACCTATTGACTGCTGACTGACCAAATGGAAAAATGATAAAAATTGGAAAAATAATCTCAAGTAACAGTCTGAGTAAATCAGCCTTTATTTTTGGATGCTCAGCCCTTTTCAAGTGAGAGAAAAGTGCACAAAAAATTAGGTCAATTTTGAGAGAGGCTGTAAAACATTATATTCATCATCCTTTGGTGTGACGTTCTTTTGGAGGTAGATAGCTGTCACTACTTGACTTATTTAATATTTGTTCTGTTTACAACAATTCTGCACTAAGTAGTGTCACTGCTGATCATGTTTACTATTGTTAACATTGAATCTGACAGATAATTCCAATTCAGTTGTTGTCAATGTTTGTCAAAGACATAGTATTACTAATTTCAGCAATTTTGCACAAAAGTGTCTTTAATTTGTTGCACAAAATAAGAAAAGTTGTTTAGTATGATTGTGTTTAAGGTGAAAAAGATAAATGGGGATATATTTCCCCCCAAAAACATGTTCTATATAATGGTAGTTATTAGAGAGGATTTTTACCAATTATCGCAGTATCGCGATATTATCGATATCGTGAGCCATGTATCGCGTATCGTATCGTATCGTGAGGTACCCAGTGATTCCCAGCCCTAGTTTGGAGGTTAACATTCTTTTTGAATGGCCCCTGACTTGCTTTTCACTGGACTTCCCGCGGGGTGGGCGGGCGGTTGCCTGGTGGGTAGGGGCGGGTCTCCCTTGGAGGCCCTGGTTCATGCGTGGTGTTGGTGTGGGGAAACTCAGAACTCCTGGGTGGTGGGCTGCTCGTCTGAGGCTGTGTGAGGGGGGCTGAAGGAGTGTGGCCCTGTGCTTAGCCTCCTGGCGTGGTGGGAGGACTTTTTTTCTGGCTAGACTGGAGCTTGCATGATCTGTGCTCCTGTGCCCCTCTGCTCCATGGCATTGGGGGCCCCAGTGGTGATCTAGCTGGCTCTGATCAGGGTGGTTGACGTGGATTGCCTGGAGGTGGGGGGTGCTCTTGGTATAACTTTAGTGGTGACCCTCTTCTTGGTCACCCCCTCTTTTGTATTTCTTTAGCAGCCGAGGATATCTGCCAACCACACCCACATTCCTCATGTGTTTGCATCCTATGTTCCATTTGTTTTAGCTTCTTTGACTTTTTTTCAATTTCTTTACATTGACTTAACATTGAGACTTGACAGCCCCGCCCCCTTGTGTGAATGCACCTTAACCTGGCGTACCAGTCCTGCGTCTGGTACAGCGGCACTGCGCTTGGAGCCGGTACACGTCTGATACCAGGTTAGGGTACTGGTGAGACTCAGAGGTTGGGGAGCCCTGATTTAATTGGAAAAACGACAAGTTGGGGACACCCAAAGCAGCGGTTTTGATGCGGAAGGGGTCCTTAACAAAAATCCATATGTGATGACTTCAGAAAGAAAATGTGTTGGTTATTCATTTCCGCTTTGATTCACTTATGTGTTGCTTGTTTCTTTTGTCGTTATGTTATGGCTTTTATTGTCTTGTTGTTGGCTTTTGTCATCATGCTTCGGCCTTTGTCGCTGTGCTTCCGCTTTTGTTGCTGTGTCTTTTGCATTATGTGAGCCATGTCGGCCATCGTACAGAAGGCCTAATAAAATGTTGTTACTTCTGAAGTTGGTTGCTAAAAATCAAAGTGAAATCATTTTCCATGTTGAGTCAAACTGGTGCTTTCTCCTGCAGATTCCTTAAATGTGGACACAAGTGGAAACAAAGGAGAGGTCAGACATTTCCTCAACAGAAACAAAAGATTTGCTATCTTCTTTTCTCTATTGCTTTCTATTGAACAGACCATAATACTATAAATATAAAATTAACTTAGTTTTTATTTAGTCTAAATGCATGTTGCCCGCCAGACTTCAGTTAGAATAATAACATTAAACGCTGTCATTTATTTAGGGATATCCAGTAAAGAAAGATGATGAAGATGAACTCTCCAAGAAGACAGACGACAAGACAGTGGAACAACCTGAGGAAACATCTGCTCCTGTTGACCCACATGACAAAGGTGAAGATTTGTTGAGGATTAAACTACTTTAATAGAATGTCTGATATTGATTTATACTTGTGTAAGTAGTATGCCTCTTTAAACATTTCTGATACAGTGAAGTGACAACGGTGAAAGAAAAGTGCATATAAAAATGCTCCTAAGCAGCTATAGTTCAACCTCAAGGTAACACTAAAGCAAAATCTACCGACAAAATAATTCTTGATGAAACCAAACAGGAAGGAAGTTTGTCCATCAACACTTCAAAACAGTTTGCCTTGGAAGTACAGAAGAATTGTTCGATTTCCTCCTTAAAGGGTAACCGAACCCTAAATCAACTTTGTTTGGCTGTTGACATCCATAAATGGGGCTCTAAAAGTGCTCTCTGTTGGTTGTTGCAAATTTTTTGACAAATTAAAATAAACTTGTTTAATTCATGAAAATAGTCTAAAACTGCATTTGTGCTGCTGTCATCTACAGGTTGAAACAAGGTATTGCAGTTGAATTTTCTGATTGGTCAACTGGTGTAAGTCTCAGAAGTGTGACATCACCATGCTCTGAGCTCCAGTATAAAAGCTCCGCCCAACTTTGATTCTGGTATGGTCGGTTGTTAGCATCAGCGTGGCTCGTAGGTGTATCACCTTCAGTTTTCAAAAATCTACTGACTTACAAAACTTTCTAGTGGACTTGGAAGTTAGGGAAAAGAGGTTGAGTGCAGTTGGCGTTATATCCAGCAAACTCTGTCCTGGTGATGGATTTAATGAACGTTTCATTCTGAATTGTTTGTTTTTTAGCATGTTGGCCTTTTATACTAGCGGCATTTTACCACTCTCAGACTGTGGTTCCCTTCGGACCTGCAAACCCTCAGCTGTGTCGGCAGCCCTGCTGTCGGGCTTTGGAAAAAACAGCATCTTAATTATTTCTATATTTTACTGGATTGGTCCTTGCCTGTTTGCTGTTATAGACAGACACATGCGCGAACGAGCGTGATTGCTATGTGGCAACTCGCATCACCAGAATACAGCTGTTTCAATGTAAGACATGCAGGAATCAACCACAAAAATCAGGCTAGCTCCCTCATTTTTTTAACCAATTTTCACAAAACATGGCTCACATTAAAGCTTAGAAAATGATTGATGTCGTAGTAAATTAACATTTTTATTATCTCTAAAAATGAGGCTGTAAATAGTGCAAGAACTGCGCCTTCTAATGTTCCAGGTAACACTGCTGTCAAATGAACATATTTAGCCTTTGTGTCAGAATCTACAAAAATGAGTTGTAAATGTTTATTACCCGAACCCAGAAAGGAGGGATTGATGAAGTTCAATGGCATAACTGACTAATGAACTTGACAAAGTCAAGTAACAAAGCCCATTTCCGATTAAAAAACTCTCCAAGTGCTTTACAAAGAACAAATAGTAATAACACTCTAACACACATGCAAAAACAGTTGGATAAGCAACAACTTGTAAAAATCTACTATCATGAAAAAAAGAAACTACATATTTTGTTATGTTTGCATTGAAGTTCTGTTCATGCAAGTTCTGTGGAGAAACTTGCATCGCTTTGCCCGGTCCCACTCTCCATATTTAGGTGTGATGCTTTTTGAGCTGGGGAACTATGGTGGAGGACTTTAGGCACACTGAGACCTTTAGCTGTGCCAGGGATTGGTTGAAGATCTTTGTGTAGACTGCAGTCAGCTGGTCTAAACCTTCAACCGGGGATTGATTGAAGATCTTTGTGAAGACTGCAGTCAGCTGGTCGAAACATTTCTCAGCACTTGTTCCAGAGCACCTTTGGGATCGGCAGCCTTACTCGAATTGACTGCACGGAGGGTGCGTCTCACCTCGTGCTTGTCCAGGACAAGGACTGTGGGGTTGTGGGTTGTTGGGTGGAGTTGAGGTGTCCATGGTGTTGTGATATCAAAGAGGGCAAAAAAGAGGTTTAAGTTCCTTGCCAGCGTGTTGTCACCATCCTCAGCTCTGAGGTTGATCCTGTAGTTGGTGATGTGTTGGCCTTGTCTGCCAAACCTGTCAGCTGTCTTTTTTGTAGAGGTGGTTTTCAATCTTCTTCCTGTAGTCTGCTTTGGCTTTTCAAATGCCTCTCTTTAGGTTAGTATGGGCTGGACTGTAGGGGTATTTGCTTCATGCGATGTTTCTCCTCCTCTTCAGAAGCTGTTTGAGATCCCGCGTCATTTTTTTCTTCTTTTTTTGTCTTAGCTTGTCCTGTCCAATAGATGAGGCATCAAATAGGGGTTGAGAGCTTCTTGTGTTGATCAGATTTTACTGTCACAACAGGAGTTTATTGGGTATAAACCCCTGTGTATTTCATGCTAAACTTTATTTTTTTTATTATGATTTGGTTTTTAATTTAGTT
>NC_050519.1:19027758-19035610 GCF_002922805.2 Oryzias melastigma | reverse complement strand
TCTGAAGTTACACACACACCTGAAAAGTCTCCACATTTAAAATAGGCGAAATATACACAACACAAATACTGTATAACCGCAGCTCACACGCTTCATCATACAAACCCACACAAAAAAAGCCTTTCATTCTGTCACACAAACTATTAGTGCTGAGGTGGATTATGATGGAATGTACTTCAGGGGGAGAGCCCGGCCATCCCCACGCCAATATCACCCGCCGGGAAAGCAGCTGCAGCCCGGACCCCCCAACACCCACCATGGAGCTGTGGAGAGAGATCTTCCAAGCTTCTTAGGGAGACCACCCATCAAATTCACTGGGGACAAATCAAAGTAGTTATTACAGGTCTGGTGAATGGCAGATGAAGGAGTTCCCCAGGGATATCAACCAAGGCCATTTGTGTTGCGACAGGCAACTAAGAATGGCTTATCAAGTCCTCAAGCATGAATGGAGAGTTTGGGTCCTGCCAGCCCGTTACTCAGGCTTCTCTGTGGGCAGCATCATTGAGGACCCTCAGGTTCCTCTCCCCAGTGCCCCATCATGAACCGTTCTGGGGCAGGGTAGGCCCTGTGCCAGACCCCCTGATTGCCGCAGATGGGGTAACAAACCATTGAGCACCAGAACTGCTTGGTTGAAAAAGCAATCCTCAACTCAGTGTGATGGGTCCCCTCAGCAGAGGCAACCATTCCCGCCCACCCCAGAGTTTCCACCTCGATTGTGCCCCCCTCCCCCACAGCCACCCTGTCACTTCCAGTTTCTTCCTCTGTCATTTGTAATATTATAAAATTTTGGCTTAAGCATCCAGAAAGATTCAGGATATGCACCAGAAGCCACACTCAGATCAAATATTGGTGCTGGTGGATGAGAAGGTGAGGCCCAAACAACCATCTGAGTTGAAGGTCTGTCTTAGTTATTTTTCTTTGATCAGTGTTCCTTTTAAACCTGTCCGACCTGTAATTTAAACAGCTGGAGCTTCATTATGTTAGAACTATGTTTATCAATTTTCATTTTATCCAAATCCACGTAGTATAGGCTACAACATGCCTCTCCCACACAACTGAATCACTCCCAGGCAAATATGAGCGGCAACAGAAATTTTCATTCATGCATAGTTCTGCCAATATTACCATGACGTGCAGTAGAATGATCAACATTTGGTCGTGGCAGAATACCTTCCATACTTGTTCCCCTTGCAGATTTCTTCTTAATCTCAAGCAAATTGTTCTGGCTCTTCAAACTCCAAATGAAAAGCCTATAGCCGTTTGTTAACACATTAAACTCATTTGTCCACACTCCACCCCCTTAGTATAGGGAACTTCACTCCACCATAGCACTCATCCCTCTCAAAAGCTTTAGGGATCATATTTTACCATTGTCTTCCTCCTACTGGTGTCAAGCAGAGGAAGACCACACTGTTACCCCTTGTATGTCCAGTAGGGGTGTAGTACTTACCATTTACTGTTTGACTTTTCTTATCTGTCATTGCTCAGCCTCCCCTGCAGGGGTCCACAGGGGTGCTCTGATTCTCCACTCCTCTGTCTAAATTCTGCAATCCACCTCTTCCTGAATGTTGGAATGCACCTGCGTTAACCTACAGAACAGGCAACAAACTGGCATGGGGAGTTCTGTTTGTAATGAGTACCGCAACTCCCTTCTGCAACCTTCAGGTCTTTCAACGACATCCTTCCCTCACCCAACACTCTTTGCTCTCCTAAAGCTGCTCTGACTGCTGGCTTCATCCATTCCGCTGCCTTCTTCTTGTTGTTTGGGCCCGCCTGACCCCTGCAGCGTTCTACATTTTTACTAACTGCTCTTCATTTGTCTCCACAAGGGTTGTTCCCATCCAGTTTTTCTAGTGCATTTCTGCAACCCCTCTGTTAACCAAGATTATATATTTCCCAACAAACCCTAACAAATGAATAAATAGTTTGCACATTCTAAATGTTAAAAACTGATTTTATTCCTTCACTAGTTAGACCAAAACTCACAGATTTAAGCTGCTTCACTGTCAAGCCTCTTCACTTCTCCAAGGACCAGCAGAAGTTTCTCTTGCGTCATTCACACTCTCTCTTTCTCTGAGTGCGAGTGGAGTCGAAGTGCGATAAAACTTTGAGGCGGGCCAAATCCAGCCTGCCTCCACATTTGGCCCGGCCCCCTGAACACTATCAGAGATGCATGATCTTTTTTTTTTTTTTCCTGGTCTGGCACTGCGATCGAGACCCACAGTGACTTTTTATTCCACTTTGTTGAAGTCTACTCCTATCTGGTTTTGTGTGGCTTTCTTGAAAACGTTAATGTTTACGTTTGGACGCATCCTGCCATTTTTACACTTCTTTTGTTAGCATACAAACTGACCTCGGCCTCACATTAGAGAAGAAAACACCTAATGCCTCATATCCACCAAGTAGTCCTGACTGGACAGGATCGGGCCGGACTGGACTTTTTAGCTTTTCCATTACAAAATAGCCCCAGCAAGCAGGTCCAACTGGGACCATTTTTAGGCCCGCGTTGGTCGTTGGTCCATTGGAAAATAGGATGAACCCACGAGGGCGGAGCTTCTGTCGTCACACAATGTAACCCACTGATTGGTGGAGAGGTTTTACGACAATAGGAAGTATCCAACCAGCGCTTTCCCGACTCAAGATCCAAACCGAAAGTTTCGTCCTCTTTTCAGCTGGCCTTTTATTTGCCCTGGTGTTGAACCATTCCTCCTGTGTTTCACGACCGTGTTCGGGGGACACAGGGAGATTTTCTCCAGGTCAAAGAGCTGCTTCGTGAAGCCAAAGAATCCATCTCAGATCTTAATGAAACTTTTTATTGTTACTTCTGCCTTTTTCTCTTTCTCTCCTCGCAGCGCGAGCTGCTTCCCTCATCCTGCAGCACTCTTTCCCCAGGCCTTTCCTGTGCTAAGACACACAGGTTGAAGCACGCACACTTATTTCACAACACCCACGATCTTCTTGCAAAGAATAATTAATTCTTTACATACAGTATTTTACTTATTCGCGGGGGTTGAGGACCGGATTTACGCGAGCGCACACACACACTCGGGCACACACCCCCACATACACACACACACACTAGTTCCAGTCTCTGTGTCTCCCCGACCCCCGCGGCTGAAGAATGTCCGGTACCGACCCAAACTCATCAAAAACACTTCTAATCTGCTTTACAAAACATTTATTGAAGAACATTGGAGTGTTGATCAACATGTAGATACTTTTTTCTTTTTAACTCAGAACAATAGACTGTTCTGCAGCGCAGCTCCAGATTATAATGCTCTGTTTCTGAGTCAGCTGATGCAGCTTCTCTTTCACTCTTTTGACGCGCAGCTACGTCATCAGTCTACACCCCGTAAGGGCTTTCATGGTCCAACACTCAATGGAAACGCTCACTCAAAATGCCAGGACTATTCAAGTCCTGTTCGGCCCTATCCAGTCCGGTCTGGACCACTCGGTGGAGATGAGGCATAAGTGGCCCTCACAAGAACAAGTTTGGGGACCACTGATCTAGGGAAGGAGCTGAAAATTATGACGTCTGAAGCTTCACTACTGTCAGGAAAATTCTCCTCGACACTAGAGAGAAAAACTCAGTAAATGACCACACCAACAAGCAGTTACTTATGCATAAGGGAGAAACAAGTATGATGGGAAGTTTGCCATCATCCTTTTTCTCAAAGGACTGATCCTTGCTGTCCTCCTTTTATTTGAAAACACAAGCGGGAGGCTACAACATTCAAACAGAAACAAGTTGAATCGTTCATTAGAGGTGTCATGTAAGGAACCATTTGGGGACATTTGCAGTTCAAACAGCATCCTTCCCTCCTGCTGAGGACAGTTTATCATGAAACCTCATCCTAGCTTGGAAAAGGAAACAGGTGATCAAACACTGAACAACTGTTCCTAAAAGGTGAAAAGGTCATCTGTAAGCTACAGCTTGGGTTAACATTTTAAAACACATTTAAACAATGATAAGAATAAAACAATTTCTTTCACAACTACCTTGCGGTACCACATGACTGAGTATTGAAGTGGTTCAGTTTGTGCTGCGAGTCCTGACAGCTACATGAATGCTGCAGGCTCCATGCAGTGAGACTTGTGAGATTTAGGGAAACTGTTGTGTTACGTCCCTCCTTAGGAAGGAGGAAGAAATGTGTAATATAAAAAAATAAATTACCGGGCAGGGATAGGATGGGGACACAGCTGTTTAATAGCAGTGACAGGTGGCAGTAATCACAACATAAGACAAAACAAAACACCACAAGGACTAGATGAACTAATTCTGAACTTAAATTATCAGGCTTTATGGCAATAAGTAACAAAACCAAACACAACTATCACTCCAAAAGCAACTAAGGAAACCACCAGAGCAAAGTTAACAAACAGACAGAACCAGAACAAACTAAAGAGGGGGAAACCAAAGACTTTTCGCAAGCTTGGCCAGGCAGACAGCAGGGGCAGTTCCCCACTCAGGAATTCAGCTGCCACTGGAGCAGAGCTTCCTGGCTTCTTTTAAGCTTCCCTCCCAGCTCAGGGATTGGTTGGGAGCGTGCCTCAATCAGCTCTGCAGGAAGGGGCGGAGTCAGCAGTAGTGGAGGAGCTGGACCTCTGCAGGAGCTGGGAAAAACAAATACACAAACAAGAACACACACGACCAGGGGTCGTAACATGTTTTCTCATAGACAATATTCATTGGCCATATCTCATTATTAAAAAGGTGCAGTCATTATTCACAGTGGACCTTCATTAATCGCGGGAGTTATGTTCTAAAAATAGCCAATGATAGCAAATATTCGCAAAAGATTCAGCTGTGATTGTTTATTTTATTTTAATTTTCAATATCTAAAATGAAATTAAATTATAGATGTTTTAAGGCTGTAAAGCCCCAGTTTTATTCAGTGACTTGACTCTGTATTGAAGTTCCACTGCGTGTGCCGTTACCGAGTGGGGTAGGAGGAGTTTCCACAGTACACAGAGGCTTGCTCCATCTGGGGAAGGGTGCTGAAAATGATGATGTCAGAAGCTTCACTACCCGTCTGCACCACGTGACTGATTCATGGAGTGGTTCAGACTGTGCTGAGTCTCAACAGCTGGATGAATCCTTGCTCCATGCTCCATGCAGTGAGACCTATGAGATTTAAGGGGAGCTTTTAAATAAATACAAAGTACAACATTCTGTCTATTGAACAATAATCAGCCATATCTCATTGTTACAAAAGCACAATCATATCCACAGTGGTACTTCATTCATTGTGACAGTTGCATTCTAAAAATAATCAATGATAGACAACATCCAAGAAAGATTCAACTTTATTTTATTAAAATTGTTATAGATGTATTAAATGGGTTCTACCATGAAAATTCTACTTTTTGAGGTTTTAAGTGTATTATACTGTTCGTTCCCCTCTATAAAGAACCTCAATGCAGCATTTTGATCTGTTTATGCATTTAAGAGTAATCCTCTAAAATTTCTTGGCTCTCAGCAGCAGCCCCTCCCATACCCTTGAAAACAAGTGGGTGGAAACGTGCTGACATCAGCATGATATAAATGGCCCCTCCAGGAAAAGTCTGCTCTGACAGCTCCGTCTCCAGTCTAACAACAACACTCAATTTATCCACAGAGCTAGCAGTGATACTATCTTGCAGTTGTGTCCTGTCTTCAATAAATTCCAGCTCAAATAGGTGTTCGAAATTTTAGACGCGGGGCTCCTTTAAAACCCCCACCCCCAGTCGGGCACAGTCGTGTAGAAGCTGTGTGTGTGCTATGTGTTTGTGTTGTATACCAGTGTACCAATGATCAGGCCTACTAAAGGGAGATATATGGTATGTGCATCCAACTTTGAAGAAGTTTGGATTATTTTCACAAAAAAAATGCAGACATGCTGCTCTCTCTGGGATGACGTCATTAAACGGGCAGCACGCACGCGCAGCGGCAGGTGGACCCTCAGGAATTGAGTCGTTTTACTTCCGGGTGGGAAAAACTCACAAAAAATAACTAATATTTCACAAATAATTTGTTTTTCAGTGGTCCAAAGGTAATATGAGATCATATGTATGGCTATAGTTTACTCTGGGAGGCTTAAGAAAATCTTAGTATGGCCCCTTAAGACTGTGAAGCTCCAGTTTTATTTAGTGATCCGTGTACAGCCGTAGCTTGACTGTGGAGATTTACAGGAACTACTATTATTATTATTATTTTAATAAAACAAATTATCTTTCCCCTAAACACACTGGCATGATCATAATGTTTTAAAAGTAGGATCATGGTCTAAACCTGAGCCACCCTCACATGACTGAAATTTGGTGCCAAGTGACACATGTAATTTATAATGTAGCGTGAAAAGGGGTGAATATGAAGTATTCAATCCCAAAGTTGGTTGAACAATATAAACTTTATTAAACTGAAATTTAAGAAAATTATCCTCGGGGCACCACCTTCTTGATGAAGGAAAATATTACTCATCAATGATTAGCCGCTACTTCTAATCAATAAAGTAATCAATTAATCAGTCTCTCAATTTTAGCATGAGTGTCTTTACCCTGTGAAGTGACTTTGCCACAAAGAAGAAAATAATGATATCAAACAACGACGTCCTTTTGAATATTTATTGAATAACATGAGGTTAAACAAGCAGAAATAATGGACGTAAAAGCATGGAAAGCAATCAACATATGTGGAACACAGAATATAACTTTAACTAATAACTAGAAACAGATAAATGAGAAGAAAAGACACACAATTTTGAGGTGGAAAAAGCTAAATGTGTGGATGCATTAAGTGTGTGTTGTGCATAAAAAGGTGATGTTACTGATCTGAGAATAAGCTATTCTTAAAAGGAGGAATTCAAAAAAAAAAAATGTTACTCTTGCAAAAATAGTTAATCTTTGTTCTAACCACCAGCAGTTGACTGTATGAGCGAAGTTCGACTTCTCACCATGCGGTCTGTAGGTCTGCTCTGCTCTGCCAGGAGGGGTGGTTGGTCCCGTTCCTAGCCGGATGGTTCAGGCGGGCCGTGGAGGCGAGATCTGCAGCCAGGTGTAGAAGGAAAGGGAACCTGCGGTTCTGCTGGTTCTGCTCTTTTCAGTCACTTAGCTTCTGGGGTGGTCGAACGATTTCTCTATTCCGTTTTGTGACCAAAAAGTATAAGTCGCAAAGCTGGACGAACAATGAAACTTATCGACTGGTCTAGCATTAAAAATCAGTTTCAAAATAAAACCATCAAAAATGGTAAAAAAGTTGGAATCAGTCTATGAAATAAACAGAAGACAAAAATGTTGAAAAGAAAGAAAGCGCGCGAGAAAAACGTGATCTTAAGACTAGAAGAACTTAGATGTTTCTGTTCTGCTCCTGTTCTAGCTTCTCAGGCTTGTGCCTCATGGCTTGAAAGGCCTGTTGTTGAGCATGTTTTAGCAGCAGCCAAGAAGATGGAGGAAGGGTGCAAGGGAGGGAGATGGCAAGAGGACTCCTGTCCTGTGCGCCAGTGCTTTCAAACTGGGAGGCAGGGCCAAAATCGCCCAATCCGTGGGGATTTGAGGCGTTTTACGATTGGAGGTAATTTGCATGTCCCAATGAGCTCTGTCTATGCAAATATCAGGGGCGTCACCTTATTCTGGTCTGTGGATGTTTATTCTTAAATGTTGAATTAACCACAAAAGGAGTTTCTATCAAACAAAGTTATCAAAAAGTTTGTAAAACCCTATATGTGTGTGTGAATCCTATATGTGGCACATAAAATGCTTCCCAAAGTCCACATGAACACAGAAAATCAATTCTCCAAGCTTTGGCGGTTACACAATGATTAATTCAAAGATTTTAACCTCAAAATAGTTGTGGAATCTTCTTCTGTTAGGGATA
>NC_050519.1:19025316-19027151 GCF_002922805.2 Oryzias melastigma | reverse complement strand
CTTTTTGCCCCCCCCCCCCCCCCTGCTGGGAGAGGGACACTTTTTGTTATCTTTGAACAAAGACATTCCACCGGAAGTTGAGTGGCCAACTGTTCAGCATAAGTTATCAGAGCTGTTTTCCAAGGGTGGACTGCTACAATAAAAACACAGATTTTGGTGTTTTGTTTCAGACATGCCAATTACTTGTTTTCTATTCAGTTTTTCTATATTCTAGCCAATCGTTTGACCTTTCCAGTGATTGTGGGTGGGTTCATATTGGTGGGGTCGTGAGAGTGCATGGTACTTCATTCCAAATGGGTGAAGCAAAGTGAAGTGAGCGGTAAAATATATGTTTACTTCTGCCGGTGTAAAGACGGAAAAGCAGAACTGCAGTGACTGTCAGAATAAAGCATCTTAAGCACATGTATGTGCCGTCCTTTACCCTGTGACACTGCTTTGTCACACTTGTGTTTTTTTGGAAAAACTTGGCCTTTTTAAATTCTGGGTAACACTTTATAATAACTATCCGTTATAACTAGTTAATAGATCATTAATAGACTGTTAGTTATTCAGTAATAAATGGCTTGTTAAGTAACAGTTAACAGTTTGTTAAGCATTTCTAAATGTACCTTATAAACAGACAATACATAATTAACAAGCTGTTAGTTAGCCAGTTATAAATGACCTGTTAACCATTTATTAAGGATTTCTAACGTGCTTTATTAATTAGTAAAACATATGAATAAGCTGTTAGTAAGTTACTCACTAATGACTTGCTAAGATACAGTTAATATTTTACACATGTTACTGGGACGTTATTTTAAAGTTGTAGCTATTCCTCATTTATTAACCGTTTGTAAATGAGGAACATTTCCAACTTTAGAATAACGTCCAAATGACATATACAAGCTAAGGACCAATGAACAACTAATATACTAACTCACTCTTTACAAGTCAGTAGTTGATAGCTTGTTAACCATCTAGCAGTGAAGCTTTGTTTACAAGCAAATATGTGGAACAAATTCAAAGCACAAAAATTTGATGAATCAAATGTTTTATCTCAACCTTATTCCACAAATATGTTTTTCTGTCTACTGTATTTGACCAAAGAAACACCACAAATGGAGTGTTGAACATTGTGTTTATTGCACTTAAACACACACTAAGCCATCATGTGGCTGATCAATATAAAACACCATACCCGTATTTGGGACTTTTTTTGTGCAAAACATTGGTTAAACAGAAGTTTTAATGTCTATACATCACCCCAATGTCATGTATAATCCGTCCTAACGGGCCTTTGCGATGCTGACGGCCAAGCCACTAATGCCATTCAATATCTCTGAGATGGTCTATGAGTAACTCTTCTGTACGATTCCCCCTGAGTCTCCACACATTTTCCTTGACTGTTCTCCAGGCCCTCTCTATGTGTTGAGTGTGTGCGCCTGTTTGGGCATCAACATATGACACACTGTGATTTACAGTGAAATGGGTGTAACCTAGCTGAGGTAGAGCATTGCTATAAGCCCGCCATTCATCACTGATTATTGTAGACCCCACTTTAACATGATGAGCTATAAGTGGTACCAGGTCTCTCCTTCTCCTTCTCTCAACTAAGCGAAGAATAGGTTTTGCATGTCTTCTCCCCCTCCGGTCAACACCTAGCATCCCAAACACCCACTTCTTCCTTTTCCATCCACCAGCCATTCGTCCTCGTCCATACTGTTGAAAACGTTAAATATTTGCATAGTTAGATAATAGTGATCAGTGCTTGCCTTTCTTTTGTGTCTGAAATGGCTCTCATCAACTGTGACAAACTCCTGCCGCCCCCCAATGTACTGGCCACTTGCTTGCTG
>NC_050519.1:19007086-19017942 GCF_002922805.2 Oryzias melastigma | reverse complement strand
AACAAGCCATTTATTACTGAATAACTAACAGTCTATTAATGATCTATTAACTAGTTATAACGGATAGTTATTATAAAGTGTTACCAAATTCGGTTTTATTTTCCATCTTTGAAGCCCCTGTTCCATCTTATAATAATTATCAATATTAATTTGTATAGCACTTTTTATGTTTTGTGACAAAAAAAAACTCTATACAAGAAAATATAATGAAACAAGCAAATTAGTTCATAGATAGTGACCCACACAACCCCACACCTTTACAATACTGGTTCAGCAACGGCACCAATTAAATCTATTTCCATGCCTATTCGCACCTCAATTTAAATGATAATTTTTTATCATTTCCTAATTTTCCTTTGAGGTTGACAAAACTTTTTTTTTATTGTATCAAAACATAAAACATAAGTAAATACAAAGAAAGTATATGGCAAGATACATGTTAGTAAGCTTCTTTGTTTTGCTGACATGCCCACTGGATTTTCTCCTAGAGCAGGGTTCTTCATATAAAATTTAACCCTTCTGCTCTCCTTAGCTTGCTTACATTAAAAGTGGAGTCATCTGGACCCCACAAGACAGTGCGCTGAACTTTTTTTTAATTATTGATTTTTGAGTTTCACTAATGCCCATGGCAGACATAAAATCCTGTCCCCCTTTGTCCACATTTGTCATGGAAGGAATCACACATCAATATATGGTTGGAGTCATCTGACCCCAAAGAGAGTGGAAAGGTTAAAGAAAATAAAAAAAAATAAATAAAATTCTTGAAGTTGAAGCCCATGACAATTTTAAAAGCAACTTATTTATTTATTTTTAATTGAGTTGTAAATTTGAATATTGAATCTGAAATTGCTAAATGTATTTTCATATTTCAAACTTGAATTGCGTCTTGAATTGTCAATTAAAAAAAGGATTTTCAAATTGCATGATCAAATTGCAAATTGAATTGAATTTGTCGATTGATAAATGCATATTACTTTGAAGCACAACTCAAAAGACCTTCCACGTAACCCAATGGTTACGAACAAATGTTGTCAGGATTCCCTGAAAGGATTACATATATGTTAAAAGAGAAAGAAGAATTTGAAAGTATTAGCAAACTTCCATTAATTTTGTTAGGAACAGGGAACCTTTAGAGGAATAGAAAGTTAATCATTTTTAGATGGTATATCAGGCCATTGTTTTCTTCTTTGAAGTTCAGTATTGTCAGGACTACAACTTACAGTTTCCCTCCTGACCAACAGAGGGATCCCTCTCCAGAATACTGATGTCCTCCATTGCTTCGTTCATCAGCTGTACGCAGTTACCATCATACGGCTCACCGTATTTATATGCTCACTTTACTCCTCATTCTCCGCAAAGTATTGCCTAGTTTTCCCTAGCAATTTCTGAGCAGTTCTGATATATCTTTTGCCTACTCGTGTTTTGACCCTTGCCTTTTTTACTCGCCTCCTTGTCTAGCTCCTCGTCTTTGACCTCTGCCTGGCTTTTGACCACGTCTCTGTTTTTGCCCCTGTCTGTTTTTGGATGTTTATTAAAACGTACCTGCTTGCACATGGATCCAAACACCTCTGCATCTTTGTCACAAGTATTTTGTCAAGTTTAAGGACAAGCATTCTTGTTCCCCTTTTTTGGGTGGATTGGGGAGGGGTTAATTTCAAATGTAGCAGTGGAAGTATCTCTTTGCTAGACATAATTGTATTAAAACTGATCATTTCTTCTGGCTCTGCAGGTTTGTCTGATGTGGACAGAAGAGGAAACACAAAAGAGGTCAGATAACACTTAATAAGTTGAGGAGTTTATTTTTTTTTCCTCTATCATTTTCTGAGGGTTTTTTGTTTTGTTTTGTTTTTTTGCTTTTTGTTCTTGTTCCTCTTCCATGTTTTTAAACACTGTTTTTTTCAGTGCCAATAAGTTTATGCTTCTTTTATTCAAAACATTTAACAAAGGATAGCTTGAACCATTACAAATGGATAACATTTTTGGAATAATACATTTAAAGATGTTGTTCTACAAGACAAAATATGTCTTCATTCACTTGCTCATTATATACATTTTGAATCATTTTCTGTATCAAAGCATCAACCAACGAACATCCTTGAAGAAAACCACCCGAAGAAACATCAACAAGGAGTTGAATCCGTTTTCAGCAGACTTCACGTCAGACGACAACATAAGTTTTCATCAGCAAATTTTCTTAAAATAGGTCCTTCTTTAAAACAAATGAGTTCCACACCTGAAAAAGATGTGTCTCAAGCTTTTCTTCAGAGGTTGATGGCATTAGATTACAGAGCCAGATCCATCCCTGTTCAACCAGATATTTCTGAGGTGAAGCATTTACAGTCTGTCTCAGTTCCTGAGAGTGTTAGCACAGATGATGATGACTTTAATGCTCTTTTTAGCACTAATGTAGATTCTAGTCAATCCAAACAGGATCATGTTCACCCCATGGATGTTCAGATGGTTGTATTTCACTGCTCAGACAGCTTCCTGAAGCAGAACATGATCACAAAGTTGTCACAGTGTCAGTACGCCTTACCTCTGCTTGTTCCTGATCCTGCTGCAGCAGATATTGAGTGTCCTCTGTGGACGTTCAGACAAATAAGAAAAACCTGGAAGAAAACTGAAATCAAGGATAATTCAAAGACTATCTCCATCAAGAGTCTACCGATCTGCAAAGCTGAAACTCCACTGGTGTCTTTCTTCCGTCTGGGTTCACTGTCTCAGTCTAAATCTCAGCTCATGAACACTTTGATCAACGACCGTCACAACACCTTCTTCCACAGAAACTGTCCAAGAAGCACCAAATCTCGTCATTTGATGGATGGAGTTGTAGAGATTGCCTGGTACTGTCCTGCTGGAAAAGACAATGATTCATTCTCTGACTGCATTGGCTTCTGTAATCTTCATGGTGATTCTCTGTTGATGGAAAAACAACGTGAAATACTGACTGAAATATCTTCAGTCTTAGTTGTTCTTGTACCAGCTCTGGAAAAAGGTCAGGAAAGTTCTGAAGTCATTTCCACTCTTTTCAGAACTCCAAATCTTCTGATTGTTCTCACTGCTGATAATGACTGTGGTGCTGTTCAGATAAAACCACAAAAATACAAAGTGGGTCTGAAAGACAGAAGTCAGTCAGATGTTTCTGAAGAACTCAGAGAAATCATTAGAAAGATTTTGTCTGGATCAAACAAATCCTTCAATCTTGAGTTGATGTCCAACATCTCTGGAGTCAGAGTGGATGAAGACGACACAGTCTGTCAAAATGGAAAATCTGCTGCCATGAACATAGTGAAGCTGATTCAGGACATGGATGTTTCCAGGATCAAAGATACTTTTCTTCCTTGTCAAGGTCAACTTTGGCATGAGTGGTGCAGAACAAACAAAGAAAGATTTCACCTCAGAGGAAACATTGAGAAAGAAAAAAGTCAGAAAGATCAACAACTGATACAAATCCGACAGAAACAATGTGCTGCTTCCTGTAGTGAACTGATGAAATCATTCACTCACAGCCTCATGAGTTTGGAACAGAAAGACAAAGAATACTTCCTGAAATGGACTCAGATCCTGATAGATGAACTCTCCTCAAAGAATCTCTCTGCAATTCTCCAAACCTATGATGAAAAGTGGTCTGAGGTTTTGACTGTAAAGAAGAAACATGACAAATCTGATCAGTTAAAAGTCAAACAAACTGAGCTTGAACAAATATCACAGAAACTGCAGGCAGCAACCTTTGGTTTGGAGCACATCTTCAGAGAAATGTCACAGATCTATGAAGCCCATCAATCTCTAAAGAGACAAACACACTGCAGACACACTGAATGGGTTAAATACCCTGAGCTGGCTGCAGATCTGATGATATCTGGACATCCCATGGAGTTGATGGATGGTGATGCAGGTCACGTGCCTTTAACTTGGATCTCTGGTCTTTTACAGGAAGTCATAAAGAAACTGGGTGACCAGAGAGTTTTTGTGTTGTCAATTTTGGGCGTTCAAAGCAGTGGAAAGTCAACAATGCTGAATGCCATGTTTGGACTGCAGTTTGCTGTGAGTGCAGGCAGGTGCACCAAGGGTGCATACATGCAGCTGCTCAAATTATCAGAGGAAATCAAGACAGACTTCAAGTTTGACTATGTTCTAGTGGTGGACACTGAAGGACTGAGAGCTCTTGAGCTGGAAGGTCACAACACTCTTCACCACGACAATGAACTGGCAACATTTGTTGTTGGTTTAGGAAACATGACACTGATCAACATCTTTGGTGAGAATCCAGCTGAGATGCAAGACATCCTGCAGATTGTTGTTCAGGCTTTCATGAGGATGAAGGAAGTTCAGCTTTCTCCAAGTTGTGTGTTTGTTCACCAGAATGTTACAGATGTCACAGCTGCAGAGAAAAACATGGACGGAAAGAGACGACTGCAAGAAAAACTGGACAAGATGGCTCAACTAGCTGCTAAAGAGGAAGGATCTGATGCTGAATGTTTCAGTGATGTTATTGCATTTGATGTCCAAAAAGATGTGAAATACTTTACTCAGCTGTGGGAGGGAAGTCCACCAATGGCTCCTCCAAATCCAGGTTACAGTGAGAGTGTCCAAGAACTGAAGAGCTTCATCCTGTCTAAAGCTTCAGAGTCTCATGGAATCAAACTCTCACATTTCAGCAGCAAAATTCAGGATCTGTGGAACGCTCTGTTGAATGAAAACTTTGTTTTCAGCTTTAAAAACACTCAAGAAATCTCAGTGTACAGAAAACTGGAGGTCCAGTATGGAAACTGGACTTGGACTCTGAGGAGTGAGATGCTGACCATTGAGAACAGACTTTATCCACAAATAGAAAATGGAATACTTGTCAAGATTGAATTCAGTGATCTTTCCAAAGAAATCAGTAAAACATATGAACAAATAAAGACAGAAATCACAGATTACTTTGAGAAAGATGCAGACAAAGAAATGTTGGTTCAGTGGCGTGGACGATTTCAAATCAAAATCACAGATTTTCATGAGGAACTTGTGACAGGAGTTAAAAGAAAACTGGATGAAGTCATTCAGCAGAAGAAAGCCTGTAAGAAGCTTGATGAGAAGAAAACAGATTTTGAGAACAAACTGCTGCAAAAAAGCAAAGAACTCGCTCACAATCTAAAAGAGACCATGAAAGATGAAGAGGAACTCAAGATGCAGTTTGACTCTGTTTGGAGTCACTGGGTTAAAGAATTAACTTCAGATACAAAACCCATTGAGGACATCAACCTGGAAGAAGATCAGTTAACTGTCCTTAAAGATCTTGGTTATGAATTCACTCTTTGTCATGAGTTGCAAACCAGTAAGACATACAAAAACCTGACAGAAATTGGGAATTACGTTGATTATATACATTTAAAGAAATCCTTTAAATTTAAAGATTTTGAGAATTTTATAAGGAAGAAACTGAACTTTACAATTCCACATGAAGATCAGGAAGAGATCAGATCTTTCATTAGAAATGTTGAACATAAATCACTGGAGATCATTCAGAGCAAACCTGTAGCAACAAGAGGATACAGATCAACTTACCTCCATGACGTGGCTAAAACTGTTCAAGGAAATGTGAAAGAATTTGAGTCAAATACAAAAATAACATTTAAAAAGGAGTTCACAGTTGAGCTTCTGTTGTTTGTCTTCCACAAAGGAACCAGTTGGATTTTACAGTCTCACAAGACATACAAATATAACAATGATGCTCTGACCTACTTGAACAGCAAGAAAAATGAATATTTCAACATTTTCAGAAGTTTCTGTAAAGGAAGCTCATCTCCTGTGATGTTTGGAGAACTGATCTGTGAGAAACTGAAGGTCTCTGCTGTTGAGGCTGTCTGTAACCAGACTGCTGTTGACCTTGCTGGAGAACTCAGGTGTAATTTCCCAGCATTCAATGGGAACAGGCTGAACCTGGAGAAACATGTGTTGAAGGATCTGGCAGAGAAAGAAGACTTCTACAAGTTCGTGACCTACATCAGAGATCCAAGGAAGCAAGTAGAGGAATTTATCAGAGAAAAAGTAAAGATGTACATGTCTGTTGAAAACAAAAATAAAACTCTGGAGATTCTCCAGAAAAATGCTGAAAACATCCTAAAGGTCATCAGTCAAACTTTATTTGAAGCCACAGAGAAGATTAAAACTAAAAAAGGAGACATAAACATGTGGGTGAAGGAGTTCTCCAGTTCACTGAGCTGTAAACTGAGACTTGATACCATTTCCTGTCAGAACTTCAGAGACATAAACAGTTTTGACTTTTTAAGAGATGAAATAGAAAAAGGTCTTCAAATCATCTCTAAGGAGATGAAGGATCTCTCTCTGGTTGAGGTGATGAATCACAGACTGAAACCTGATGAAATCCTCATTGACCAGCTGTGTAACTGCTGCTGGGAACGATGTCCATTCTGTGGAGCTGTTTGCACCAACACCATCAAAGACCACAGTCCAGACAAACACAGTGTTCCTTTTCATCGACCCTCTGGAGTTAATGGATGGCACATAAGAGGGACAGTTGAGCTAATTACTGATTTCTGCACCACATTAGTCACAAGTGATAAAAGCTTCTATCCCAGTCGTGATTCAGAGAAGAGCATTCCTTATAAACAGTATCCAACTGCAGGAGGAAAATATGCAACATGGAGCATTACTGTAGATGGATCTATGGAGCCATACTGGAAATGGTTTGTTTGTCGCTTTCAGAAGAAAATAGAAGATCGTTATAAAGAGAACTGTAAGGAGAAGTGTAAGGGCTGGGGGGGGATTCCATTTGAATGGCGAAATTACAGTAAAGAAGAAGCTCTTAAAAGTCTGGATGAAATTTGTAAGAAAATTGGAAACATTCAGGAGGTTTAAAGATGTTCATTTGAACATTTTCCACAAAGAAATTTTCATATATTACTCAAACTGAACAGCAAGAGATTTTAAAGTAACATCTGAATCAATGAAACAGAATGGCAGCAATTGTATCATTTAATCAATGTTTCATCTAACTATAACATATTTTATAATCTAATATTAGCTTGAAGAATCTTTAGAATATTGAAGAGATAAAACAAAAATGTTCCAATTTACCGGTATGTCTACTTTTACATGCTTTTCAGAGAGATTTGGTTTTGAAAATATAATTACTTCAGTTACGTAATAATCTGTTTATGAAACATTATATTTGCTTTTTGACCCAAATTCACTTTGTTTTTCACATATCAATTATTCTTTTTGTTATTTATGAAAAATGAACAAAACAGGAAAAAAAATGTCAATGTATCAAAAAAATCTTCTTGCTGAAAATAGAAACACAGTCATTCATTTATTCACTCATTCCTTCATTTTTAAAACTTAAACAGCAGCTGTTGGGCAAATGCAGAGAATAGAAAAATGACTTGTTTGTATTAATGTGCTTTGAATCTTTGACTATAACAAAAAAGAAAATGAGGTCTATTGCATGTGATCATTTTACTCTGAAATATTACCTGTTATCCTTTAAAAAAAAACACTGTTTTTGACTTATAATTACTAATCTATATGTGATATGATGTGAAAATTAAACTTTTTGAATCTCAAATTGACTTTGGTTTTTACTTTTGAGTTAAAACTCACTATCTTAATTAGCTTTTGTCATTTTTCTAAGATACAAAAACATGTGCTCTAATGTAACACCGATAAGAAAGCGTCAGGATTCAGATGTGGAGACAAATGCTGGAAGTTCAAAAGGTCCTTGTTCATTTTTGGCTAAAATACTAGAAATGGCTACAAGGCTCGGAGCACTCGAGAAGGCACACGAGACGATCTGGCGACAAGCGGAGTGGACACATGGTTTATAACAGAAGGTAAGACAATCAAACACCCACTACAAGGGCAGGAGAACCAGGTGGGAAAAAGGAAGAATTCAAAACCCCTGAAAAAAGAGGAAGGCAAAAACAAAAGATAACATAAACTGGAAATGCAACTACACCCAGCTCCCAAAAGCCACAGAAACTGTTTTTGTTTACAGGGTTCTTCAAGTTTCTTCAATTCAAATTTAAGATTTCTTTAAGACCTTGCAGATCAAAAAGTAGACCAATTTCTTAGCTTGCTTCCCTGTCCTGCTGACAAAGAAAAATGCCAATACTTGAATTTCAGAACAGTAATTTCTTTAAAAAAACAAACTTACAAAAAAACAACAACAACAAAGTAGTTCAGAATGTAAAATACAAATAAGTATTAAATTATAAAGTGGCTAATGAACATAATTCACAAACTTTTCAGCTCTTCACTATTGGTGGCAAACTCTTAATCAAGTAGAGCCTCTTCTGTCATCTTCACCTTACGACCTCTCTTCAGAAGGTTTGACCTTGAAATTAAGTCAGTTATCTTGCTCCCTGCATTTTCCCTAAGCACTCCTGTACAGACTCTCCAATCAGAATTCTTCCCTTCTCCCTTCCCCTTCATTTAGCCCTCCAAACAGAGGGTCATGAAAAAATAGTGTCTATTATTTCGGATGTTACTTTCGTCCGAAGACATCATCAATAATCGCTGGTCCACTAGCATTAGCTCAGAGCTTCCAGCTGTTGAATATGCATAACAAGTAGGAATTTTATAACTTTAAAAATGTCATGCTACAACATAAAGTCATTACTTACATTTAAATGTATACCTCTGTTGTTCCATAGAGCATCCATGTGAAGAAAAGCGCTTCTCAGGGTGGACTCTGGACCCCTCCGTTTGGAGGGTGAAATGTTCAATCAACATTTTCTTGTCCGCTTTGTCCCTTTCGGGGTCGCAGGGGTGCCGGAGCCTAACCTGGCTTCTGATGGGCGAAGGCAGGGTTATTCCCTGGTCGCCAGTCTATCTCAGGGCCTCAATCACACACATTCACTCTCACATTCACACCTAGAGACAATTTAGAGTCACCAATTAACCTATGAAGCATGTTTTTGGACGGTGGGAGGAAGCCGGAGTCCCCGGTGAAAACCCACGCATGCACGGGGAGAACATGCAAACTCCACACAGAAAGGTCCCAGCCAGGATTTGAACCGGGGCCTTCTCGCTGTGAGGCAAGAGCGCTAACCACTGTGCAGCCCAGGTGAAATGTAAAAAATAATAATCCCAGACACGACTTGCACTTAAACTAACACTTCAAATTGAGTGAAGGGAGAAGGGAAGAGTGTGGATTGGGCCTCAGACTCTTCTTGCAAGCATCTTCTTTTCAACCTTTGCTCCATATGCTCGTCCTCCATTCTCTTCCTTTTAGGAGCCTGTTCTTCTCTAAGGGGTAAGGAAGCTGTCAATAAGAAATGTATTCATAAAGAAACATTTGTATTCATAAATAAAAAGTTGTACACACATTTTTAGTTTATAAACGACTTTGCAGAAAAAATATGAATACATCACTTATTTTTACATTTAACATGTCGGATGTAGTGATCACAACCTTGTTTTAACTGTGAGAAATACAAAAGTGGTCAAAACAGGCCCACAAAATTTTTTACAAGAGAACATTGAAATTGTTCAATCGAATTAAGTTTATTGAAGATGTTAAAAAATTAATTTGAATAATGTATAATTAAAAAGTAATCCAGATGATGCTTTGCAAATTTTTGATGATGTATTTATGCCAGTGGTCAATGATCATGGCCCAGTAAAGAAGTTTGTAGTCAGAAAGAAGACACTGTGGTTAGATCACGAGATAAAGGAATCAAAGAGATCAGGCCAAAAAATATGCAATAAAAAACAGGATGTAAATCTAATTGGACAGAATATAAACTGCAAAATTTTGTAACAGGAAGTTAAACAGGAAAAAAAAAAAACTATATTCTGAAAATAAAATTATTGCACGTAAAAATGATTAAAAAGGGATTTGCAATACTGTGAACGAATTATCAAAAAAAAGTCAAAACCACACCGTCTTTTATAGAACATGATGGCAAATTCATAACTCAACTAAAAGAGATTGAAAATTACTTTAATAATTATTTCATAGATAACGTACAGTTAATTAGGGAGATAATGCCAAAAATTGATAATTCAAAGCAGGACGATTCCATTGAAATAAATAAATGTTCATTCAGATTTGAAGCAGTGAGCACAACACTGACTAAAAATAAAATCAGGTCATGTAAAGTGAAACCACAAGGTGTGGTATGGAAGCCCAAACTGTTCTTAATTAAATAAATAAATACAACATTATTTAATCAAGCAACACTCCAATAAAAGTCTTTTCAATAAATAATTGACCATTTTATTATGAAATACATTTCATTAAAATTTAAATGGACCATTTTATTATGAAATACGTGTCATTTTTACTTTAAAACATAATTTTTATGTTAAAAACATTTCATAATAAAAATATATATCACAATAACTTTTTTTTTCATGTTGGATATTATTATAATCATGTGGGGTTTTTTTGTAGAAACTTTTATTTCAAAATTACTGTTTTCCAAAGTGTCCTTTTTATTTCACAATGCTGTTTTTCAGAACGACGTATTTATTCCATGATGAGCTTTTTCCGAATAATAACTCTGTCTGTCAATCACTGAAAGTGGGTGGGATCTAAACGTTCATTGGCTGATCCTCTGAAATCGACTTGTATGCCTAGACTCCTGCTCTACTGTGTGTTGCACCGTACCCAGACAGTAACGCAGACAATCACCAAGATGACATATTTCTGTGACATTTGTGTAGCTTTGCTGAGCTTAGCGGATCAAATAGAAACAGGCGATCTGTCAGCAGATGCTATTTTGAGATGTTTGGACAACATTTTTGAAATGATCGGTTTGGTACACGTGGCAGAAGAGCACGCTAACATCCACGACACTATTTACGACGCTGAAGTTGGCTTCACACCGCCGTGTGTGCGGGAACGC
>NC_050519.1:19002788-19006977 GCF_002922805.2 Oryzias melastigma | reverse complement strand
GCACGCGGCCGGGTATGCGCTAAATGCGCGGGAGTTCGGAGCGGACAGAGGATGAGAGAAAGACTGAGAGAAAGACTGAGAGACGACGCTGAAGTTGGCTTCCGATTCACAGCTTCCTGTCTAGGTACAGTAGTTTTCGAACAGGACCTGTTTTAAAGTGGTCTGAGTTCGAAAAATATTGTGGAACGCTCTTGCGAATCGGAAGCTGTGAATCGGAAGCCAACTTCAGCGTCGTAAANAATTCGGAAGCCAACTTCAGCGTCGTCTCTCAGTCTTTCTCTCATGTGCTCGTGCTCGCTTATGTCCAGACCCCCCCACACACCGCCGATTGCCAGATTGAGCTCAGCGCACTCCCACCCCGCCGCGTGCGTTCCCGCACACATGGCGGTGTAAAGTCAACTACAGCGTCGTAAATAGAGTCGTGGATGTTAGCGTGCTCTTCTGCCGCGTGTACCAAACCGATCATTTCAAAAATGTCGTCCAAACGTCTCAAAATAGCGTCTGCTGACAGATCGCCTGTTTCTATTTGATCCGCTAAGCTCAGCAAAGCTACACGGATGTCACCGAAATATGTCATCTTGGTGATTGTCTGCGTTACTGTCTGGGTACGGTGCGACACACTGTAGAGCAGGAGTCTAGGCATACAAGTCGATGTCAGAGGATCAGCCAATGAACGTTTAGATCCCACCCACTTTCAGTGATTGACAGACAGAGTGATTATTCGGAAAAAGCTCATCATGAAATAAATACGTCGTTCTGAAAAACAGCATTGTGAAATAAAAAGGACACTTTGGAAAACAGTAATTTTGAAATAAGTTTCTACAAAAAAAAACCCACATGATTATAATAATATCCAACATGAAAAAAAAATTATTATGATATATATTTTTTATTATGAAATGTTTTTAACATAAAAATTATGTTTTAAAGTAAAAATGACACGTATTTCATAATAAAATGGTCCATTTAAATTTTAATAAAATATATTTCATAATAAAATGGTCAATTATTTATTGAAAAGACTTTTATTGGAGTGTTGCTTGATTAAATAATGTTGTATTTATTTATTTAATTAAGAACAGTTTGGGCTTCCATACTCCACTCCCTTTCAACCGATCTACTTGTGATTCATTATGCGATATGTTATTTCATGTATTATTCCTGATTGCTTGAAATTTTTATTTATTTATTTATTTACACATTTAAACTGAAGTAGGAGGATAAACCCCTAGAGATGGAACATCTCGTTTTCAGGGGGGTCCTCCGTTTCAAGAAACAATAACAGATGACAGAGTAGAAGTCAAACAAGATAATAGAAACAAATAATAAATACACATAATAAACCCTCACACACCATCACACACACCCACACAAAACAGGACAGGCTCTCAGGAAATAAATAAACCATTTCATTCATTCATACTCACATATAGTTCATTGTATTGAACGGTATTGAACCTAGACTTGGGTCTTAGTCACCTGTACTGGTGCTGCAGGTTTTTGGATTGTAAACATGGAGGATTGTAGACGGAATCGTCCGCATCTTAAAGGGAGCGCAGGTGAGTCTTGCAGTTCTCTTAGGGACGTCATGAAAAGTACGTAGCATTAATGTGGCATGTCTGTTGTGAAGTATTCCTAAGGTTCATGATGTACAGGTGATGCTGTCTTTATGTCACACTCTAGTTTGCTTCTACCATTACTAATCCATTACCAATAAGATCTCTAGTAATTGCTAATGGATTCTTTCAGTGTAAACGACTCTAATTTCTACCAGTCAGGCTGAGAGCGAGGAGTCACGTGAACAGCACTAGGTGGCCCCCTCTGCAGGGTTTGGGGGAAAAGATCCGTACTACATGCCTGCGTTACTTCACCCTTCATACCGTTATACTGCGTTCCCATCGGACTTGATTTGCGCCTTTCTTTTGACAAATTTACTGCTCGACGCCTTGACCTCCTGGTAGGGATGTAACAATTCAGTCGAGCCACGATTCGATTCACAGTTTTAAAGTTGATTTTTACGAGCAACAGATCTCGGGTTTGCTTGAATTTGCGTTAATAGTTGTGATCACAACATCGTGAAATCCTGGAGGAACTGACTCACCGAGCAGTCTTAAACCTTGATATTATGTGTGAGCCACTTCTGTGTTCCATACAAGTTTAACCACAAATACCCATAAGGCCATTTGTGTCAAAGGTTTGAGCTTTTTAAGGACAAATCCGCTGTCAAATAATGGTGCTGAAGATCTTGTTTTCCAACTTGTCGCTTCTGACTGGCATCCTCAAGTTTATTTTTGGTTTGAATGAATTGAAAACCGATCCAAGTTATATTAGGCAGAAGTCCCAAGTTTTGAAAAAAAAAAAGTTGGAGAATGAGCTGGGATGGAGACCAAAGTCCGTTTTTATTTATTTTTTTTTTTCCAGTTGGCATGTGTGAAAGCTCATCTGAACTCTGGCTTTAATTTTAATTGGAAAATCAGGTCATTGCATGAATCAAAATGATCCAGTAGCTTTATTTAAATATGCACCAAATTTTATTCTTCCTGGAGAGTTCGTAATATTAGTCTTAAAAGTCGGATTAAGTCAAATGTTTTGACCATTTTGAAAAAAGCAAACGAAAACCAAATGGGAGGATTCATTTTGTTGATATTTTGTTTTCATCCAAAATATTCAGATGAATTTTGTGGATGACATAAAAAAATGTCAAACCATACATAAATCAAAAGTTCTCATTAATGGTGATATAATTAATAAATATGAGGAAAGTAATATAGTACTTTGATTGTTATATATAAACATAGAAAATTGTTATTTTGCTATTTTTTTTCAACAGAATGATTTTTGTTTTGTGTTCTTATTACTCAGTATAGATACAGAGATATTGTATTTAATTTGGGCTGAATAAGAATGAGGGGGCTTGGACTTCCAAAGTCCTTTTTTGAACTCTGAACAGTTTTATTATATCTGAGATTGTTGGTGTGATGCCCTGCGACGGACTGGCGACCTGTCCAGGGTGTACCCCGCCTTCGCCCATCAGTAGCCGGGATAGGCTCCGGCGCCCCGCGACCCCGGAAGGGACAAAGCGGTCAAGAAGATGGATGGATGGATGTTGGTGTGATCTTTTGCATTGTTTCTTTTTATTTGTTTTTAGTTATTCTTGTTTGAAAAAAAATTATTCCACAACATTCTGGCCCAAAATCTACAAAAGAGACAAGTTTGCCAAAAGAATAAATAAATTATCATCTCTCAGGAAAGAAACTTACAACTTTAAGGAGAAACCTGAAAAAAAGGAACTTGCAAATGTTTTGGAATATATATGTACATTTCTTCAGATTGACACAGGACTAGTAAAATCCTTTGTTGTTCAAAGGTTTCTCTGCACTTCATGAGTCGAGCAGTTCCACTTCAGCTGTTATTAAGCTGCAATAAAGCCCCTCGTCTCCCATTGCTCTGATAAATTGCATAAACCTACGTGCTCTTATTACCCAGAATGCGGATGGAACCGCATGGGCCCAAACGCCTGATTGCTGCTCTGCTGCTCTCATTCTTATGCCAAAAGTGACGGTTTGCATGTGGATGGAGGCAACATCTAGAGGATCTGAGTGCACACTGTCAACTTGACCGGCCCCTTCATTATCAGCCTTTTCTCAAGCCCAGCTAGACATTTTGTTTTTGCTTGTGTCCCTTCACTTATCACATCTTTCTTGTCAAAGCAGAAAGCAATTTCTCTGTCAGCTATGAATCATCCCTGCAGAACTATGACACGATTTCAAGTAATGGATTGAAGCCTTGGACAGAAAATGTGGGCACCCGTGTCGAGCATTATCCACTGTAAAAAGGCCCATGCGGTGCTTTTCTAAAGGCTTAACTTGAACTGAGACGGTGTGAACACTGGTTAAGAAGAATACGGAGCGTGGACGACTATTCCGCTCTTTGTGCGAGTTCCTCTGTTGGTGTTGTGGCTCTTATTTTCCAGTGTCACAGGTGTAATGAGCGACTTGTTAGCAGTAAACTTTCTTTTATGGACCGATGGCAGAAAGAATTTTCTGCTCTTCTGAATGGACATAAAAAATCCCAAGGACAAGGCAACCATCTGACTGTTAAGTTGTAAAATTTTATGCTTTTTATTTCATCTGCATGCATTGATTCATCGGTTTGTTGATGCGGGGTGAGTTGAAGGGCAACAATGCAA
>NC_050519.1:19001013-19001534 GCF_002922805.2 Oryzias melastigma | reverse complement strand
TTGCATTTAAACATGCAATTTTATAACAACAAATGTTTCTTCTCTATTGCTTCAACATGCTGTTCTCGTCCTCTTTCTCTGTCAATTCAAAATCTACCATCTCTGCCATTGCTGTTTTTGCATTATTGTTTTCTGTGCAACATCAGAATGCTCTACGCGTAGACATGAGCTGTACTTTGTTGTAGATTCATCAGCAGAACAAATCTTTCTGTACTTAAAGAGTTTGTAATGTGGTTTCTGGCCCTCATCACTGCTGAGCAGACACTGTAAAGAGCAGCGTTGCCGTTCATTTCTGCCTTTTAACAAATTGCTCACAAATAATTTTTGATGGTGGATCTGGATTAAAAATCTTTATTCACTTGAGAGTTTATTTGAATAAATAAATAAAATAACATACTAAGGGATGATGCAGTAAACCAAACTATCAAAGTTATTGTTTTGAAATAAGAGGGTAAAGGAATAATGGAGAAAAAAATACGTTAGTTGGGTAGTATGTTGTTAGCAACCATAGTACTTCCAGG
>NC_050519.1:18993052-18996420 GCF_002922805.2 Oryzias melastigma | reverse complement strand
TCCTAAGCAGCTTATCACACCGAGACATTTGTTGTTGTTGTTGTACAAGACTGCAGTTTGCAGCCATTTGTCCAAAAAGTAGTCTGCTGTTTTTAAACAGATTTTAACACAATGAAGTCTTTTTGGAGGCATTCTTAGATACTTGGTTACAGCATTCTAGGACAATGGGAAATAAAAGTTTGAGGTTTTTATGCCATTCCTCTTTTTATTGTCTGACATCTACTGTATGTTGTCAAGATTAACACTAAGGGGAGCATTAAAATGACAGTGTTTCTAATTTGCCGTGTGGTTATTAGCCAAACCGCTAGCTTTTATTGCTATGAGTAACCCCACTGGGTCAAATACTAAAGTCAGCATTTGATTGCCTAAACATTTGTAGTTAGATTACATAGATTTAAAAAAGCACATCTTCAAATAAACTTTTAGATTACTGGTCAGAAGTAGATTTATGTTTTTAGTGAGAGTTTAAAAAAATGATATCACAATGATTGTTTTGATCTTAATTTTTTTCACCCACTAATTTTGGCAAATCAGTTAAATATTACCTATTATTTGTAAAAAAGAAAAAAATATCTACAGATAAATTATCAAAATAGACAATAATTTATCATAGTTGCTCTGGATTTTGGCTAAATCTAGAACAGAATTCAACAAAATGAAGAATTAAGAGTGCTAATTTGTATGTGCATAATTTNGGGTTTCTGTACAATTTATTTTCAATATATGCTAATTGAAAAAAACAGAACTTGTCAATTGGTGACTTTTTGTGATGTCCTTTAAGTGTAAATTAGGCCTGCCACAAACGATTATTTCAATAGTCGACTAATCACCGATTATGTTTTCCGATTAGTCGACTAATCGGATCGTGCACAAAGTGGATGTAAAACACAAATCTTAACCATCATTCACTTTAAACTAACTAAAAACTATATATACATATATATATATATTTACACTAGCATCATTATAGATGAAATGTAAGCTGAATTTGGCCGCAAAAGATGCTAGTGACGATGGTTGAAAATGCTGATAGCCATGATAGCCAACTAAAATATTAGTTAAAGGCCAAATTAGCCTAAAAAAAGCCTAAGTTAGCAAAGACAGCTAGCATGTAACTGAAATAAAAACTCCACAATAGCCTAAAAAACCTTAATAAATGCCAAAATAGTCAAATAATCTAGCATAACACCATTATAACTTTCAACTTTACTACACTGACTCCATTTAATATAAAGTAACGACTAATCGACTATTAAAATAGTCGACGACTAATTTAATAGTCGATTAGTCGTCGATTAGTCGACTAATCGTGGCAGCCCTACTGATCAATATAAAACACCATACCCGTATTTGGGACTTTTTTTGTGCAAAACAGAAAAAGTTGAGAAAAAAAAAACAAGCTAACAAGAAACAACTTGAACCCACTTTGAATAACAGAACCTGGGCTACTACACTGAACTGCTATAGGATATAATCCCACACCTACATTTTTTTAGACAAAGGAATCAGCTTTCCTTTCTTCTTTTGATGTTCCACATCCCTCAAAAGGTTTGGATCATTTTGCAACACCTCCAGACATTTTTTCGCAAAGTCCTGAAGTCGTTGCTGTGGTGTATGGGCAACCAGCAACGACTTGTATTTGTTTGGGGCCACCACAGCCAATTCACAGATCGGGGCATTGCTGACGATGGTGTTTCGGTCAGCACCGACTTTTTGATATGCCACACTCAGCTTTCTTCCTTTCTTGAATGCCTTCAGGACTTTGTTGTATCTTTTTAAGACCTCTTGAGGATGGCGTGCTGAAACAGAGAGAAATCTAAGTAGAGCAGACATACAAGTATTGAATGAACAGAGGGACACAAACACAGATGCTTTATGGTTGAAAAAAGTAATTGACACAAGGCAATAGACCCTTTTCACGTGACGTCAGAAAAAAATGGCGAAATTGCCGTCAGTGTGCAACGTAATTTCTGTTTCACGGGTATAGACAGGCAAGGCAGACATCTGAAACCTGTTNCCACAGCCAATTCACAGATCGGGGCATTGCTGACTATGGTGTTTCAGTCAACACCGACTTTTTGATATGCCACACTCAGCTTTCTTCCTTTCTTGAATGCCTTTAGGACTTTGTTGTTTCTTTTTATGACCTCTGAAACAGACGTGCTGAAACAGAGAGAAATCTAAGTAGAGCAGACATACAAGTATTGAATGTACAGAGGGACACAAACACAGATGCTTTATGGTTGAAAAAAGTAATTGACAAAAGGCAATAGACCCTTTTCACGTGACGTCAGAAAAAATGGCGACATTGCCGTCAGTGTGGAACGTAATTTCTGTTTCACGGGTATAGACAGTGTAGAAAATATTGTGCATTCTCCTGATTTTCATATTGCAGAACAGATTGTGTGTTTCTCCTGATGTTCACACATTAGCAGCTGAGATTCAAAGCGATTCACTTTCCCGTGAGAACAAGGTCACTACCCTGCAGAAGGATGTTGGAGCTGCCCAAATCCAAAACGTGTGAACCCACCTTGCAATACCTTATAAGTACACATGAACTTCAGCCTGAAACATGATTGGATGTGCAAATGCCTGAAATGCTTATGTCATCTGTCAATAAAACCAGCCTGTTGCTTCCGGACGACAGGATTTTGAATCAGGATTCTGATTCTAGGGGCCCAGACTGAAAGAGGGCCTATAGAGTCCCCTAATGATGACAAAAGGATAAAACAGAAAAAATAATAACTAATATCCCCAAAATTTTGATTGTCAATGTCAAAGGTAACAATGTTTATATATTTTGTTTTGGAATTTGATGACTCCCCTCCCCTTATTCAAAAATGGTTCGGCCCGACTGGATTATACTTCCACAGGTACGCTGTTTGTAACAGACAGGCTCACAGTGTGTAAGCTAGAGAAGACATGCCTCATAAATCAGGATCCCTAAAAAGGAGGGAAAAGAAATTAAGAGAGGAATCTCCACCCCAACCTCCACCCCCCTGCGTGCACACACACCTGGCGGTCGCCTAATATCAATCAATTGTCCGTTCACATAGAATGGAATTTGTGTCAAATTCATGCCTCTTTGTTTTAACAAGCCCTAAAGTAGCTGCTTCACGATTATCTTAAAGTCTTTTCACCTGAAGCTCCCGCCGCGTGTGGGAGAAGCTTCCGTCAAAAAACCTTTCTCAACTTCATAATGAAGGACGCGGATCGATAGATATCAGGTTCATTTAATTTTAAGAGGTGACTAAAAGCATCGGTACACATATTACTGTTGCAGTATTTTCTACTGCGGTCAGTGAGCAGCTGTTAGCTCAGCTGTGGTTCTAACATCACCCCCCTTTACTTTTGTTCATAACTGTTAG
>NC_050519.1:18988747-18990571 GCF_002922805.2 Oryzias melastigma | reverse complement strand
TTTTATTTAATTTCTGGTCTGAATCTGAAAAATCAGTAGCTGAGCATGAGGAGCTGGATGAAGACGAGCTGGATGAAAACGAAGTGGATGAAGTGAAAGAAATTGCAGGAGATGAGTTGGCCAACGAAGATGAGTCCGTTGTCCCATGGTCATATGTATCTACAATACAAAAGAAAACACAATTTCAAATGCATTATTACCTATGATGAAACAAGTCAACTTGCTTGCATTTATATTTCCTAAGAGTTTCAGTTTTGCTGATTAGTCAAAGCTACAAATAGGCTATTATCTTTTAGGTATTACCTGTGTAATGACACACTCGTGTTCTGATAGAGCTGGGCAATAATTTAATTTGATCAAATTATCTAAAATTTGTAGTTTTAGATTAATTTTGGGGGAAAATTTTGACTTTATTTTCCTGTCACTCTGCTTTCAAGAAGTAAATCTGCCTTTGTTTTCTCAACACGTTTCAGTTTGAATTTACAATTGGAGGACATTAAAGACGCCTTCATGCCGTTTGTGAATTCCTTTTATGCCATTGCAATTTCTGAAATTGTTTTAAAGAAAACCATTTGGTTCAGATTACAGGTGACTGACCTACACCCCTCACCTCTTCAGGGATGCATGGGGGCTTTTTTTAAAGCAAGGAGTTTTGCTACAGTGCTAAAGGGAACAGAAACAACTTAATTGTGATGGAAAATGAAACACCTTGTTGATTGAGGATGGTTATTCAATAAAATTCAAATTTGGTCACTGTGGTTATGACAAACTTGGAGCATCAAACCACACGCAGAAAACTCTTTTTGAAGGTTGTTACCAAAAGTGGGAATATTTGCAGATGTCACTGTTCCCTAAATACGGGGGTGATGCTGTAATATGAATAAAAATTAATTAAGAAATAAAGTGCAATTTATGTTCAGTTTTTTTTTTCAAGGCCAAAGGGGGTCACTAAGTGAAGAGCTGCAAGTTGCCGACCTCTGGCCTATATTTTAATGAAGGTCTTTTTACTGTGAAAAGTTTACTTTTTTTCTTCCACTGAATTGTGCATATTTATAAAAGCACAAATGTATTATCAAGTGTGCAAACATGTTTTAAAAATAATAATAATAATAATAATAAATAGGCCCACTTACTTTGACCAACTTGTTGGTGTAGAGAGTCTCCACTTAATCAGGTCGCTATTTTTTTCTGTGACAATGTGCTGACAGAGTTTAAGCTCTTTCTTCTTAAAATGCAGAAAAGCAGTTGGAGCTACAGTTGCCTCAGTGTCTGAAATGATAGGATAAACAAAAATTCTAATCATAGTTCTGAAAAGAACTAGTCTCACAATCACAACGTCACAGCAACAATGCGGTGCAATCATAGACTGTATAAGCAAAATAGGCATAAAACGTTCAAGCAAACATTACCTTTGTATTTATTACCTTTGTTTCTTATATTTGAAAAACACAACAATAGTATAAGATTATAAATAAGATTAAAGTGATTAAAGAATAACATGATAAAATGTCTGTAATGAATCAATGGTGTTTAACAAAATTATTTGACACGTTTTTTTGCATTTTCCACTGCCCACTGAAAAATCTGAGGAAGACAATAGGTGTGTTTGACAAAATGCAGGGGAAGTAGCACTGCGCAGATCACCTGAATTGAATGCATGCCGAGTAGCTTTTGCTCTGAAGTCACTTGTCAATCAACATAAAAATATTGCGCCAAAAGGGCAGGTACAAGGTGTCTACTCAGGCAATGCAGCTAGAAATAGGCGTGTTTGAGATGACTTAAGCCTTGCCTGATCGTCGGCGAGGCCAGGCGAGCAGGAAAAGG
>NC_050519.1:18984437-18986948 GCF_002922805.2 Oryzias melastigma | reverse complement strand
TAAAATTAACTTGGAAAAAGTCTAAAAATAATGGTAAAAAAAAAATATTTGTTCGTACAGGTTGAAATGAGGTATTACAGTTGAATTTCGTGATTGGTCAAACTATATGCCCCGCGTCATTTCAGAAGTCTCCTGTCATGATTTGCAGCTTCAGAAATAAGGGGTCACCGAGACAAAAAAAAAATACAGTTGTGTTACACTTTCATTTCTAGAAATCTAGAAATTGCTATTTTAAACTTCATATTAATCTACTTGACCACAACAAGTCAAAAGGCAGCGCTTATATCTGTTATTTAAAAAAAATACAGAAAAATCTTAACACGACTGAAATGTATTGAGATGCATTTTATGGGCACAAAATATTTTAGAAGGGGTTCGTTGCCAAATTCACATTAATTTTGGGGTCCTTGACATGAAAATAGATTCAGGATCATTGCTTTGGCCACCACCCTGACCTGTGTCATTCTTATCCTTATTTTTACATTTTCAGGGTTGGCAAGCACCACAGCCACAAAGGGAGAAAACTGAAGAGATCCATCAGACACAAATCTTTATTCAGCAAATCAAAGGTCTCCCTCTTCAACTGGATGCGCTTTCTGTACAGGTACACTGTTGCACTAGTATATTATTTCAGTCTGTCAATGATGAAAAATGTTTATTTTTTACTAGGGATCGACCAATATTATTTTTTTTTTTGCATACCGATACAGGGTTTTTCCTGGCTTAAAATAAAGTGGTGGTGGTGTCTCATCGTGGCCTAATGTAGACACAAGGGGGCCCAAGCCAGGGTCTTATTGCGCCGGTCCCAAGCCCCGATAAATACAGAGGGTAGTGTAAGGAAGGGCATCCGACGTAAAATCTTTGGCAAATCAAATATACGAATCAGACCTACAATATCCATACCGGATCGGTCGAGGCCCAGGTTAACAACAACCGCCATCGGTGCTGTTCACCGACAGGGTGCTAGTTTAATATCGGCCATTGGATGATTAAAAAAGGCAGATACCGATGGATGTCAAAATAGCCAATATCTTCATTGATGCCGATATTGATATTGGTCTATCCCTAATTTTCATTGAAATACAGTATAGCTATGATGCCATTTACAACACTTGCACACTATTTACTTTCTAAAGATGGAAGTTATTATGTTATGTGGCATTTCTAGTCGTGATGATAACAAGTGATTGGAGTTATTTCACTTTTGTGATTTATTTTGCTAAAACTTGTAATCTATGGCTTACATTCTTAACATTTTAATCATGGGAATATGTTTGATAAAATACTGTCACTTGGGAGATCCTGTGTTGGTCAGCATAAAACCTGTTGGAGCAACTTGAGTGTCTAACTGTCGCCAGTGCTAATAGGCTCTCTTAATCTATAGTCTCTGGCAATTATGTTAGTTTTATTATTTCCACATGTATTGATATAGTTCTGCAGAAAATACCCCAAAACATGTTCCCCACAATTGTTGTGGTTTGTGGTTTGTGTTTTCACAGCAGTGGTCAAGTTACATCCCGAGGAGCAGTACATGTATCCAACCAAATAGAAGAATAGAACTGGTATAATAATCATTTTCTCTGTCCATTAGGTTTGCACAAGGGTTGCGCCTACGTCAAGTGGACATGATAAATGACGACATTTCTGGGAGCTCAGCAACCTTGTCCAAGATGGCCCAAAAACTGCGAGATGTGTGCACAACTTCCATGGACAGATATCAGCAAGCAAGTGGCCAGTACATTGGGGGGCGGCAGGAGTTTGTCACAGTTGATGAGAGCCATTTCAGACACAAAAGAAAGGCAAGCAGTGATCACTATTATCTAACTATGCAAATTACCATTAAAATAAATACTTTTTTTGGCTTGAAGAAGAATAATTCCTAATATTTAATGTTTTCAACAGTATGGACGAGGACGAATGGCTGGTGGATGGAAAAGGAAGAAGTGGGTGTTTGGGATGCTAGGTGTTGACCGGAGGGGGAGAAGACATGCAAAACCTATTCTTCGCTTAGTTGAGAGAAGGAGAAGGAGAGACCTGGTACCACTTATAGCTCATCATGTTAAAGTGGGGTCTACAATAATCAGTGATGAATGGCGGGCTTATAGCAATGCTCTACCTCAGCTAGGTTACACCCATTTCACTGTAAATCACAGTGTGTCATATGTTGATGCCCAAACAGGCGCACACACTCAACACATAGAGAGGGCCTGGAGAACAGTCAAGGAAAATGTGTGGAGACTCAGGGGGAATCGTACAGAAGAGTTACTCATAGACCATCTCAGAGTTATTGAATGGCATGAGTGGCTTGGCCGTCCGCATCGCAAAGGCCCGTTAGGACGGATTATACATGACATTGGGGTGATGTATAGACATTAAAACTTCCGTTTAACCAATGTTTTGCACAAAAAAGTCCCAAATACGGGTATGGTGTATTATATTGATCAGACACATGATGGCTTAGTGTGCGTTTAAGTGCAATAAACACAATGTTCAACACTCCATTTGTGGTGT
>NC_050519.1:18982069-18983311 GCF_002922805.2 Oryzias melastigma | reverse complement strand
GTTAGGTGCTCAATTTGATTGATTTCACATATGTCAAGAACAGCTTGTTCGGACCTCCTTCGGTTTTTTACTCGGGAAGAATCCGTGCATTGTTATGGCGGAAGTGTGTCATTCCCTGTGTCACATGACAGTGGTCTAATGGTCTGGACCAATCACAATCTTACACGTCATCTATGCGTCAGCCCCTGAGCCGATCTGACAGGCCGAGCACATATGTTGCCTAAACCGGGTTAGGGTGCAGGAGCTTTCCGCGTCCTGGCGCCGGGCCGGTTCTAGCTAGAAGCTCGGTGGTTGGAGACCCACCCGTGATCTAGTGAGAACAGCCGGTGAGTTAGAGGGCGATGAGGGACGCCTGCGCGCGGTGTGGAAAGGCATGTGTAGTAGTCAGCAACCCTTTGTGAAAGGAAAGGGTGCTAGCTGCACAACTAAAAGCAGGTCTCCAGAATTAACCGGAGGAGGCAGTAGCTGGTATTTAAAATATATTTATTAAAACACAAGGACCAGGACCACGCAGTAGTTTTTTTCAAGAACTGGGCTGTGACAGGATAACTTAAAAAACACAATTGTACCTCAAATAAAACACGACATGCTCAATAAAAACGAAAGGACAGCACAGCAAATAAAATCCACAATCCTGCACAGCACCAAGTTACTGTTTAAAACCACGGTATAAAAGGTCGACTAAGTTTTAAAAGTGCAGAGTGTTAAAAGGGGTTAGAAATACCCCAAACAAAACACATTAAAAAAAGATAAAAGAGATAAAAAATAAAAGCGAGCAGTGAAGATAAAAAACAGTGACAAGTCTAAAAGCACATATCAATCCTAAAACCAACAGAACAGAGGTTTAAGAACATGGTGAGACAACCATCATAAAAATAACAGCTGGTGTGACTCGCGTTTAAATTCCCTTTCCTTTGACTTAGTATATTTTAGAAGAGAGAGATGGCAGCTGACCCCTGGCCTCCTGGGTCCTAATGTCCACCCCACTAAACACGTATGAGAAAATCCTGTGATTAATGCGTCAAAAAAATTGTTTTTTGAGAGTTTGAGCGGAGGTTTCAGGTTTTCAGTGAACTTGAGAACAAATTCGGCTTTTTTCGCTCGCCAGTGAAGCCTTCTGATGTGCCAGCTGACATTCAGCTCGAGCTTATTGACTTGCAGTGCGATTCTGCTACGAAGGATAAATTTGGGTCCATGGGATTGGATACGTTTTATCAGTATCTTGTGCCAGGTTACCCCAAA
>NC_050519.1:18976405-18981969 GCF_002922805.2 Oryzias melastigma | reverse complement strand
CTCAATGTTTAGCGAAACTTTATATTCATTCAGGTATGCCGATTGGACTGAACTTTTAGAAAGTTTTCATTTGTAGAAGTAAAAATGTTAAAAATGTTTCCTTTTAAAGGTTGGAAAATGCCTGCAGGGGGATTCGTTTGAATTCAAATATTTATTTAATTCACTTCATGTTGAGTGACTGAGACACACAAAGGAAACTGAATGAAAAAGATGCATGTGTGTCCTACAAAATAAAAGAAAACATAGTTTGAAATTCCAAAAAGAAGTTTTAGTTAAACATCAAAAAATGTTATAGTACTAATTTAACAATTACATAAAGGCCAAAAACTTTGAAATATTATAAAGTTTAAATATTTTCTTAGACTCTTAGTTTATTTTGAAAGTCTATAGCCCAAGTTGATGTCTTTATATTTCACTTATTTCCTCATCCTGAGCTGTTATAATGTGTCATTCAGGGATCAATACCTTTGGAATAAAACGCGGTAAATACAGATAATTTAGTTGACACTAGTTTTTGTTGTCATTTTAATCTAGAATTTAAAAAGTTTAAGTGTAAAAGTTTGTTTAGATGTCCTAAAAAAAGTGTCGGTTTTACAAGAACCAAAACACAAGCAGATATTTTCCAAATTAATTGTAACTTATTGATTATTTAAGAACATATTCCACATATTCAGCTTTGTTCTTTTGCTTTTTATAAACATAATTTCCATTGTCATCTTTTTTTGTGATTTTGTTCATTGAGTTGCCAGAAGAAAGTTATTTAGTTACATTTTTATTTAATTAAACCAGTTTTGCTCTTAAAATAAAAACCCTCTCCAATGTGTTTTATCATGTTCTTGTAGCATTTTTCTGAAGAAAAAGGACATACATAAAGAATTTTAAGCTCAAAATTTCATTTCTGATCATTTCTTTATTCAAATTGTTGTGAATTGGGAGCAAATGAAAGAATCCTGTTTGAAAAAGAGCATATTTGTGACGTAAAATACTCAACCACAAAATCCCTGCTCTGAGCTCCCAGCCACGGGAAGGGGAAGAGGGGCGGTGTTGCTGAAAAGTTTTTGTATTTTGGCTCCTGTGTCATTGTGAGCAGATTTAAACAGAGAACAAGATAATATCAAATTTTAATAATTGTTGAGCTCAAACTTTCCTCTTGTGTACATTTAAACCTACATGTGGGTTTTTTCTGCGCGGAACCAAACAGATGCGTTCCGCCCGATGACTGGCGGATGTGCAGCCGTCTTTACCTCCTCCTGCGTTCTTTAAAGATAGAAGTCTGTCTCTTCTTGCTCTCCTTCAGCCTTCCTCTCCCTGCATCTGTCACTCGTCTCTTTTCCGTCTCCCTGCTACGCTGGCTCTGGAGTTTAACAAGCTGCCAGGGGACTTACATGAGAGGATCTAAAGAAGGGATGACTCATCCCCACAACTCTTCTTTCTCAACTCCCCATTTCATTTTTTGGAAAATGTTCCGCCTTGTCCTTTTTTAGAGTCACTTTAAAATATGGCAGAACTTCTACAAAAAATCTGGAGCAATCAGTTTAAATTTTAAAACAGATACTTTGTGAACAAAAACTGACAAAATGTACCACCAGATGGCAAAATTCTTGCGTTATTTAGTTTTTTTTGATATATTTAAGCTTTTTCTATTGAAGCAACAGCCTTATATTTTTAGATTTTTTGTCTTTTGAACCCTCAAAACATATATTTTTATCTAAACTTTCCTAAAGCTACTGTTTATATTCCTCTATGTAGAGCAGACACACTGAAGAAATGAAACACAAGGTGTCAATCTTAATTCTTATTGTTAATATATACATATATATATATATATGTATATACAAATGAGAGTAACCATCTGACTTAAAAAAAAAGATTAGCGAGATTAAAAAAAAAGACTCAAAAATGTCTGTAATTAATTAATTGAGAATAATGCAATAATTTTACAGCCCTAATATACAGTACATACGTCTGTATGCTTATCTATAATATATTTGAATTAGGGTTGGGAACCAATGAAAATAAATTAACAAATTAACAACTAAAAAAAATGATTCGTGATTAATCGCGATTATTTTTTTTTCTTTGTTTTAGTAACAGTATTTGCCGACAACTTATTATCTGCGAAAAATAATATAAAAACATACACAAAATTGTACATTTAGAACGTTTATTTTTAAGTACTTAGTGCTGTCAATCAATTAAAAAAAATCGATTAGTCAAAGTTTTGTGTTGTGATTGATCAGGATTGATCACAGTGTTTTACTGGGTAAATTTTAGATGACAATATGGCGCCGCACCACGAATCAAATAGTCCTTTTCTTATGAAAATGTGATCTAAACCAAAAAAAATTAAGATTAAAGTACTGAAAACCGATAGAATATTTATCTCTTATTTAAACAACCATTGTATCACACAGAAAATACCTGATAGTTTTTTTAACAGCCTTAACCGCCAAGTTAAAGCAAAGGACTGTTTTTTTTTTTCGATTATTCTCGTTAATCTTCACAGCTATAGTTTAAATATATATATATATATATATATATATATATATATATATATATATATATATAGTACATATATTTAGTAGTTTCAAGCTTAACAAAGCAAGACTTACAGGTTTAACTTAGTAGTCTGCAAAAATGAACAGATACAAACAAGAATTTGGGGTTTTGAACCATGAGTCCTATTGAAATATTTGCTGAAATGAATCAGACAGATCATAATTTTTTATATATTTTGAATGTAGGTTAACATGAGTCATATTAGTACCGAAGGTTTACTTTGATGTTGGTTGGATGTGCTGCTGTGTGGGTACGTGATCCTGCAGATGCAGTGATGTGTGTTTAAGCTGTTATTGGAACCTAGAAAATCATTTCATTCCCCCTTAAAAAAAAGACCAGATTATCTGTAAAATCCATCTTTTTGAGCACTTTGGATTACATAATCCACCTTAACAGTTAAAACTCATATGTTTTCTGTTTTTATATATATATATTTGCACATATATGGCTTGTTAAAATCAAATTTGGTTCATCTTTTGCCAAGTGCAACCTATGATAAAAATGCTTATTCTCCATTTTATTGAAGGTTAAGCCCCTGAATATTTGGAACCCATAGTAGAAAGTCAGAAAAAGCTTCCAACTAAAGTTAGTTTGGATTCTTACAGGTTTAAAGGTGAATACATTTAAAGTGTTTTTCAACTTGAGGGGCTGTCGGTATGTGAAAACGCAGAGGACTGCCTGTGGTGGGACTTCATTCAACTGTACAGGTTTCCTATTATTTCCTATTATTTAATTAAACACCTTTGGTTTCTGTCGGGCTGTGACATTCAAAATGTTCAGCATAATAGAAAAATCTGCTGGATTTTTTTCTTTTTGAGAGTATTGTTGAAAATTGAAGTTCCCAAAATAAAATCAAGTTTTATAGGTTTCAGCCTGTTATATTTTTTACTTATTTTTCTCTAAACTGTTGGCTGTGGGGGCTCTCTGAAGACACCAATTAATAGATTTTTTTTATTTTTGCTATCCTTATGCTATCCTTGTGTGCATTAATTCCAAAGCATCTGTCATGTGATTTTGCTGAGCTTCACATGAACGTTGTGGAGCAGATTTCTGACCTGAAACCTCCTGTCGTCTCCAGGATTTCCTCACAGACTTAATGATGTCCGAGGTGGACCGCTGCGGGGAGAACGAGCACCTCATCTTTAGAGAGAACACGCTGGCCACCAAGGCCATCGAGGAGTACCTCAAGCTGGTGGGGCAGAAGTACCTTCAGGACACACTCGGTGAGTGGTGCAGGGATTTAGAGACACAAGCTCAAGAGTTTAATCTGAAAAAAGCTGTCGGAGTTGGACGTTAATCTCTTCACTTTCATCTCCCATCTAGCTGTTTTTTCTTGTTTAATAGTCTGTAGTTTTCCTCATACTCAAAATATTTGCATTTACTTCTGGATATATATATATATATATATATATATATATATATATGTATGTATAATATTTAGTTTTATTATGGTTAAAAAGTGTTTTTTCTATATTTGGATAAATAAAACAAAGCATAGAAGCAAATAAATCAATAAAATCAATAAAAAAAATGAGGCTCTCTCAAAATAGTCTCAAAGGTGTCTTGAACTCTTCTCAAGTCATTTTTTTCAGTCTGTACAAAAAAAAAATTGCCTCAAACGTGATAAATCTTTGAAAGCTTTGGAAGTAAATAGTGACTAAAAACAGTGTTGTGGTTGTGTACTTTGTCTTTAAGCTTCTGCAAAGAACCTGTGTGCATCCATGCTAGCTAGATTTGCAAATATAGACCACAATGCATTGCTTTTGAACAATTTGCCGTTTGAAAAAAAATGTATTACGCTAATTTTTTAAAATAAATTATCCACGTTTTCATCATTAGAACACAGTGGATTCACATAGTCTTAGTAAAATTATCTTAGTTATTACTTTTTTATTTTGGCAAATTAAATCTCCTGTAAGTTTCCTCTTGTAGTTCAACAGGTGTTTTATAAAACGTGGTTCTAGAGAGGAAACTAGAACCTTCCTTCCAGCTGCTGGTCATAAAAGTCGACAAGTTGTTCCATCCGCTGGGCTCACAATTATTATTTTTTTTTTTTAAAGAAAGTTAAAGGTTGTTATTGTTGACGTGTCAAAAAACTACAGACATTTTAGGTGTTTTCCTCAGAGAAGCGAAACGTTTCTTTAGTAGAAAAAGACGCCTCAGGCTTTATTCTAAAACGCAGCGCTCCTCGTTAAAGACAAACTCTTTATACTCTAAATGTTAAATATGTAAAGAGTTTCTGACAGCTTCCAAATCAAATATGATTTGATCATCTTTAGTTTCTAAAAGTGTTAAAAAAAAAGGCTTTGATTTCTCTCCTCTGTATGATAGAAAATGACGGAGGTAAATGTGGCTTTTTTTCACCACGTTAACTTTTTTAAGTGTTTAAGTTTTAATTTGTGAAATATTTAAAAATTGGATTCAAATATAAGGATTTATCTGTATTATTGATCAGAATAATAGTCTTTTATTCAGTTTCTAACTAAGGCTAGCTGTTCCACAGACGGCTTTCTGTGCACTTTTTTCAATACCTGTGTTTATGCTAATGCTAGTTTATGTGTTTATGCTAATGCTAGTTTGTGTGTTTATGCTAATGCTAGTTTGTGTGTTTATGCTAATGCTAGTTTGTGTGTTTATGCTAACGCTCATGTGTGTGTTTATCCTAATGCTTGTTTGTGTGTTTATGCTAATGCTCCTTTGTGTGTTAATGCTAACGCTCATTTTTGTGTTTATGCCAATGCTCATACATGTGTTTATGCTAACGGTCGTGTGTGTGTGCGTTTTCTGTTCTGCAGTCTTGACTGCTCAATTATTACAGCTTATGCACCTTAGCATTAATGCAAATAAATGCAATTTTAACACAAACCACTCTTAGTTACACAGCCTGTTTCCCTTCATGGGTCACAGAGGTCAACTTTTTGTTACTTAATGACTTTCCTTTAACTTTATCAGTATTTCTCCTTCAGATCAGCAAAGAACTTGTAGAGCTTTGGGCGCTTCTTTCC
>NC_050519.1:18961929-18966273 GCF_002922805.2 Oryzias melastigma | reverse complement strand
TGGATCAAGACGAGCTGGATGAAGAGGAGCTGGATGAAGACGAGCTGGATGAAGACGAGCTGGATGAAGACGAGCTGGCTGAAGTAAAAAAAAAATTGCACCAGGAGATGAGTTGCCCAAGGAAGATGAGTCCGTTGTCCCATGGTCATTTGTATCTACAATACAAAAGAAAACACAATTTCAAATGCATTATTACCTATGATGAAACAAGTCAACTTGCTTGCATTTATATTTCCTAAGAGTTTCAGTTTTGCTGATTAGTCAAAGCTACAAAGAGGCTATTATCTTACAGGTATTAACTGTGCAATGACACACTCGTGTTCTGATAGAGCTGGGCAATAAATTAATTTTATCAAATTAATTAAAATTTGTAGTTTTAGATTAATTTGGGGGGAAAAAATGGCCTTTATTTTCCTAGCACTCTGCTTTCAAGAAGTAAATCTGCCTTTGTTTTCTCAACATGTTTCAGTTTGATTTTACAATTGGAGGACATTAAAGACGTCTTCATGGCGTTTTTGAATTCCTTCTATACCACTGCAATTTCTTAAATTGTTTTAAAGAAAACAGTTTGGTTTAGATTACAGGTGACTGACCTACACCCCTCACCTCTTTAGGGATGCATGGGGGCTTTTTTTAAAGGAAGGTGTTTTGCTCAACATGGTCGCAGTAAACTGCGTACATATTCCACGACTTTGCACTATGAAATACCGTGTATAATATACGCCAAACACGCTTTTTGCGTGCATATGATACGCAATGATTTAGAATAGGTGGCGCCGGCGTACAATATACATGGCTTTTTAGGTTTCGTTTTGATCACGTGGCCAGAAATCCTCGGGCTCTTTTCTAAATGACGTCGTTCCTGGTTAAGGTTAGGATTACGGTTATGGTTAGGGTTAGAAAAGCAAATTGTTCATTTGTGGGGCTGTCTGGGATGCTCACGGCTCCACCAGGGCACGTGTCAAACGTGGAAAACAGACTTTAACACGTTTAGGACCGCGCGTATTATATGTACGCAAAAACCGGTTTTGGCGTATATAATACACGGTATTTCCCAAATCGTGGAATATGTACGCATTTTACTGAGACTGGGCTGGTTTTGCTACAGTGCTAAAGGGCACAGAAACAACTTGATTATGATGGACAATGAAACACCTTGTTGATTGAGGATGGTTATTCAATAAAATTCAAATTTGGTTACTGTGGTTATGACAAACTTGGAGCATCAAACCACACGCAGAAAAATCTTTTTGAAGGTTGTTACCAAAGTGGGAATATTTGCAGATGTCACTGTTCCCTAAATACGGGGGTGATGCTGCAATATGAATAAAAATGAATTAAGAAATAAAGTGCAATTTATGTTCAGTTTTTTTTTTTCAAGGCCAAAGGGGGTCACTAAGTGAAGAGCAGCAAGTTGCCGACCTCTGGCCTATGTTTTAATGAAGGTCTTTTTAATGTGAAAAGTTTACTTTTTTCTTCCACTAAATTGTACATATTTATAAAACACAAAAGTATTATCAAGTGTGCAAACATGTTTTAAAAAAATAATAATAATAAAAAGGTCCACTTACTTTGACCAACTTGTTGGTGGAGAGAGTCTCTCTACTTAATCAGGTCGCTATTTTTTTCTGTGACGATGTGCTGACAGAGTTTAAGCTCTTTCTTCTTAAAATGCAGAAAAGCAGTTGGAGCTACAGTTGCCTCAGTGTCTGAAATTATAGGATAAACAAAAATTCTAATCATAGTTCTGAAAAGAACTAGTCTCGCTCATCATGAAATAAATACGTCGTTCTGAAAAACAGCATTGTGAAATAAAAAGGACACTTTGGAAAACAGTCATTTTTGAAATAAAAGTTTCTACCAAAAAAAACCCACATGATTAAAAAAAATATCCAAAATAAAAAAAAAATATTATGATATATATTTTTTATTAAGAAATGTTTTTAACATAAAAATTATGTTTTAAAGTAAAAATGACACGTATTTCATAATAAAATGGTCAATTATATATTGAAAAGACTTTTATTGGAGTGTTGCTTGATTAAATAATGTTGTATTTATTTATTTATTTACTTATGAACAGTTTGGGCTTCCATATTATCCGCCCTCTTCTTGTTCTTTGCAATCTCTGCTTTTACTTGATCTCTCAGTCTCGTGCAGCAGTTCACTGTCAATTTTCCATTAAATTTGCAGGGTCCTTTTTTCCACTTTTCAACGAAAACTTCGCTTCCCGGTGAGGTTTCAGCCATAAACTTCACATCTCCTTCCATCTGCAGTTTACTCTGTCTTTTCCCCGTCTTTGTCTTCTTCTTTCTTCTCTTTGCTTCCATTTTCCACGCGCAGAAAGAAAAAACAAAAAGAAAATTCTACTACACTCTCTCAATCAGTCATCCAACTTTATTACATTCAAACGGTCTGGACCCACTCACTCCCAATGTTTAGTTTGCATTTTATTTAAGGTGAAAATAACGTTCTTATGCAGCTTTTACAGTATTTATATAATTTTTAATTCATTAAGCCAAATTTATTTATTAGACCGAACGATTTTTTAGGTTTTATTCACTTCTGCATATGCTCTGTTCTGTCGGACCGACGTAGGTTAATTCCCGTTTTAACCTAATGGGCAGAGGTGGAGACTCGAGTCACATGACTTGGACTATAGTCCAATTTGACGACTTTAGACTTGGACTTTCCTACCTCTGACTCGTGACTTGACTCGGACTTTGATGTACATAACTTGTGACTTGACTCGGGCTTTAGCCCTCTGACTCGGAAAGACTTGCTATTTTTCCCCTAAATCCACGGATTATGAAGTATATTATAAAGTATATCGAGAAAAAGCCACGCGCGATGGTCTCTCTGTCTGTGTATGTTTACATCCGTGTGTCGGCCCGACATCCAATCAAATTAGAGCCACGTTTGGTTGATGTGACAGCCCAACCAATCAAATTGCAGAATAAAAGCCCCGCCTCCCTTTTAAAACCGCGATTTCCTGCCGGTGTTTTTAGTTCTAGCATAAAAGTTTACAGATCGTCCACAACAAACGGTTTGCAGTTCGCAAAACATGTGGATATAAGGATTACTGACAGAGATTCAACAACAACCAACTTCATCTGACTGTAGGAGCAGCAAAATCAAGTAAGTTCTGAGTGAAAGCTGGCGCTAGCTTAGCGGCTAACCGCTAGCTGCATTAAAATGAATGGGAGGTGAACTCTGTTAGCGGTACACTTTGACACCGCGCAGCTCAGTATAATCACAGGTGATTTGGACATTTCCACCGCTCAGATCTTTACCTGGATCTGGGCGGGACGCGAGTGATCTGATCATCATAGCGGGACAGCAGGGCTGCTGCGGACCCGGGCTCGGTTGTTTTCTGATAGAAATCCAGCAAACGTATTATAGAATTCACGGAGATGCTGCATGAGGGTTCTTTCTTTCCCTTTTTTTTCGGTTTACCACTGTTGCTGCCTTAATGCTTTGTGGTGTGTTTCAGAGAAAAAAAAGCATCTTCTTTCTCTGGGGGTCACATTCCCTCTTGAATATTTGCTGTTCCTTCCTTTTTTCATTGACAAAATATTTACATTTACTGCTTAAAGAGTTTTTAGTTTGCATGTCTTTATTTTAGTATTTCACCTGCTATATAAAAAAGAGATTTGTCCACCATGAATACAAGTTATTTGATTCTAATGAATTTAATCATGAATATACTCATAATCTCTGTATTCAGAGTATTTCCTGTTCAAGTACAGCGTGAACAAAGTAGTATTTTGTGCATAGCTTTGTAATATATATTTATACATAAAATTTCATGTGAATAGTCACTTTCTAAATATATGTACCAATATATACATACATACACCACATTTACTTTTACACTAGGCATTTTTGTTTTGAATTCTACTTTTCTGTCTTGAATACAGAATTTAACTTAACTCCTGTTAACTTAAAGTGAGATATGTTGACAGTAAGTTGACAGAAATTTTGTACTGAATAAAAAAAAATAAAAAAAAATAGTTTTCCAAACAACAAAAAATAATTTCACAACAGAAATGTTAAACATAAACCTAGATATACTATTCATATATTTTGTTTTGTTTTGTGGAGTCACACTAAACCACTCTGCATTTTACGTTCTTCCTCAGTTCTTCTTCCTGTATCCGCTCTGTTTATAAAAAAAAACATGTTGATATGAAACAGAATCATAAGTTGGTAATTATACTGGTTTATAAATCAGACTGAGAGAGTCAGTACCTCATCACCCACAGGCTTAAGTGCACATCACTGGTCTGTAGTGAGGGGATTTAAAGGGACCATACCATGAAAAACCAACTTTTTGAGCTTTTA
>NC_050519.1:18953280-18961583 GCF_002922805.2 Oryzias melastigma | reverse complement strand
GTGGAGCCTCAGGAATTTAGTTGTTTTACTTCTGGGTAGGACAAAAACTAAAGAAAATAACTGGTAGTATTTCACAAATGTGTTTTTTAGTGTTCCAAATGTGATCTATGATCATATATGGATATAGTTAACTCTGAAAGGCTTAAGAAAATCATGGTATGACCCCTTAAATATCCAGACTACCCTGGTTCCCTGCTGTCTCCATCTTACCACATTTGAAATGTGGTAAACTGCGTTTTTGTTATAGATAAATTATTTTGGATTGTTGAAGTGGAGATGCATCAACTCAGTGGGAATTTAGCTAAAACGCTTGCAAAATACAGTTCATGAAAGCAAACATGATCTGTGTAATTAATATTACATTGTTTTATAAATGACTTGAAATGACTTGAAACATTAATAGTAGGACTTGTGACTTGTTGGTCATGACTTGTGACTCGACTTGGGACTTGAGTGCTTTTGACTTGGGACTTGACTCGGACTTGAGGACGAAGACTTGGGACTTGACTCGGACTTGCAAAATGATGACTTGGGTCCTTTGACCGGCCTCGGTCAATCCTGCAAATTCCGAGGTCTTTGTTTCACGGCCTCCCCTAAGGGACCGCACTGCCGGCAGATTCCGGCCTCCTTCCCCCGTCGTCCTCCTGGAACGGATGTAGTCTCCTGGGTTTCGGCACCAAGTTTTGTTAGGAATAAAAACGTACAACTCTCTCCAAGGTGAATACAAACACGAACCAGTCAGTTTAAGCTTCAAATCACTCTTTTGCAAAAGGGAGGCGGTGGAGAAGAGAGAACAGGTTAACAGCCTGTCTTCGTCCGACTGCTCACTGGCCCGCAATTTACATTAGCTTTTATTAACTTTGCATAGAAAACAGGAACAACACCATATATGGGATGGAAAGTTACTGAACACATGAAAAAGGCCTTGATGTTGAGCACAGGTTCTGACCGTCAGTGTCCATATCAGGAGTTTTCTTTCAGCAGAGACATGTAGGATGAGGGAATAAGGAGCTGACCTTAAAAAGCGATTAGAACTAGTTTGAGCAGACTTTTGCACATAGTGTGGCTAGACTCAACTGCACCCCCACAAAAATATTTTCTAACATTAGCTTAGCTTCCAGCAGGGCTGTTAGCTTGGATTCAGAGAGAACTGCTGGGGTTATCTTAGACTTTATGTCGGCTAACGCAGTTTTGAGCTCTGCCAGATCGGCTTCAAGATTTTTCTTCGGTGCCATATTCAACTCTCCTCGTTGTGGTAGTTGTTGCTGCAGCTCTCTGATTAAAGTCGCTTGTGGGCAACTTTAAAAAACTTTAAAAGCCAAAGAGTTGAGGAGAGCTGGAGACACACGTCCGCTCGTGACCCGGAACCAGAAAAACGTTCCCATATCCAGACAATTACGAGTCAACAGTTTGATATGTGTTACATATCTTTGTTTAGTGGTAGGAAGTCAGAATACCCAAAGAAAACCCATGTATTATAAGGAGAACATGCAAACTCCAAACAAATAAAATCCCACTGGAATTTGAACCGGACCTTTCTCGTTGAGAGCACGAGTGCTAACCACTACACCACCATGCAGCCCTGAATTACTTCAGTGATTCAACATAGCATTCTTAATAAATTAACTCTAATAAATTAAAGTTTATGTTCATAGATGTACCATATAATACTTGTTGATAAATTCAACCCCCCCAAAAATGTTTCAATGATGAACCTTTGAAGAAATAAATCTTTCAAATTTGCTGTTGTGCTTGATTCAACTGACTCAAATTGACAAAGTTGCCCTTCTTGAAAAACGTTAGTTGACAAGTTTCTGTTTGGGAATTTTTAAATACTTATTCATAAAGTGAAGACCAGTATGACTGAAGCTGACTGGAGTAACGAATGTCTAAGGTCACCTGGTCTGTAGGCTACTTAGTGTACGTCTTCAAAGCAAAAAAAGGTCACCATATTTGGTTTACTGATGTTTGCCAAGACATCTACTTCTCATTGCATAAAATAATAATGTCTATTTATTAATGTTTATTGATGTTTTATAACATGGCTGATATTATTCACCTGTATTTACATGCAACCAACACAAAAGCTGATGTAAATTTGTTTGGGAAACATGTCATATGTGTGGCCAAGATGCATGTTGCTGCATTGCTGTGCTAGCAAAGTAGCACGTAACTAGGCTAAATGCTGTTGTCGGTCGTACTTTTTGGGGGGGGCAAGAGAGTGAAGGAGAGTTTGCACATACTTTTCTAAATCCGTGTTTTGATTTAGTGTTGAGCTTCTTTCTTGGATGCACGAACCGGAGAAAGTCCAGCTAGAAAATGCTGTGCTAAAGCTAACTTTCTGCTCAGTGACATAAACACTGAAAAGAGCACATTTTAGTGAAGGAGCTGAGGCTCAAGACTTCAACGTGCCATTATCACTATACTTTGAATTGTAACAGTTTGGCAGGTGTATTTGATTTATCATCCTTGTTTTTATGTTGAAAAAGAGTTTCTTGTATCCACTGAAGATCCCAGCTGGAGCCTTTTTCTCATAGTGCTATGAATTGTCTATTTGAAGGTAAATATTGAATGCAATTAAGATGTATTTACCATGTATGTAATCCATTTCCATTTTGTCAAACAATCAGCTTGGATAACAGGCATTTGCAAGTTTTCAGTTATATAGATTTTAGCGCATAGGCGAAATCAAAAATCTATTCAGTGGATGAGATCCTGTCTCACAGACAGGTCATTCTTCATCCTCACTCCTCCAAGTGTCATCCACTGAGGGGGGGAGTCCCCCAGGGTTCCGTTCTGGGCCCACTGCTTTTCTCGGTTTACATGCTCCCACTGGGGAAGCTGCTTCGGAAGCAGAAGGTGTATTTCCACCTGTATGCTGACGACTGCCAAATTTATGTTCCCATATGCAAAGGTCCCGACCGCTCAGTTACGGCGCTAACTGAATGCCTCAATGAAGTGAAGCTGTGGATGTCGGCTAATTTTCTTGGACTCAGTGAGACCAAAACAGAGGTTGTCGTGTTTTCCCCTGGTGGGCGCCAGGATCATGGTCTGGACCTCCTCTCTCTCACTCCCTTTGAAAAGTCCGTGGTCACTAACTTGGGAGTGAAACTTGATGCTGCCTTGAAACTGGACCAACAAATAAATGCAGTAACCAGGTCCTGCTTCTTCCAGTTAAAACGTTTATCCAGTATCAAGTCCTTCATATCCAAACCAAACCTAGAAATAGTGACCCACGCTTTTGTGTTGTCCAGGCTGAATTACTGCAGCTCCTTATACGCCGTGTTACCCAAGGCCTCACTAGCCAGATTACAGCTGGTGCAAAATGCAGCAGCCAGATTTATATGTGGTATTAAAAAGTCTGATCACATAACCCCAGTTCTGGTCTCTTTTAACTGGCTGCCCGTGCAATATCTGATTTTTATGAAAATTCTTATCTTTGCTTTTAAATCACAGGCAGGTACGGCGCCGTCTTACCTTTGCGATCTAAATTTAAAACATTCTCCCTCTAAGTCTTTGCGTTCTGCGGACCAGTGTTTGTTACTGGTTCCGAGAACCAAATGTAAGTTCCGAGGAGATCGTGCCTTTTCTGTGCTGGCTCCTAAGCTGTGGAGAGGTCACACTTTTGGAGAGTTTTAAATCTAAACTGTTCCTCCACTATCGTGCTATAGTATCTGCCTAGCTGCTTTTTTTATCATGTAAATTTTAATTTCTTTTAAGTAGGATTTTATGTATGTATTTATTTATTTATTTTTAAATTGTTTTTAGGATTGTTATGTATTGTATTTTCTTGTGTACAGCACTTTGGGCCTCCTTGGCTGGTGGTGAAAGGTGCTTTATAAATGAATAAATGATGATTAAATGATTTAGAACCTGTTAATTTCAAAGCTATGCATTTACTGCAGCAGTAGAAGGCACAATTCTTGCACAATTTAAAGATTAATCTTTATAGATGATAATTTTTTAAATGTACCACAAGATTAATAATTTTCCAAACATTAATTTGAGCCATATTTTGTGAAAATCTGTTTAGAAATGAAGGAGCTAGCCCGATTTTTGTGGTTGATGTCTGCCTGTCCTCCATCGAAACAGCTGCATTCTGCTGTCATGACTCAATGGCGCCTGTGCACGCATGTCTCTGTGTATAGCAGCGAATAGGAAAGAGCCAATCCAGTAGTGTAGATCAATGGCACGAGAAATTGCTATTGACTTCTCAGTTTTTGCAAAAAGTAAAGACAGAGACTTCCGGTTCCACCAGCAAGAAGATGACTGCTTGAGTTTTGAGTACCCGACGGTTTTGTAAAAATAACTCCCACAATACGGTTTTTGCCAATATCCGTGATACAAATTAAAGATGGAAACGGGAGTTCAGACAAGAAGGAGGAAAACGACACAGTTTGGTGACAGCGACATCGAAATAAACCGTAACAGAACAACCCTTCGGAGCTAGCATTAGCTCAAGATGGCGCAGTCAACCCCACTTCCGAACCAACTCTCCGGGATATCCTAAAGGAGCTCTGTGACTTCAGGAGAGACAACAACGAGCAATTTGCCTACATTAAAAACGAAATGGGATGAGTCAGTGAGAGGATGGACGAAGCAGAAGGGAGGATAGATGAGACCGAGACCGCATTACAAGCAGCAGCTAAGCTAATCCAGAGGCTAACAACCCGCCAGGCTGGCCTAGAAGCGAGGCTCATTGACCAGGAGGGTCGGGCTCGAAGAGAAAACCTCCGTATTTATGGAATACCAGAGAATAAAGAAGGATCTGACATGGTCGCATTTGTCGAAAACTTGTTGAAAAAGACTCTCGATCTTCCCAGCGACCAGGTTCTCGGAATCGAGCGAGCGCACAGAGCCCTGTCAGCGAAGCCCACCGGGGACCCGCATGCAAAACCGCGGTCGATCGTGGTGAAGTTCGGCAGCTACAGCATCAAGGAAGACATCATCCGGAGAGCATGGCAGAAAAAACAAGTGTTCTGTGACAATGCCCGTTTTTTCATTGACCACGATTTTCCCGTCGAGGTTTTAAAAAAACGCAATTAATATGGAGAAGCCAAAAGAGTGCTGAAAGAAAACCACATAAGGTTCCAGACTCCCTATCCAGCCAAAATGCGAGTTTTCTACAGTGATGGAGCGCGCACCTACAAAGACGCCGCCGAAGCAACCAGGGACATGGCCGCGCGGGGACTTTCGGTCAGCGTGGTGAAACCTGCAACGGCTCCTGACCGAGACGAGATCAGCCTTTTGTCCAGCTGGGCACCGGCAAAGGGACGCCGCGTTCGTCAGAGGGATCAACACGGCACCGCGACGGGGACCGAAGCTAGCGCTCGCTTTAGAGAGAAGCTCCAGGGATTTCGAAGACTCGCTGCCACCGAAGGTTAAGAAAAGGAACGTCTACCCTTTCTTTAAATATACACAATTATGAAGGTAGATATTTGATCGCCTGTTCCTGAGTTTTGTTTGTTTCCTTCTTTGAAGTTATTTCCAAATTGTCGGATCTCCTTTAGTTTTCATTAGAACTTGTCAACATGACACATAGGGCCCCTCCTCCTCAAGGAGCTGGGTCTTTCCCTTACCTGGACCCATTCCACCTCGGGTCCTGCAGGGTTCCTTCAATACGAGCCCCCACCTTGGAAGCACCTGTTTTTGGTATCTCCATTGACACGTTCCTTGTTCTGTTTTTTGTTACCTGTTCTTCGGGAGGGAGTTTTTTAGTGCACGAGATTGAACTCTTAAGAATTTTTTACTGTTATTTTTCGAGCTTTGTCATATGTGTTATCTGTACAGAATACACAACGTACAATGAACAAGAATGATATTAAAATAATCTCATTTAATGTGAAAGGGATTTCAAGTCCGGCCAAAAGGACTAAAATATTATCAAAGGTTAAACGTGAAAAGGCCCTAATAGTACTTTTACAAGAGACGCACCTTTCAAACTCAGAACATGATAAATTAAAAAGAATGGGGTATTCAAAAGCTTATATTCATCTTACAAAAATGGTCGAAGGCGAGGAGTGGCCATATTAATATCTCAAAAAATTCAGTTTGAATATGTTACGGAGAATTCAGATAAAGAAGGTCGATACATAGTTGTCACAGGGAAAATAAACAAAGCTTACAACGCGGCTCGAGACAGGGCTGTCCAATATCCCCAATTTTGTTTGCTCTGTATATAGAGCCGTTAGCACAGTGGCTAAGGCAAACAGATGGTATAAAAGGCATCAACATGTACGGAGAGGACCATAAGGTTGCTTTATACGCAGACGATGTTTTATTGTACTTATCTGACCCAATTAACTCCTTACCAGAGGTGTTTAGACTTCTGGAAACATTTGGAAATTACTCAGGTTACAAGCTAAATATACAGAAAACACAAGTTTTAGGATTTCATTTTTCACCCTCAAAACAACTTAATGACAAATACGCATTAAAATGGAATCGACAAACATTGAAATATTTGGGCATAGTACACCCAAGGGACATCAACTCTTTGGCAAAAGTGAACTATGACCCTTTACTAATAAATATCAAAAAAGATATCAAAAGATGGAACACCATCTCTTTTCTCAGTCTCAGTCATAGAATTGAAAGCATTAAAATGAATATCCTTCCAAGATGCCTTTTTCTGTTCCAGGCGCTTCCAGTAGAAGTCACTAAAAAAGAATTTTCAGAATTAGACAAAACCATCTCGCGTTTCATTTGGCAAGGAAAAAGACCTAGAGTCAAATATAAAACTCTACAGCTCTCAAAAAGGGAGGGAGGCATGGCTCTACCATCTTTTAAAGAATATTTCAATGCAGCACAAATTAAACCACTTATTAACTTATGTTCCCCAAAATTTCAAGCTAGATGGAAAAATATAGAACTCTCAGTTAAGGACCCTCCAATACACACAGTGTTGGCCTGTACCCACCTAGATGAATATATCAAAGATATCGAAAACCCATTTATAAAAACTCAACTAAAAATATGGAATAAAGCAAAAAAAGAATATCAACTAGATGACAAAATACAAATTATACAGTGGTGTGCATACGACCCAGATTTCAGACCTAACAAGATGGACAACATTTTCAAACAATGGACTTTGAAAGGGGTAACAACTTTTTATTCTTTAACTGAAAAAGGTCAATTTAAAGATTTTAATAGTCTAAAAGCAGAGTTTAAGTTAGAGAACTCAGACTTTTTCAGATTCCTCCAATTGCGAAGTTATTTTGAACATAAAATTCAAATTTACACAGATCTTAGTGATCCCATCCTCTTGACATTTCTCAAAGCCTACAAGAACAATGTAATTAAAGGAGTTATAAGTAAGTTTTACAAAGGGTTTTTGTCAAAAAAAGCTCATTCAACAAATTATATTAAAGAAAAATGGGAAACTGAAGGAAGATTTACAATACCAGAACATGATTGGTTAAATATTTGTGAATCTCTGTGGAAATCTACAAATTCACACACCCTGCGGGAGTTCAACTGGAAATGCCTGATAAGATTTTTCATTACTCCAAAGCAAAAAGCGTGTTTTGGTGCTGGTAATACTATCTGTTGGAGATTGTGTGGGACACAGGAAGCAGACCATTGGCATATCTTTTGGGACTGCCCAAAAATTCAACCATTCTGGGTTGATTTCCACAAAAAGGTAATTAAAATACTTAAGGTAAGGTACCATTTAAATTCTCCACTCTCTTTCTCAACCACTTTGACACCCCACACCAACAAACAAACAAATATCTATTTACAACACTCACATTAGCTGCTAAAAAAGCAATAACAAGACGTTGGCTGCATCCTGAGCCTCCCATGGAATCAGACTTTTATTTTTTATTTTATTTATTCATTTTTCATTTTACTCTCCCGCCCTTGTTAATGTTCCACATATTTACCTCCCCTGTTAAGAATACAAAGGAAAGAGAGTGGATCTTGTATGTTATTTGTTTTAAAAATGTAACTCCCACCTACTCGCCTCTTTCTGAAAAATAAAGAATTGAAAAAAAAAAAAAAAAGTAAAGACAGAGATTGTGGTCACATTAAATTGATCAAAACATACTTTATGTTTATGCCCGACCCTTATAAACAGAAGCCATTTGTCATTCAGACACCAGGAAGGAAAAGCGAGAAACATTACCAACCAATAAACAAATTCCAACCTGTAATGTATGACTTTGTCTTTTGTTACTTATATGAAACAGTGGGCCTATAACTTGTGAGACTAATAGTGAGGAGAGGGGAAAACTACTTAGTCCATGAAAAAAAAGGTTTTAGAATATGTTTTTTTTGTTTTTTTTCTTTTAACTTGT
>NC_050519.1:18945959-18951970 GCF_002922805.2 Oryzias melastigma | reverse complement strand
GAAGGAGCCAGTCCCAGGGACAGATTAGAATAGATTTTAGAATATGTTTAATGATCTTTTTATTTTACAATAGAGAGAGGAACGAAACAGGAGTTAAGCTTGTTTTGTTCCAAACAGCTTTGTTAATCCATCTAGAAAAAGGAATTAATGAACCTCTGAGAGAACAAGTTTTTCTTTTGGTTCCTCTAAAGTCATAAGGTTTAGAGGAAACTGTTTAGGCTTGTTTTTTTTTTTTACCCATAACTGTTAGGAATCTATGAAGTAAGGTTTTAGAGCCTATCACAAATGATGGGAGGAGTTTGAGTTAAAATTTAAAAAAAAACCTGTTTGATCTGTTTGACCACATTTCCTGCGGACTCTCAGATGGAAAAGTCAAGCATACACAGCAAACAAAGCACGAGGTAAGAGTTTTCAGACTTCTATAAAATTGTAGATGTGTTTAAGTGTGATATATCTGTGTTACACATTTTTAGTCTGTCTTAAAGAATGTATGTATCAGGAAGATGTGGTTTTTTTATATCTTATTTTTAGAAAATTAAAGTGGATTCATTTTGATATGAAGGTCTTCAAACTTTTTTACAATGTGTAAAAATTAATAACTATAAATTAAATAAGTTTAAGAATCTGAATCACAAAAATAGTTTGTTAATGGATGCAATGACGGTTTATGTGTTTGAGAGTTCTGTATATTAGTGTTTGTATGGGTGTGTGTTCGCTTTTGTGTTAGTCTTTGACTGTTTTAGCAGATAATAAACAGGAATTCTTCACGAAACATTCAAAGCACACAAGCAGTTTGATTAGACATGTTTAGAGTTTGTTTTAGTGTTTAAGGGTGACATTTTCTGAGTTATTTGCAATAAAAAATTAAGATTATAGAAATAAAAAACAACCTAAGGTTTGGAGAGCAGTGGAGATAATCTGCCAGTCCTCTGTAGCATGACCTGACATAATAGGACAAATCCTGTCACTGTAATTCTGTCTGTCTCTGTTTTTTTTTGGACTTTCATGAACATTTCTAGATCCTTTTGTTTTTTGTTTGTATTTCAGTCTCATCTCTGATAAGATCTCTTTGACCTTTGGCCTTGGTTTGCTTAACAAATTAGATTTATATTTTTAAAGAGTTGCAAAAGAAAGAATGGAGTCTTTTTTAAGAAGTTTAAAGAGGATACTTTTCTAACCAAGAGAAAATGGAAATGTAGTTAAGCTTGACTGTATTAATAATCTTGAAGAAGGAATTTAAAAATCACAGAGTGGGTGAGCTTTCTTTTGGTTTCTCCAAAATCATGGCTTTGGAGGATATGTTTTTTCTTTTGTTTTTGTTATCTGTAAAAATGAGGAATGTTGTGAGCAAAGTTTCAGAGCCAATCACAGACAATGGAGTTTATTATGGCTTTAAAAGGAAAACTTGTATGATCAGTTTGATCACATTTAATACAGACTGTCTCTGCTTAAAATGTCAAGAGGAAACGAAAACAGAGAAGAAGTTTATTTTGAAACGATTCTATTATTTGGGGAAACCTTGTTTTTTCCTCATTTGTGTAACTGTGTTGTGGTGACCTGTCAGATGACACTGCGATCTGTAGTCACCCAGCAGGGACCAGTTGGAAGAACATTACCCTAACTACACACTTGGGGTGGTCATGTTGCAGAGGTGGGGCGGTCGACCCGTAATCAAAAATTGCGGGTTTGATTCCCACCTTGTCTGCCCATGTGTCAAAGTGTCCTTGGGCACTAAATTGCCTCTGGTGGAAAATTGGTGCCAAGGTATGAGGGGTCTCACAAGACATTATTTATTCTGAACCATTCACATTCATACATTCTTGCTCTTGCATATGTAAACATACTCCCTTACACACATATATACACACACCCATATTTGAAATGTCTATCAGTATTTAAAAAATATTATATGTATGTGAAAGAAGTATATATGTGCGTGAGAGGAAAAGTATATATGTGTGTGAGAGAGGAGTATTCATGAAAAAGAAAGGCACTTTGCATGAAAAGGAAGGCACTTTGCATAAAACGGAAGGTACTTTGCATGAAACGGAAGGCAGATGATCTCTTGTGCTCTGATTGGACAAGAGGCCACCGAGAGACTGCCATTTTGACCAGACGCTACAATGAATAAACAAGAAGCAGCTGCGGCCCGTGGGTGTCCTGCAGCAAGTCATCATGTGAAAAATCTATCTGCCTCTTGTAGCAGTCAAGGCCCCCAAATGAAACAATTTTGTTTCCAGACCCCGGGACAAGAATTCACTCACTAATAAAAGTGTTGATACCCCCTCCCCTCCAAGAAACCATTTGTCCTAAAACCCAGAAAGATAACATTCAGCATCCCAGCAAAGGTGTCGTATAACTCCCCTCTGGAGTGGAGGAGGGCTGCGTCTGGAGCCAGGTCGGACTGTCGGTGATGGTACTGTGATGGTACGGGAAGAAGCATCACATTCTCTTCATAAAGTTTTCTTTGAAGCTAATCAACGAAATTTACAATTGCTGACATGTGACATCTCACAGGTTCTCCAGGGAGCGATGGGAGACGTCGCTGCCACAAAACAGCTTTGAAGTTCACCAAATGGTTGTCAAACATGCATTCTTTGTTTCTTTGTTTCAAGTTAGTACATTCCCACATTTGTTGTTTTAATTGTGAATTTAACTAAAGTGATGCATGTTTATGTGAAATGGGGTTAAAGAGTTAAAGAGTTTCTCTCTTTCTTCCATTTCTTTCTCTTTTTGGTTTCTTATATGTTTTTTTAGTATTATTATTATTAAATTTTTATATATACCATTTTTTAAAATGTTGTTATCGACTTACTAGTCACATGTCAGAATAAGACATTCTTATAAAAAAGGTACTATGTTTATTTTATTTTTCTTTTTAAGAAGTTTTGTTCTTGATCCCATAGCTGCACACAGACACACCACAGAGTACTAGTGAAGGTCGTAAATTTGACTCAAATCAGTAGAAGTTAGTAAAAAGAAGATCACCAAGAATTACAGAAAGATAAGAGACGAACAACTTAGAACAAAGGAGAAAACTTTAAACATTTTAGAAGTTCAGAGAGGAGAAAACTTCTGCATATGCTTGGAGTTTTTGTGCAACCTTTTCCTCCAATTAATTTTGTAAATAGAACCTTCAAGTCATTTTAACATGCGTGTAAAATCTAATTTTTTTGTTTATTTCTTAGCTACGAATTATTTATTACGTTTTTTAGCCCAGCCAGCTTTGAAACTTTTAATTTTGGTTGCTACCCTTTTGGTGGATAACCTATTCCTTGACCACTTGGGACGAAGTTAACAGAACTTGAGCAGAACTGAACCGAATATTCCTGTGGGTTAAGATTCGAACTCCTGCACTTGGCTGGGATCTCGGTCAGAGTCACGCCTCGAAGCTCTCCAACGAACGAGGGATTTCCACCTGGGCTCGTTGGATCGAACAGAACCAGATCTCCAGACCACTGGGTGAGGAGTTTCCGCTCCAAAGTTACTGTTTGTGGTCAGAGGCAGATGTCTGCTCATTTACAATCTTAGCTGTTAAATTCCTCCTTTTCACATTAGAAACACCCTCCTCTCTGCTCTCCTAAAACGTTTATTCTATCTTAGAACATACACTTTGCATACACACATCCTCAGTCTACGTTACATAATTTTACTTTGTTTTATTCTTTATTTTACCTTTCTTTATTACTGTTGCTAGTTTTATGCGCTTCTGTCTTTTTCCTCTGAAAGTTATAATCAATTCTGAGCTTTTATACTCAATAATCCTGTTTGTTAATCCAATTTTTATGCAATAAATAATCATTTATGGAACGTCGTTGTTTTATCTCATCATTTTCTAAGTTCATTGAAGACGTCCCTTCAAGGGTAAAGACACTTAAGCTACAGTTGAGAGATTGATTAATCGATTATTACTGTATTGATTAGAGGTAGCGGCTGATCATTAATGAGTAATACTGGATAAAACTCGTAGACTTAAAGGTTAAAATTGTGATAAGGAAATCACATAACTGAAAGTCAGTTCCTTTGCCTTAAACCAGAAACTGATTTTTAAATCTATCTTTTCTGTCTGCCGTGTCACTTATCTAACTGTCTATTGGTCCAATGACAGTGGTGGATCCAGTCTATGTATCACCAATCAACTCAATTCCGTTCCTTGTGGGAAAAGACCTTCTCAATCGCTATGAAGCCCGGATTGATTTCCAACAGTTATAACTCTGGCCCCAAGTTCGCCAACCCCTAAGCATTTCTTGGCCGGGCAACGCTTCACTGGGATGCGGTGGAAACTGATGAGCTTTATCTCTCAGACGAACAAGAAAGTTCAACCAGGGGGGCAGTGAAGTCAGAGCAAACGGAGAAGGGATCCCCTGCACAAAACGAACCGGTGGTGTTTCAGCACGACGCCGTTTTGTGTGCAATCAGCCCACCAGACTCTGAGATAGAATATGCTCCCTACATCTTTGATGGCATCCAGATACTGGAACACATGGCCAGCGACGCCACTTTGTATCTCAGGGCTGACAGGTCAGCCATCAGTCATGCCTTTTACCAAACTGTCAAAAAGGAGAACCCAGAACTTCAATTTGCCGAGAAATCATTGCGGTTTCCAACCCGTTCAGCTCGACTTCGAAAGCCATAGGTGTGTGTTCATTCTCTCTTCAATGGAACCACAGAATACTAACACACTCCTTCCTGGTCGTACCAGGCCTGCCACATACTGCCTGTATAGGTAGTGACCTCCTAGTCCATCTAGGTGTGCAGGTAGACATTATCAAGTACGTCTTATGGTCTCTTGTACCAGCACGAGAAACTCCAACGACCCCTGATACACTAAAGTCGGGACAGATCATTCCAGAAGCTTGCCAGGTGGTCTCTTCTGAACATGTACTCTTACCTGCTGGTACTAGTGAAGCAACAATCAGATTGCACATTCAACCAGGCCAAAGTCTTGGTCATTCTCAAGCGTTCTTTCAATCGGCCCCTTTGTTTTTCAAACTTGGCTTTTCCCTTCCTGCCACACCTCTTTTGGGTCTGAATTCCAGAACCATATCTCTGAAAGTGAGTGATGACAACCACAATAAAGACACTCTTGTACCAAGAGGTACCACGTTGGGCTGGCTTATAAATTCAGATTTCCACGACTTTGAATTAGCCGTCCCGGTTCTTGGGGGCATTCCCCATGCCCTTCTTGGTGAGGACGTGGCAGATGTCATCTACACTAAGCCTTCCAAGGCTATCGCTATCTACTCTGTCATGGATCTGACACCCGATTCAGTGGGACACGTAGATTTGTCAGACAAAAATCACTTGGTTTTCCAGACAATGAATGAAGTATCAATTAACACTATTGATGCACCTTCCAACACTGAGAACAAAACTCAACCTCAACCTTCCATCAGTGAACAAATTGATGAGGTTGTAAAAACGGCCGATGCTTTAACTACTGACAGTGAACGCCAACAATTACGCCAGGTCTTGTTAAAGTACCAATAATCATTGTCCACAGATTCCCTTGATTGTGGACTGACTTCTATTCATTCTGTGCGCATTCCAACACCAGAAAATGCACCACCTACCTTTGTCAGACCATACAAGATTCCTCTTGCGTCGTATGAGCCGATTCAGGAGATCATTGATGATCTGACCAACAAAGGGATAATTAGGCCGTGTAATAGCACCTATTCAGCCCCAATTTGGCCTGTACGGAAACCAAATGGCAAATGGAGATTGACCATCAATTATAGAGGGTTTAACCAGCAGGTTCCCCTATCTTGATGGCCAATGACTCGGAGCAGGAGCTACCCAGGGTCAAAAAAGCTGAATACATCTCCACCCTGGATGTGGCTTCTGGATTTTGGACAGTCCCTGTTCATCCTGACGACCAGCACAAGCTGGCCTTCACTGTTGCGAGGCAGCAGGACACTTTTACCCGATGTCCGTTTGGATATGCAAATTCTCCAGCAGAATCCAACATTTTTCTGAACAAAGCATGTCCAGATGCCACACAACGTGGT
>NC_050519.1:18945344-18945597 GCF_002922805.2 Oryzias melastigma | reverse complement strand
CAGCGAAAAACAATCACGACATTTATATTTACAAATATTCATACAGCATTCAACATACTGTATCTTTACCAATGTCTTCATATTTATTAATTTTATTGCATTTGATTAATATTTTTAATTTATGTAAGGTTTGACAACTTTTTATATCTTCCCTACAATTATTCAATAACTGCACCCCCCTTGTGGAAATGCAGTGGAGTTTAATGTTTGTTCTAACAGGTGGTTTGACGTAAATGTTTGTACCTCTTAGCGT
>NC_050519.1:18934001-18940167 GCF_002922805.2 Oryzias melastigma | reverse complement strand
CAAAAGCCCCCGACAGCATAGCTCCTGAGATCACTCAAGCACTCAAACCCCTCTACCACGTTAAGGTGGCGGTTCAAAGAGGGGCTTGGGAAACCAATGGCATAAAATATATGGTATTACAAGCTATAGACTTTGAACGGCGTGCGCGTGACGAGCTCGCAAAAGTGGTGTAGTGTTAATACACGCTCATATTTCAATGCATTGCTATGAGACTTTACAATGTTGATCCCAGGTTTAAGCTGTAGCAGGTATAATATCATAGAATATGACCATATAAGGAATGTGGGCGTGATTAGTCAGTTACCTTCGTTGCTAAGGAGATCCAAAAATGTACTTTGGCCGATTGTTGTGAAACTAACCTCAATCTGTTCGGTGACCTCAGGCGAACAAAACATAAAATAGTTGCTATGGAGATAACACTAACAGAAAAGGCGCCATTTTGAAAAAAGTGCCTTTTTAAGCAATTTCTCACTTACATCACAGTCCAGCTATACAGTAAAGGGAGGGGAGGGGGGGTTAGTGGTGCATAGTGGCTGCTTAGCAGGTGAGTTCGAGTCAAAGGTCAGCGTCAAGGGCAGCAATGGTGCGTAGGGGCGGGTAGCGAGCGTGGCGTTGGTGTGTATGAGCGGGCGGCGAGGGAGAGGGCGGGCTGCGAGGGAGAGGGGGGCGAGGGTGAGGGTGGGTAGCGACTGCGGGCCATCCAACGCCGCTTGCGGCTTTAATTTTTATTATTTTCGAGTAATTTCATGTAATATTTTTTTTTGTTTTTCACGTATTATTTTTGTTAGTTTGTTTTTATATGATTTATATTTGAACTCTGCTTCACAACTTCTTTTTCTTAAGAATTCTTTATATAGAGTATTTTTCTTCTTACAGGCATTAATAATTCCCTTGGTTAGCCATGGTTTACCTTCAGTTTTATTATTTATTTTTTTCCTTACAAGAGGACAATATTTTTCGTAAAGTTTTGTTACCGATGTTATAAAAGCTTGATATGCTATGTCAACATCTTCAACATACACTCTGCTCCAATCGTAGCTTGTTAATTTATTTTTAAGTTCACTGACCGAATGTTCATTTATTTTTCTTAATATGACATGTTTGTGCTTGTTTTTTTCTTTTTTTATTGGTATTTGCATTACTGCAAAGACTGGGAGATGGTCACTAGCATCATTGATTATTAAACCACAATCAATTTTTTTTTCAGCCACATTTGTAAAAATATTGTCTATCGATGTATCAACATTAGTTGTTACTCGCGTCGGCCGAGTGATTGCTGGACGCAGTGATAAACTGTACATTGCATTAATGAAGTCATCAATGGTCTTGAGTTCCCGGGGGTTTAACAAATCAATGTTAAAGTCTCCACAAAAAAAAAAAAACATTTTCTTTTCTGTTACTTTGTTGTACATTCCCACTATTGTATCTCTGAATGTATTAATGCAAGACCCAAGTGTTCTATACACACAGCTTATCATGATTTCCTTAAGATTTCCCACTTGTATTTTTACAGTAACACACTCCATAATACCATCTACTACTAATGATAAGTCTTCAATCTTTTTACTTGTGAATGACTCGTCAATATACAAAGCAACTCCACCTCCTTTTTTGTTTTTTCTGTGAGTAGAGAACATGTCATATCCATCCATGGTAACAGAGTCTTTATCTTGATTTAGCCAAGTTTCAGAAATGGCAATGACTTTAAATTTGGTATTCAGCAGATTTAAGCATTGCTCAATTTCAGGCATGTTTAGAGTCAAACTTCTACTATTGAAATGTATGACAGAGAAAAAGAACAAAAAGAACGCTCTTGGCACTGACCTGGCTGCATGCCAACGTTGTTCTGATGACACTCCAACCGAAATCAGAGCACAGAGTCCAGTGACAACCAATGATCCACACCATCACTACTTCGACCAAAATGTCTGCCAAGACATGGTCACTGCATACGTGGATGGGTGTTCTTTCCGCAAGGATAAAGAACGCCTGGCTGGTGTGGGTATTGCATGGCTTCATGATGACCCCTGGAAAACCAAAGAGTTTCCATCTTGGTTCCCAAACCTCGCAATATGCAGAAATTGCTGCCGTGTTAATCACTTTACAACTTGCAGTTGCCTTGAAGGTCCATACATTTGTTATCTGCACCGACTCAAACTATGAACGTCTGAGTTTCTCATGCCATCTGGACCTCTGGAAACAGACCAATTTCCAGACTTCCAACAGAAAACCAGTGAAAAACAAGGATCTTTTTGTGGCATGCGACCACTCAATCACCTCTCACAACATCCAAATCTACTGGAAAAAGGTGAGAGGACATTCTCAGATCCCTGGTCAGGACAAAATGCTCAATGATCTGAGTGACTCACTAAACAGGGTGCATTGACGAGTGAACCCCGGGAATTTGATGAGGCATGTCTGCCTTTTTCCCACCCACACGCCCATGACTATCAAAATAATCGATTAGTCGAGTAATCGACGACTAATTTAATAGTCGTTACTTTGTTTTAAATGGAATCAGAGTGTAGTAAAGTTGAACAAAGTGAGCGTTCAGCACAGAAAAAAAATACTTTTTTATATTTTAGTCAGCAAGACCAAAACTTTATCTTTTTCATTAAAAATAGTTCCTTGTTTCAGATGCCGACCTCATTTGATTTAATCTCGTTTTAATACCAGAATCTGATGGACAGAAGCTGCACGATTCCTTAGAAAGTTTAAAAAACTATTATCTAAATTATCTTTCCTTTCTATTAGTTTTAAGCTAATGTTGATTAAGTTGAGTACTTTACATCCACTTTAGTTTGCCCATGACCCGATTAGTCGACTAATCAAAAAAACAATAATCGCCGATTAGTCGTCTGTTAGAATAAGCGTTTTTGGAAGCCCTGCTTGGAGCCTTGTAAACTCTTGTGCAATCATAGAAACGTTTACATTTAAAGTGGGGTCATCTGGACCCCACAAGACACCGCGCTGAACTTTTATTTTTTCCTCAAGAATTTTTTATTTTTTTATCTTCAGTGGTGTCTGTGATAGACATGAAATCCTGTCCAACTCTGTCATGGGAGGGATCATACATTAACATAAGGATGGGGTCTTCTGGACCCCATAAAGTTAATTAATTTTAATTAGATATTGTCCAGGAGAGATGTTTTAGCAATAATCATATTTTTTCTGTCTTAGTTATGAGAATAATTTCTTAGTTCTGCACTAAAGCTACAAATGTAAAGATGGCATCTGCATGGGACAGTGTTTATGAGGAAATAGAGGAAAGGCTATTGACGTTATATCTGCCGAAATTAAGCGAAGCCTGTGAATCACTTGGAGTTCCTGTCAGAGAGAGTGATAAAGACTTGCCTCGTAGGCTGAGGAGACAAATCCTGCAGTTCCTAGAAAGTGAAGAAGTAACATCACTCGAGGAGGATGGGATGTCTTTGCTACTTGCATTTAATGACAAGATTGACGAGTTAAAAGAAAAAGACGATGACACGGAGCTTCGCTCAAAGAAAATGGTGCCTCAGACAATGGTACTGCATCCAAAAACGCAGTTGGCGAAAATGAAACAGTTTCAGGGTCAAAAACAAGTGAAACAGCTAACACTGCTGAAAAGAACCCCACATTAATCCACCAATTTTACAGGAAGGATCTAAAAATTATTGGACAGATTGGAGAACCAAATCAAAAAGATAAATTAGGATTTGCCAGTCTTGAAAGACCAATTCAAAAAACTCTGAAAAAGGGATTTGATGAAGGAGAAGTTGTTGAGGTCATCATTGAAGTCATTGTCCTAGGGATAAAACTCAAAATTTACCTAGAAAGCAGAGTTGATTTGACACTTCAAGCTCTCAGACAAATACTACAGACAGATTACATTGAAAAGGATGCCACCGAACTTTACCACTCACTCACACGTGCCGTGCAAGAATCCAAAGAAACCCCAATTCAGTTTTTAGTCCGAGCCATGGACTTAAGTGTAGCGTGAAAAGGGGTGAATATGAAGTATTCAATCCCAAAGTTGGTTGAAAAATATAAATTTTATTAAACTGAAATTCAATAAAATTATCCTCGGGGCACCACCTTCGTAATGAAGGAAAATATTACTCAAAGTCAATGGCCGACGTGAGTTTCAAATGCAAAATAGTCCGCGTTCTGGCCTAGTTTTAATGACTTACATCCGAGAGGAAGGTAGGGGTTTTGGCCCACTTTATGGCCCCCCTGCTGGGAGAGGGACTCTTTTATCTGGAAAAAGGCATTCCACTTGAGTTGGGATGTTCAAAACAAATGTTTAGCAAAGGTTATCACAGTTTCCAAGGGTGATATGCTACATAAGACAGCAAGTTCTTTTCGCCTCGGAAAGAGCAGAGTCTGGATTAAAATACAGTTCAGAATTAATCCAAAATCAGTTCCTCCAAACAATCCTTACTGGTCTTCAAAATGACATCATCCGAGCTGATTTAAAACCATATCTGCAAAACCCACAAGTAAAAGATGAGGTGCTTCTGGAAAGAATGACAGCTGCTGGAAATGGAAAGAAAGAATAAGCTTTCAACTACACTTAAACCAAGAATGGCTAAAGTTGCAACAGTTGGTGAGGAGAAAAGTCATCTTGACGAAGACAGATGTTCACAAGAGACAAAGAAAAAGAACAAACAGGTTGAAACAATGAAATGTGACACACTGATGGAAAAGGTTGATCAAAGCAACAAAGCTATATGTGAAGCCATCCAGAATCTTTCCGCCCAAATTGCAAGTTTAAATCAATGTCCAAGACCACAAAAAGGAAAAATGAATGAGCAACGAAGCTGTAAACCTCGTCCACACACCAGGGTAACAAAACTCTACGAAAAGTATTGTCCCCTTGTAGAGAAAAAAATAAATAATAAAACTGACGATAAACCATTGCTAACCAAGGGAATTCTTAATGCATGTAAGAAGAAAAATGCACTGTACAAAGAATTCTTAATAAAAATAAGTTGTGAAGCAGAGTCCAAATATAAATCATATAAAAAGAAACTTACCAAAATAATACGTAAAAAAAAAAAATTATTGCATGAAATTACTAGAAAATAATATAAAGAATACATGGAAAATACCTAATACTATTATCAAAGGTGGAGGAAAGAAAGCTGACTTTCCTTCTTACTTTATAAACTCAAACAATGAGCTCATAAATAATAAATCATTGATTGCCAACGACTTCAATAATTATTTTGTAAACTGTGGATTGGATCTTGCAAAGGAAATTCAACCTACCAATAACATAAACCCCCCCTAAAATCATGGAGTCTGTGTTTTTAAAAAAGTACCGATGAGACTAAAATAATTGACATAGTTAGACAATTCAAAAATAAGCATTCAAAAGATATTAATAATTGGACATGGCATTTGTTGAGAATATAATTGAATGTGTGGTAAAACCATTCACCTACATTTGTAACCAGTCTTTCGAAACTGGGGTATTTCCAAGCGAAATGATAAAAGCAAAAGTCATACCTATATTCAAAGGTGGGGATAAGCACAGGTTGATTAATTACAGGCCAATCTCCTTGCTCCCCCAGTTCTCAAAAATATTAGAAAACATTTTTAATGCTAGAGTGGACTCCTTCATCAATAAACACAATATTTTACATGACCATCAATACGGCTTTCAGAAAAAACTGACATCTTCACTTGCCCTTATAAATTTTGTGGAAAATATATCATCTGCAATTGAAAAAAAAACAATATGCAGTGGGAATCTTTCTGCATTTAAAAAAAGCCTTTAATACTGTCGATCACAACTTACTAATAAACAAACTACACATATATGGAGTGAGAGGACTTGCCCTAACTTGGCTTTGTAGTTACTTACACAACAGAGAGCAGTATGTCGAAATAAACCAGGTAAAATCAAACACATTGTCAATAAGGATAGGTGTTCCTCAAGGTTCAGTTTTGGGGCCACTATTATTTACTCTTTACATCAATGAAATTTGTGAAATCTCAAGCCTGTTAAAAACCATCTTATTTGCAGATGATACAAACTTGTTCTGCTGTGGAGACAACTTAGAAGAATTACTGGACACTGTAGAAAGAGAACTCCATAAATTCAAGAGTTGGTTTGAGAGCCATAAGTTAACACTAAATCTAACTAAGACCAAGTTTATAATATTCGGTAACAAAAAAGCCA
>NC_050519.1:18922685-18933005 GCF_002922805.2 Oryzias melastigma | reverse complement strand
ACATTTTGTGAACAGTGTCAAGTGTTTTGTTGTGTAGTGTGTTGTGATTGCTGCATGTTTGTTAGTTTTGATGACAGAGTCTTATGAACTCATAGTGAGCTTCTGACTGAAGAGTCAAGACTTTTGTATATTTAGTTTATATTTTGAAAATTGCGTTCGGTGTTTTGGTGCGTAGTGTGTTGGATTTGATGCGTGTGTGTAAGTTTTGACAACAGAGTCTTCATTTTGACCTCAAAGTGAGATTTTGATTCATGAGTTAGGTATTTTGTATATTTAGTCTATGTTTTGAAAATTGTGTTTGGTGTTTGGTTAAATTGGTCAAATGTTTCAGAAAATGTGTTTTAGCATTTGGAAAAAACTGTAATTGAAATTGAAAGGGTGTCCGAAATAAAATTTCTGGGGGTAATTATTGATGAAAAACTAAGCTGGAAGAAACACATAAACTACATCAATAGCAAAATATCTAAATCAATAGCTATACTGTATAAATATAACATTTCTTAAACCAGTCGTCATTAAAAACCTTGTGCTGCTCATTTATTCTTCCCTACATGACTTATTGTGTGGAAGTGTGGGGAAGCACCTACAAAACTTCATCAAATTCAGTCTCTCTTCTTCAAAAAAAGCTATACGAATAATAACCAAGTCACCCTATATGCAGAACCATCAAATCCACTTTTTATTAAACTAAAACTACTGAAATTTGCTGACATGGTTGATTTCAAAATAATTCAGTTCATGTTCAAAGTTAAAAATAATCAATTACCAGTAAGTATCCAAAGGTTCTTTCAGTTGAAAGAAAATAAATATACTTTGAGAGGCGCACACATTTACGTCAAACCACCTGTGAGAACTAACGTTAAACTCCACTGCATCTCCACAAGAGGGGTGCAGTTATGGAATAACTGTAGAGACGACATCAAAAATTGTCAAACCATATATAAATTAAAGCATTAATTAATAAATATAGAGTAACAAATAATATATTTTGATGGTTATATGTATATAAGTGTATTAGTGAATCTATTAATGTACATAATTGCTAATTTGCTGGTTTTTTTTGTTTGTTTTTTTCTTCTTTTCATGAATGAGATTTATTTTGTTTTTTTGTTTGTAAGGCTTAAGTATAATTACTGAGACCATACTATATATAATATAGTACATTGTAGATACTATTAGTTTGCATTGAAGGGGCCTGGACTCGAAAAGCTTATAGCTTCTTCCAAAGCCCATCATTTGAGTTTTTGTGGAGAAAATGGTACTGTTTCTTTTTTAATTTTGTTTGTTTGTCTTTTGTTTTTTCTTGTTTGGTTTATTTAGTCTGTCTTGTTCGAAAAAAAAAAAAAAAGGATAAACAAACAGTGTCATCAGTGCCGAACACCAAACTAAGAAGGAAGATGCAACCACTGTTACAAATGTGGGAGCACAGATCATTGGGCAGCTGGTTGTCGTACCAAGAATGTTGCTGTTTCCACCAACAAGATTGAAATTCAGTCACATGCTGAAGTAAAGATGAGCCATGTGGAGAAACTCAACCAGAAAACATCTCTTTCTGGTAAGCAGCAACAAACAGCCAAGCTAGTAGGGAAGAGATGTTTAGTCCGAGCCTCCCTTGGTGGTGTTGACACCACAGTGCTGTGGGATACAGGGTCACAGGTATCCATGGTGGGAGCACACTGGGAAAAAAAACCTACTTTCCAGACACTGAAGTGAGACCAGTTGAAGAGTTGCTTGAAGAAGGTGCATTAGATCTCTCAGCTGCAAATGGAACTGCAATTCCATATGAAGGATGGATTGGAGTTGATTTCACCCTGTCGCAAAATGCTGTGTCTGGAATGAGTGACAAACCTGTGCTGGTTCCAATTTTGGTAGCTCATGGTGATCTTGAATGCCCCATCATTGGGTTTAACGTGATAGAAGAACTCGCTCTGACTAATGAAACATCTGGAGATCAAACTTCTTCTAGCTTCATGGTGAAAATACTTTCTTCTGCTTTGGAAGTGGGGCGCAAAACTGCTAAAGCCGTCTTATCTGTTCTTAAAAAACAGAAAAAGGAAAACAGTCCCATTACCACAAGACTTAGCAAACACCCAATAATGAACTCAGTGAAGGAGGTGGAATGTGGTCTTGACAGCTGCAGAGAAAAACTACAAGTTACACACTGGGAAGTTGGAGTTTCTCGCTCTCAAGTGGGCGATAACAGAGCGCTTCTGTGACTATCTGTTTCATGCACCCGATTTTGTTGTTTACAGTGACAACAATCCGCTGACATATGTTACCAAATCAGCCAAACTCAATGCCACAGGACATCGCTTGGTGGCAGAGTTGTCGGATTACAGATTCACCATTAGGTACAGACCAGGGTCAGCTAAAGGAGATGCTGATTTTTTATCCTGCAGACCAAAACCCATCGAGAAAATCATTCAAGAGTGCACAATTGAGTGTCAGCAGGATGTCATTGAATCTATTGGACAAGCATTGGAAGCAAAACAAACAGGTGAAGTGGACTGGATTTCAGCTGTCACTTGTATTACAGATGCACTACCAGAGGAAAGTGACATGTATGGGTCTGTTCAGCCTATTCCAGTGAAAGACTTGAAAGCAGCCCAGAATGCAGACCTAACAGTGAAAAGAGTTTTGAATCTCAAAAGAACACAGTCCAACATAAAACATAGAGACTGAAGCTGTTAGACAACCCTTGTTGTGGAAAAATGTAGAATCCGATGGAGGAACAGACACATCTTAAGATTAACACAAGTGTTTAATAGCATAATCAGAAAAAATACACGCGGTGCACACGAGCGTGCAGGGAAGTGCTTTCATAGAGGGGTTCCGCCGAGCTGAGAAGATGTAAACTTTTTATAGGGCTGATCAAACCACCTTCAGGTCAATGCTACCTGTCACATGTCATGCCCATATTTGGTCAGTCAGAGGCCTCCGCTTCCTGCATTTGTCTCGGGGTCGACGTGTTATCTATGCATTAACACCCCCCCGGGGAGGGAGGATGTCATGCAGGGAACAGGGAACCTTTTGGGACATATCCTGCCCTCCTGCTGACCAGTATCCCACTCTCCTGCTGGGGACAGTGTATCGTAAACTCTTTCATCAACTTCTTTCACAGAGTCACTTCCTGAGTTGAAATTCTAGGCTGTTTTAAATACATTCACAGGCATGTGTTAATGAGCACACTTGGTTCATTCAAATTTTACAGAGTTTCATTGAAAGGTTACATATAAGAATGAAATGGAATTAGAATCAAAAATATTCTCTTACACTCTTAAGAGAGTGGCCCCGTCTGAAAATCGATGGAGATGGAATCCTCAGAAGGGAAACGGCAACTAGAACACAACTGGTGGTCCCAGAGCCCCTGAAACCCCTCATTTATCAACATCTGCACGAGGAGATGGGTCACTTGGGTGCTGACAGGACGATTGCACTTGCCAGAGAACGTTTCTACTGGCCCAAGATGAGACAGGAGATTGAACACCATGTTACTCAAGTGTGCCGCTGCATAAAAAGAAAGAGACCCAACTGCATAATTCGAACACCAATCCAAAGCATTGAAACATCTGCACCATTTGAAATGATATCCATCGACTACTTACACCTGGAAAAAAGTAAGGGAGGTGAGGAATACATCCTTGTTGTTGTGGATCATTTCACAAAATCTGCACAAGCCTATGCAACTAGGGATAAATCTGGGAGGACTGCAGCTAAAAAGCTCTTTGATGATTTCATCACAAGATTCGGATTTCCATCAAAGATCCATCATGATCAGGGAAGAGAATCTGAAAATTACCTCTTCCAAAAGCTGCAAAGTTACTGTGGTATTCGCCCATCTCACACCCCTCCTTACCATCCTCAAGCAAATCCTGCAGAACTTTTTAACAGAACACTGCTTGGGATGCTGCGCACACTGGAGGAGACACAGAAGTCAAGGTGGAAAGAACTTCTGAGCAAAGTGGTCCATGCTTACAATTCCACTGTGCATGAAGCCACAGGATTGTCCCCATTTTTCCTTCTCTTTGGGCGTGAACAAACACTGCCAGTGGACCTTTTGTTTTCAAAAAAGGAAAAAGGGAGGAGTCAAACACATTCTGGATATGCAGAGAAATGGAGGGAGACAATGCAAGAAGCCTATGCTATTGCCAAGGCACATATGAAAAAAAAAGAGGGCAGAAAAATTACAACAGACGTGTATGGAGTTCCACACCTAAGCCAGGTGACCATGTGCTGGTGAGAAACCTCACACCAAGAGGAGGTCCTGGGAAGCTCCGTAACTTCTGGGAGGACACAATCTATGTCGTCTGCGAAAGAAAAAGCCCTGACAGCCCAGTATACGTTGTAAAACCTCTGCATAAAGAAGGAAGAGAACGAGTGCTGCATAGAAATCTTCTACTACCATGTCCCTACCTGGTGGAAGACTCTGAAGCTGGAGAGCCTAACCTGAAAGAAAAGTCCAACAATGGAAAACCCAAGCGGTTAACACGTCATCAAGTGACCCGTGATACTTACCAAACGGATTCAGTTCCAGTGAAGACGAGTATCACATGCTAACAACTGCAAGACCAAATGACTCTTTTCTCAATGCAGATGCAGAAGAATTCCATCCTAAAAATGACATGATTGTTGTAAGGCTTGAGGAGATCCAAATGCCTGAAAATCATCATGAGAAAGAACAAGAGGAGGAAGGAACCCCAGCAGCAGAGATTTACTGGACATATTTTGAGTTTATATTTATCCAGATATGGGCTGTAATCAAGGTACAGAAGTAGAGATTTAAAGTGTGTACTGTACGCAATGTTACTGAAAGGAAATAATGCATGGTATTGAATGTATAAAATATAATGATGGGTGTAAATGGTAATTTCCTTGTCCCTTTTGTGAAGATTTGGGGGGCCCACCAATACTTCTATGGACTTATCACCCCTTTAATATCAATGGACTTTTGGACAGTCTCTTATTATTGCCATGAGAAGAGCAAAGAAGCAGACAAATGCTGAAGAGTGGGAGACAACCCAGTTTAGTCAAAGTGGCTATGTTTAATATATGTTAACTTACCTGTTTACTTATCACTGTTATGCTATGTGTTGTTTTTTGATGTTACAGAGTAATCTTGAAAATGTTGCACAACATTTTTTTTTTTATTTTTGTGGGGGAGGGTGTTGCAGCCTGGAAATATTAAGTTAATTTATTTTAATTAGATATTGTCAAGGAGAGATTTTTTTAGCAATAATCATATTTTTTCTGTCTTAGTTATGAGAATAAATTCTTAGTTTAGTTATTTGCTCTTTTATTTTGAAACTACCTGCTAGATGCAGTATATTTCCTTTTTGTTGGAGTGTGCGGATGTGCAGAAGAAGAGCTGCGTCTATGGTTTTGTATGTGATCACATTCTGTCGCTCCGGCTGTCTCAGAAAACGTAGCAAAAGAGAAAAAAAGTGCTCAGTTCGGGGCAAATAAAGTTGCAAAAACGAAGACGGAGTCCTGTCCATTTTCAAGGGTGCAACATTAATTATGCATTCATTTGGTAAGTCACAAGTCTGTCCTTGTTGGTTATTGCTGGAGTGATGGTAGTGAGGGATTTGCCTTGTATCACATGAATCCAGAGCTGATGGATGAGGTTGAGTTGGTTAAAGCATTCTCTGTTTGTTGTGCTCCAGTTGTGAACTGATACTGTGTTGGTACTTGACAGCTGGGTCGATTTGTTTCCTTTCCTTTGATATTGCATCCATAGGCAGAGTTGGTTGTTGTCCGTTTAAAGTATTCTGATAGGGTAATTTCCATGCTTCAGGTTTGAATTCCTGTGCTGAGGGATTTAAAAGCATTTAAGCCTCCACTTAATGCTTTTCCTTCTCAAAGTAAGAGTTCCTTCTATCCATTTCTTCTTTAGAAGCATCGTCTTGATCTTGCAATACTTCCAGTTTAGCTGTGTAGGCTGCTAGTTGAGCTTCTAAGTCCAGTTCTTCCTTCTCCTCTTCAACTGCTGTTCTTGTTCTTCTAGAGCATGTCTTTGTTTTTTTACAGCCATTCGAGCTATCAATGCTGCTTTATCTGCTTGAACTTTAATTCTCGAAGATGATGTTCCACTGGATTTACTTCTTAGACTGCGTTTACTTTCATTAGAAATACTATCATTTGGACCAATGTCATCTTCAGCATTCTCAGTTTTAAGCATGTTTTCTTCATTGACAGAAATCCGAGTTTTGCCTTCAGCAATATATACATTATTGAACAAAATTTTAGCTTTGAACCATGTGTCATGGTTTTCACTTTCATCAGAAGGCAATAAATCCAACAATGATGTCAATAAGTTTATCAAGAGCTATTTGAACCTTTGTTTTATCCCCTTCAAACATTACATTTTGCAGTGATTTCCTAATGCTGCCCGCTTTATTTAGTTTCAGTTTTCTGTTATTTTGTAACCTGTCCAGTTTATCAGCGAGAGCCTTTGCAGTCAATCTAACAACTCGTTTTTCAGCTTTCATTTCACCACCAGTCAAACTACTAGTTCTGCTGGCGGTGCGCGCACCAGTTCTGGTTGTTAAGTCTGATGCTGCATCGCGCATCTCCATGACAACGACCTCCCTCAGTCAACAAGTCTTAAAGCGCTAATTAAGGAGTCTCGTCAATCAGTCAACCAATGCATCGGATTTTATGTTCAGTTATGTGTACACACGTTTTAAATGGCCATTCAAAGTGTAGCACTACTTGTACCTCTGGTTCCTTTTGATGCGTTGGGCCCCGAATGCAAAGATTAACACCACTAACCACTTCCGCCTTCGGCTCTTCATTGTGCGTATCCACAAATTATTAGAAATGTCCACCCCAAAATTCCACTCGGATTGCAGTTAAACCGTATCGGTGCTGGGTCGTGCTGATCTTCTTGTTGTCAGCGCTGGGTCCGGCTGATTCGATCACTCAGAAAACCATCCACAACAGTACTCTGACCTTCTTCCAGCTCCTAGTCCGCAGAAAGTCCATCGCAGAAATGAGGAAAAGGTTTTCGACTAATATTTGTAGGAGCTAAAAGGTCTAGAAACTAACAAACTCTTTCTAGCATTTAGAGCTACTGCGATGTGTGACGCCATATAGACTTGACTTGACGCGCTAATCGGACTGTCGTTTCCCTGTACGACGCAAAAAAATAAGTCTGTCACTCCGATATCCTTTGCAATTAATCTGTTCTTTATGTGGTTGTGAAAGGAAGACGGACTTCAATAGACCTCAGTGCTAGATGAGGGTACTCCTTTGAGACAACAATCCAGAATGAGTCCAGGTCCAGTTTGCCACACTGCCCTTTTGAGGAGCTGTCAGTGCACTACCTTTATTCTGTCATTTTTCCATGTTATTTTCACACACTACTGTAGACATGAAATCATGCAAAAAGAAAAAATTCTGTCTGGAGAAATGGGATTCATTTTGCGGTGGAAACCCCAAAAATGTTTAACGAAATGTTTTTACAAGCTAGAATGAAGGTTTTATGTGTAATTTCATAAAAAAAAACAACAACATGCATTTAGTCAACAAACTAATCAACACATTTTTTAATGAAAATACAAAAAAAGAATTCCAGGGGAAATTCACAGATCCCTCATTTGGGCCACATGTGAAGAGTTTCTGTTAATAGAAGAACGGGACTTTCTCACCAACCGTCCACAAGTAAAACTCAGTCCCCACCTCCCCTCCACCCTCCAGCTCAGCACAGGCTACCCCCAACGTGTCTATAAATGTCCAGAAGACCAAAGAAATCATTTTGGACCTTATAAGACACAGTCACGCCCACACCCCTCTACAAATAAATGGAGAACGGGTAGACTGTGTAAACTCCATGGGATTCCTGGGCATCACCATCTCTGCTGACCTGTCCTGGTCAGCAAACATCCGGGCCGTGGTGAAGAAGACTCAGCAGCGGCTGCACTTCCTCCGCATCCTGAGGAGGTGTGATCTGGATCAGAGGCTGCTGGTGAACTTCTACCGCTGCTCTGTGGAGAGCATTCTGACCTACTCTCTGAATGTGTGGTACCCAGGCTCCACATCACTGGACAGAAAGGCTGTGCAGAGGGTCAGAAACACAGCACAAAGAATCATCGGCTGCCCCCTGCGCCCCCTTGCGACCCAATCAAGATCCCGCTGCCAAAAAAGAACATCTACAATCCTGAAGGACCCAACCCACTCCGCCCACCACCTTTTTGACCTGCTGCCATCAGGACGCCGCTACAGGTCAATCAGGTCACATACCACCAGACTCACAAGCAGCTTTTTCCCCTGGTCCATACGGATGCTGAACAACATCCAATGATCAAGCTGGAATACTGTCAATTTTGCACAAACCGCACACCACACTTCAAACAGTATTAATTATTATACTTCCTGATGTTGCAATTATGTCTTGTACTTTCCTTTTTGCCTTACCTCTGTACAATTTCTTATTATTATTACTGTTCAATATGTTATATATTACTTTTATTCTACTTTATTTATTTTGTTCTTATTTTTAATTCCTTTTCTATATTTTTAATGTGCTGTGCATTGCTGCTGGTGGACCCCCCACAATTTAACTGTTCCTGACAGTTACAATAAAGCCTTTGAATTTTCTGTTTGATTGTTGGACATTCTCTGCCATTTTCTGACTTTGTTTCTTTCATTGGTTGCTTCAAGATTTCTTTTAAAGCTGAAAACTAACTGCCAAAATGGTGTCACATTAGATATGAGCATGATCTACATTTCATTGTTAGAGTAATGGGAACATTTGGGGTACTTAAAAGTTGGTAAAAAGTGAAACTGTTGTACTTATTTTTTTATATAATTTAAAGGTGAAAAGCAAATAAGATGGAGAAAGTTGATGACAGACCACCAAAAGGGAAACAGAGAAAATCTGGAGCTTTAAAAGATGAAGGTAATTAAACATAATGAAGAATCAAAGTTGAATGTATTTTAACTACTTCTGCTGGAGTTAAATAACTATTTTTTTTTTTTTACAGTTGCAGTTGATCCTGAACTTACCGTCATGTTGATCGGAGACTCAAAGTCCATTGAAAAAGGAGAAAGAAATCTTTTACTTGATCATGACGAGCAAAAATCAGAAAAATCTTTTTCATCCAAACTTTATAATTTTTGTGCTCGACACATCTGTGTCTTGAACATGCTTGATCTTCCAAACATTGATTCAATCCCATCAAACCAAGGAGTTCATGCTTTCATCCTGCTGGTAGCAAACGGTCAGCACGTCAGTCATTACAGATCAGGAATGCAGTGGTTAGAGAAAACCTTTGGAAAACAATGTTTTCCTTATGTCATCACAGTAGTGACTCATAACCCACATGAAAACTGTGAAAATGCAATTACAGATCTAAAAACTTTCAGCAGTTTTTCAAAGGAAAGATACCAAAAATCAAAAAAGAGAATGGATGAAGAGGAATTAGTAACTCTTTTGGAAAAAATAGATGTCATGATCTCTGAAAACAGACCCCCATGCTGCAGTTTCCTGACAACTGACATGAAAGAAGAGAAGAAGGAAAAGACAAAATACAATTCTCTCTGTGAGGAAGGAATTGCCACAGGTAAGAACTCAACATTAATGATAAAAAAGGGAATGTTTTATAGTCTGCGGAAGCGAATTAAAGGAGGATTTGGTCACAGTGAAAATGCATCAACAGCTTTAGAAGACAAGACAGGACAAAACAAAACAAAACAAAACAAAAATCAACAAAAGAGGAGAAAAATTGAGCTTCCATGCAAAAAACAGGTAGAACGCAGGTTTGCAAAACACATAAACCTGGATCTTCACACAAAAATATTAAAGCATAACAGATAAGCCTTTCATGACAATAATAGAAGTAAATATAAAGTAATAGTAGAATTTTCTGTTAAAGGAAAAACTTTTTATTCCTTCTAAACATAAAACTAAAAAACGTTGCAATTTCCAATATGGAGTTCGATTTGTTTGTAAAGCAGTGGTCTTCTTCTTTTCCTTTCGGCTTTTCCCTTCAGGGGTCGCCACAGCGAATCAGTTTCCTCCATCTAAGCCTGTCTTCAGCATCCTCCACTCTAACACCAGCCACCTTCATGTCTTCATTCACTGCATCCATAAACCTCCTCTTTGGTCTTCCTCTAGACCTCTTTCCTGGCAGCTCTAGACTCAGCATCCTTCTACCAATATATTCACTGTCTCTCCTCTAAACATATCCAAACCATCTCAGTCTGGCGTCTCTGACTTTATCTCCAAAACTTCTAACGTGCTGTCCCTCTGATGTATTCATTCCTGATCCTATCCATCCTGGTCACTCCCAAAGAGAACCTCAGCATCTTCATCTCTGC
>NC_050519.1:18914207-18917052 GCF_002922805.2 Oryzias melastigma | reverse complement strand
TGACTTGGGACTTGACTCGGACTTGAGGACAAAGACTTGGGACTTGACTCGGACTTGCAAAATGATGACTTGGTCCCACCTCTGTTACATTCAATTGTATTGGTAAATATATTCAATCAATGTGGCACAACTGCCTGTGATTCTTGTAGGTCTAGTGATCTTTGGGAACAGACTCAAACTATACATGGTATTTAAAAAATCATTGGTTGGTTTGTGTCTATGAGAATTTAGTAAATCAATATTAAAGTAACCACAAAAAAAAAATAGTTTTGTTTTGAAAATTAAGAAAATCACTCTCCATCCATGCTCTGAAGGAGTCAATATTAGTTCCTGGTGCTCTATAAATACAGCTTACAATAATCTTTTTTTCTTATCATTACAAATTTCAATAGTCAAACACTCAAGCAAGTTATCAAAAGCTGATATCATATGTTTCACAACTTTATAATTTAGTCTTTTATCCACAAAGAGTGCTACACCTCCACCAGTTTTGTTGTTTCTGTTGGTATTTAACAGGTCATATCCGACGAGATGAAAATCCATTCCTTTCTCGATTTTAAGCCGAGATTCTGAGATGGCAATAATACTTAATGGTTCTGAGAAGGTCTGCAGATAGTCCTTAATACTATGAAAGTTGGCGTAAAGGCTTCTGGCATTGAAATGCATAATTGATAGCTGTAGAGGAAATCACAAACGCTCTGGATAAAAAGAAATATGCAGCTGGAATCTTCATTGACTTAAAAAAAAAGCATTTGACTCTCAATCATGACATCCTACTGGACAAACTGGAAGTGTACGGGATAAGAGGAGTAGCGCTTAGTTGGGTCAAAAGCTATTTAACGTAAGAAAACAATTTGTCAAGATTAATGAATTTACATCAGAGGCCAAAGGGATAAGTTGTGGTGTCCCACAAGGATCAATTCTGGGCCCGCTGCTGTTCAATATTTACATGAACGATATATTCAATGTTTCAAAACTTTTAAAACTCATTTTATTTGCTGAAGACACAAATATTTTCTATTCTACAGAGAAAGGGAACTTAACACAGAGTTAATCAAAATAAAATCGTGGATGTAGTACAACAAACTTTGAATCTAGACAAATCTAAAGTCAAATCAAACTCTACTGGCTTTAGTTAATTATCACAAAAAATGAAAGAACCAAATGTGAAAAAAGTGTGTTTTATTTTCGTTTTCTGTTTTCTAATCAAAGCATTTAATTGTTTCTGTAATTAGTTTGAAATAATTGTGTGTTTTGTCTTGTATTTTTCAATCTATGTTTGAAATAAACTAATCAATCAAAACAGAGGAATTGCACCATACTGCTGGCAAATCCCCCAATCGAGGTCCTTTCCCAGTCATGTTGATACATGAATAAGCATTAAAAGCAACCCTTTTTGAGAATAGTGGCTTCTTATCATCTGCAGGAGCTAGAGGAAAAACTTAATCTCATTCAGTGCAATTTTCTCCAGGGTTTGTTTTATTCATCACGTCAATTAAACATTGGGGAGGAATTAAAGCAGGAATTACTTTAAGCAATGGCCTGGGACTCAAACACACAACACAGTCCTGTCTAGTAACATTGCCGCTTGTTCAACCAATAACAACCAGTTATTATTTTCACCTGAAATTCCTGTAATTACTTCAAACTAGTCATCAGGGGTGTATGGTTTGTTGTTTATTTTTATTTCTTATTCTTCTTTTTTTTACTACCGGTTTTATCCTTGTTTTCTGCCGTGGTGTTTGAACATAGGTAAAATTTTGCACATGGGTCTTCTCCTGATTTATACACACAAAGACTTAACCCGGAACAAGGTGGACCTTTGTCAGTTTTACTATATAAGAAAGGTTTCTGATCTAATAGGAGGCTGCTTGTATTTAAAGTCAGTACTAGGGATGGAATCTTTCCTGCTGTCTGAATACTCGTACATAGTTTCTGTTTCCATTTTCTTGAGGCTGGAGTCCACCCATAAGACTAAGGGTCCCATGATGAGTCAGATGTGGTGAATGTGTCACCCCAACTAATGGAACTCCAAATAACCGACGTCATGTAGAATTCATAACCTATCCAATCAGAGGCTTTGCAACCTCTTATTTTAATTGATGAAAGTGGAATTATAATGGTTGTAGTGACATTCAAACTATCGTAACAAACGTAGGGCTCATTTGTTACGACCTTGCTGTTTTCCTGGCAGGGGTTCCACCCTGTGACAGTGACAGAGGGACGCATATAGAACGGGCTGTAAACCCATGTATGCCACCTGTAAATCTGCGTTTTCGGCTTAGGGGAGCTGGTGCTGTTGGTAGGTTATCAGTATTTGCGTGGTCGGTCGTAAGGGTACTTGGGAGGCCCTCTAGGTGTCATCCTGCCCCGTGCAGCAGGATGGAACACTGTTTCCAGCAATTTGGCTTCCACTCAACAAGTATTCCTATTTTAACTGACCAGCAGTCACTGCTTCTTCTACCATCTTTATAGTTCTCATCTGTTCTGCATTTATTTCTCAACTGAGCCATTTTAATCAACAACTATCTTTTTTTTATACAAAAACACACAAAGACACTAACAGCTGGCTTGTTCAAACTCAGACAAAAACATAAGATAACAGACTATCAACACAAAGAACACTCACTGCCTGTAGCTGATAAGGCTGAAAAGGTCTCCTGTCTTTTCTGTGAAACCTAACCTTTCAGACGTTTCTGTTCATCTTTTTCTCATTTTTCTTTGTTGAATTTTTACCGCGTCCTGTATTGTTGTTAAATTCTGTGTATGAAGACTTTCATTAAATCTGTTATTCATTATTTTAATGTTTCATTAATTTCAGTTTTTTTTTTTTTTGCTTTTTTTT
>NC_050519.1:18910677-18912697 GCF_002922805.2 Oryzias melastigma | reverse complement strand
CAGCCATTGTGGATTGACAAACCAGCTATTAAATTCGATATATTTGCCTGTGCAGGTCGCTACAGATTCAGTTTACCAGCTCTGCCTTGTACACTCTCCGATTATCCAATCACAGCGCATGAAAATCCTGACGTTTCCGTGGGCCATCTAGCTGGCCTAGCACGTGGTCTCCTCCAGATCTGATTGGTTGAAGCAACAGTTTGGTTGACAATTATTTTATGCTACAGGGCCCGCAAAACTGATTGTGAAGGCCTTCAGGCAGATTTCTTTGACCCTAGCAACAAATGGTGCTGCAATGTGATTGGTTAATGCTTAAATAGGAAAATACACGTCTGGAAGCAGCGCAACCAGGGAGACAGCAATGAAAGGACGAAGACAGAGCATTTGGAATTATAGAATACGTATTCACGGAAAATAATAATTAATATCAGTCTGTGATTCAGATATTTTTAGGCCAGCAGAGAAGGCCTTGCAGGCCCTGACGGCCCGCCACTGCTGTGGCCACAGTCTCACCCTGGTTTCCCCTGCACCTGCCGGAATCTCGTGGATGTCTTGGAATCCGGCTCGAAGGACCAATTAAATGTTAGGTTCAAACAACCTGAAATATTTCTCTGAAGGGAAGACAAGAGAGGGATCAGTTCTTAAATCAGATTTTACTTGCACAAGGAGAACAGACAGAGAATGTTCAAACCAGTCTCCACCCGCTCTGAAGATCTTGGTCCAGGGTTTCCATTTTTATAACCCATCAGGGGCGGTCTTAGTTATATTTACATTTGCTGCTCTCAAGGTGTGGAAGGAAAAACAGCCTCAAACTGGTTCTACTATCATTAATGTCTTAGTTGAATGCAATGGATCGGCGTCAGCCTCTTCAAGTATCTGTAATATGTCAGCCTCCAGACAGCCTTCAGCTTAGGATGACTGCAACCTTCCAGATACCAGCTGAGCATGACCTCAAATGAGCAGAATGAGAAAAGAGGTTCTAATCATACAAAGGAAATATGGGAGAAATCTATGTACAAACCTATCAGTACCTCTTGTTGAATGTCTGATCTTGTTCGGAAACAAAATTTAGTTGTCACTGAAAGCTGTGCATATGACAAATAAAATCTCTTGAATCTCCTGGATGGGGCTTGGGGGGCTCTGTTCAAATCAAATCAAATCAAATCAATCTTTATTTATATAGCACTTTTGGTTGGTTGGGGGATCTGGCGTCTGGATGGGGGCGGGCTGGGGCACCGTGTGGCCTCCCGCTCCTGGGCTTGGGGGGTATGAGGTGCTTGGTTGGGTGGGGGTCTGGTTCGGCTTGGAGGGTGGTCCCTTTGCCAGCGCTGGGGTGGCTGGTGTGGGTCCCAATAAATACGGGGCCTAAGGGGTCTAGCTGGTCGTGGTCTCTACTGAGGGGCACCATCAGGGGTCAGTTTGCAAGCTGCCCCAAATTTATCCCCTTCTTCATATGATGGGGAGGGTGGTCGTCTTGCATTATGCTGCAGGGGGGGTAGACTACTTGGCATTGGCCTCCCTCCTGTGGCCGCTGCAAGGATTCGCTCCTCTACTCAATTTTAAATGCACCTTAGACATGCATTACCCTTGGTGGGGGGGTGCTTGGACAGCACTACCAACAATCAGGAGATGTCCTGTCAATGCCCTCCTCACCAATTTTAACTGCACCCTTTAATACACACACCTCTAACACTTCAAAATATACGCTCTAACGCACACCAACACACATTCACACAAGGAAGGTGGACCTTCGACCTTCTGTCCCCTACCCCATCCGTGGCGGGGGTGGCCTTGTCTCTAGGGTGCCTGTCTCCAAGGCCCAGCGGCCTCCTCTCCACGCTGGGAGAGGGATCCCCGGAATCTAAGATCCAGAGCAGGGGATCAAATTACATCGGAGCCTGGGGGTGTCCAGGTCTCAGGATTGCTTGGTTCTCTCCAAATAATCTATCAGTGGTAGAGCCTGGTCGGGTGTTGTTAACGTCAGTCTTTTGGGACCCCCACTTCTCTTCGGTGTCCCCCT
>NC_050519.1:18889054-18910588 GCF_002922805.2 Oryzias melastigma | reverse complement strand
CACTATCTGTACTCCTGTGCCTTCCTGTTCCACGGAGTGGAAGGCCTCTGTGGCGGGCTCACGCGCCCTGGTCTGGGTGCTTGGCGGGATTGCTTGACAGGGCGGATTCCCTCTGTGACCCCGTGGTGGGTGTAGGGGGGTCCTGACTGCTTCCTCGGCGGGGGGTCTTGGTGTGGGGATGGCCGGGCGCTCTCCCCCTTTGTATGTTCTATTATCACCCATCTCAGCAAAACATAAACACTAACCTGAGCACAGGTGTCAGCTCACCTTCACATTAATAGTATATGTGAGACAATATGAAAGGCTTTACATGTGTGGGTTTATATGCATAAGTGTGTGTGAACTGCTGTTGTATTTTGTACATTTTGACTAGTTTAAATGTGAAGACTATCATAGCCAACAGGTATGTTTGTAATCATTGAGTTTGTGTTTAGACAGAGCCCGCCCATTCCAGATTGCAATTTATAGCTGGCTGTTTTATGACGTTACTACCCTCTGCTTCTTTTCTCTCTAAACCCCCCTCTGATACGTTTTTTTTTTATTTATTAAATCAAATTGTAGTATTGTCCAAAACAAAGCCTTTTTTTTTACAATTTATTTAGAAAAATACATAAAGGAGGAGTGCGCTGACTGTTTTAAGGGGAACCTTAAAACCAGGATTGTGTGTCTCTTCCTTCATGCAATAAGAGTCAGAAGGCATCTTTTTCCTAAGTCCGGTTTATTTAGTTTATCACATAGGTTTAGATTGTTCTTCTATAGAAAATGGGAGTCAAAAACTGATTTTGTTTGTCCCAGTCCTGCAACCAACCAACTGATCTATCCAGCATGTCTGAGATGACTTATTTCTTACTGATTACCTGTTCTGATTCTTTAGGTCTTTTTGATGATGACAGAAGTGGAAAAACAACAAAGGTAAAACAAAAATAATGTTCAGATGGATTCTTGTTCTCTTATCTTCCATTTGCTGTTTATTGTTTTTGTTATTGGTACTTTTCAACCTTTTCTGTCTTTACTCCTGTACATTTACAACTTATTTACTTGAAAGTTTGAGTCTTTTAATAACTGAAAATAAATACCCTTTGTAAGAAAAAATGAACTTTTAGTCCACTATAATTTATTTATTTTAATTATTTTTATTTTACCAGGAAATCCCATTGAGACTACATCTCTTTTTCAAGGGAGACCTGGGCCAAAAGGCATCAATACAAAATAAAATACAGTCAAAACAGTTAAATATAAAAATACAATTACAATAAAATACAATAAAATGCAATTAAAATGAACAGTAGGACAATGACTAATAGGTTAATTAAGAGTGGTACAAATAGGTCAAGGGTGACATGTGCATGTTTCTTTTAAAAGCTCAGAAAGTTTTGCTTTAAAACAATTCAATGGAATAAGGTCATCTAGATGCAGAGAGTTTTGAATATTATTCCAGGAAAGCGGAGCAGCAATGGAAAAGGCTGTTTTTCCTAATTCACTGAGGAATCTGGGGACATAAAGAAGCAATTTGAGTGAGGAGCGAGAGTTGTATATGTTGTTAACAGGAGAAAGAAGACGGCACAGATATTGAGGTAGTTTACCGAGAATGGCCTTATACGTGAATGTTAGCCAGTGTTTCTGTCGCCTGCCTTTGAGTGAAGACCAAGAGAGCAGAGAGTACAGTTCACAATGATGGGTTCTGTATGCAGAGTTTGTGATAAAACGCAGGGCACTATGGTAAACTGTATCCAGACTACGGAGAGTTGACGAGGCAGCATTCATGTACAGAATGTCCCCATAATCCAAAATTGGGAGGAAGGTGCTCTGAACAAGTCTTTTCCTCACACCTGGGCTTAGACAAGATTTATTTCTGTAGTAGAAACCCAGAAGTGCTTTTAGCTTTTTTAGCAAGTGGTCAATGTGAGAGGTAAAAGACAGTTTGTTATCAATCCACACACCCAGATATTTATATGTGGACACTTTTTCAATTTTCACTCCTTCCAAAGTATGAATATCAGCCTTCAGTGCATCATGTGAACGAGACCTGGAAAATATCATGAATTGTGTCTTTTTAGCATTTAGGGTCAACTGTAATTGATGAAGAGAATACTGAAGTTGATTGAAGGCTTCCTGAAGCTCATTTACAGCACGACTGACAGAAGAAGCAACTGTGTAAATGATGGTATCATCTGCATAAAGATGGAATTTAACATTTGGCAGATGACTACCCAGGTCATTAATAAAGATGGTGAAAAGGATAGGAGCTAAGATGGATCCCTGTGGGACTCCACTATTGATGTTCATGAAGTCAGATTTTGCATCTTCAACAATCACACACTGGGTTCTCTGTGATAGATAATTTCTAAACCACCCAATAGCAGAATCACCTAGACCAATAAGACTCAGCTTTTGTAGTAGAAGCTGGTGGTTTACAGAATCAAAGGCTTTAGATAAGTCCACAAATAGGGCTGCACAGTGCAATTTCTTGTCTAGGGCATTGATGATGTCATTTGTTACAGATACAGCAGCTGTTATAGTACTGTGGCCTGTCCTGAAACCTGACTGAGTTTCACATAGAACCGAGATAGATGCTAAAAAGAGTTTTAGTTGAGAGTTTACATGGGATTCAAGAATTTTTGCAAGAACTGATAATTTGGAGATGGGTCTGTAGTTGTTTAGCTCAGATTGGTCTCCACCTTTCAAGAGAGGGAGAACATGAGCTGCCTTCCAAACTTTGGGAATTGTGTTTGACTGAATACTTAAATTAAAAATATGGGTGATGGGTTCAACAATAAAATCAGCTGCAAGTCTTAGGAAGTAGGGGTCTAGATCATCTGGACCAGGAGATTTTTTTGGATCAATGGCTTTCAGGGACTTTAACAACTCTGAATTGGAAATTGGTTGGATGACAAATTTGATTGCATTAGAAGATGCAGAAGATGCTGTAATAGAGGAAGCAGGCAGAGAATGACCAGACACTGGTGAAGATGAAAGAGGGACTAAGCCCACTGAAGTAAAATGTTTGTTTAATTGTTTTGCAATTTCCTCTTTCTGCTGTATGACAACAGAGTTCACTACAAGGTTTGCAGGTGTAGTTGATTTCACATTTTGTCCACTTAGCATTTTGATTTGTTTCCAGAATTTAGTAGGATTTTTAAGATTTGTTGAGATAGAATTTAAGTAGAAATCAGATTTAGTTTTGCGAGTCAAAGAGGTGCATCTGTTTCTCAGGGCTCTGAAGGTGATCCAGTCAGAGTTTGAATTAGTAAATCTCGCTTTGGTCGCATTTATACAATAAGCACTTAAAATAATTAATGTGTCATTTGTTCATTCGTTTTTCAATTTAAAATCGGAAATGAAAAAAACGAAAAACCAACGTTTTTTTTTCGTTTTTAGATTCAAAATTCAAAACGAATAAACGAAAATCGGATAACGGGTTTTGTTTTCTTTAATCACGTTTTTGACACAAGAGGGAACCTGGAAGTAGTTTACACGGACTCTTATTGTGAAAATCTGCTGCTCTGCTCACACTGTAGCTGTCTTTCGTCAAGGGAAAGTGATCATTTTATTATTGTTTTGTGACCGTAAAAGTAAAATCAGAGACCGGAGGACATGACAATACATCCGTTCCAGGTAAGAATCGGTTATATTATTTTTTTCAGTCTGTCTGAATGTGAGTTTGCTACTTTGACAAGCTAGCTGTTGCTAACTCCGACACGGGGCATGCACAGAGTTCGGTAATGGAGACGAGAACATGTTAAGTGAAAACGCCCCAAAAACATGCTCCGAGCCTCTGGCACGTTCCTTCCTACAGGCAAGGAAGGAGGAGTCGCCGGTAACTAAAGCCGCATTTTCTGCTGCTTTTGATGAGACTGTAAATGTCAGTTTTTACCTGTAGCTATTTCCTGGGGTTATTAAACCAATTATGTAATTAAATATGAAATGTTGGCTGTATATTCAATAAAAAGCACTAACCAGCGGTGTCTCGTCTTTTTCGAACCACATCGAAACGTCAATGTTGGTGACGGAGCTCCCGGCGTCCCCCACATGTCTGGAATGTGCTGTTAGCTAGCTAGCTAGTGCTAGCATCAGACACAAAAACAGTGACCAAAACGGAGCTTTGTTTGGCTGAATTTAAGATAACAAACACGAAATATGAAACAGTCGTCGTGGAAGAATGTACCAATGGACAATAAATAGTTATCAGAAAAATAGATATAAATTCTTGCAGGGAAAATACATTTGTCACAACAGCAGTAGCCAATAAATTCTGTTTAAATGTTGTGTGTTGTTATATTATGTGTTATGATATTGTATATTTGTTGTTTTCATTGCAAAACTATTTTATTGAATATTCTATTTATTGAGATAAAGATTTATTTTCTTTTGTAGCCATCATAGTGTTTTGAATGTCATTAAAATGTCTATACATAAACTGATAAATAAAATGATTAGCTACAATACTATTTCAATGAGGTATATTTATTACCAATTTCACATTCATCCATCTTTCAACAAAAACAAAGATACAGTTGAGGGGTTTACTTTGTGGGCTTCTTAATCAGCATTTTCTCAGCAAACCTGTCAGCAATACACTAGAAATAATCGTGTTTGCATCTTTACCTTAGCGTGGATTTCAGGCTGGCTTGTCTGCAAACGTCGCCTCAGGTTTTCTTGTGTTTTTCCCTGTGATGGTCGCTCCACACAATGTCTTGTTGAGGGTTGTGTTAAATATAACATTTGTCCCTACACGTACCCTTCTTTTTCTACCTGGAATTGACATTTTTCACCTTTATCACAGACACAATTAATTGAATTAGCGTCTTCCCGGGCGGGCTGAAGGGCTCTGTGTTCTGATTGGATCGCTTTGCATTTGCTCCCGCCCTCTTCCACCAGCAGACATTATGATTGGATGTGGCCTTCGATCAGCATTTTCGTGTCGTTTTTATTCGTTGACGAAAATGTCTATCAATTTAGTTAAAGTTTTCGTGTCTGGGCAAGAGTGTTTTTGTTTCATTTCGTTTTCATTGGGTGAAAAATGTCGTTGACGAAGACAATGACGAAAATTTTTTGTCAACGAAATTAACACTGCTCCCAGCTTCATCATCAGTGGACCCCAGCTCCACTGAAATCCCTGAAAGAAAACCACCAGCAGCTATTATTCTTTAATTTTGTGTAATTCAGATCAGTAAAATGAGGAGATAACAGGTTGTATCAGATTAAAATACATTGTTTCAGCCAAACAATGTCATGACTACAGAACACTTTAGCGACCCAGACACTGGAACCCGGAAGAAGCACAGCGAGAGACGAGCATGGCAGGTAAAGGATTTAATGATCACGAAGGTAGGTAGGGCGTGAGCAGGGTAGGAGATGGGTTCCAGGCGAGAGGCAGAGGCTCGTGGTGTGACCGCTGGAGCGAAGACCAAACTGGGAATCCGGGTAGGCTGATATTCGCGACCACACGTGGTAACAGATTCCTGAGGAGGAGTAGAGAAGGAATTAGACAGAGTCTTGACAAGAGCGTGGCAAGACTGTGACACAGGCGAGGTGACCAACTATGCACCATCAGGGGCAACGGACTGGCGAGGAAAGATGATCCAGGAGCTCCTTAAAAGGCAGACGGGGTGATGAGGTGAGTGGTCGCAGCTGGGGATGATCAGTAGCCCGGTGGAGAGGGGGAGGAGACTGACAGAGGCACCATGACAAACAATTCGGTGTTCCTCTGACTAAAATTTAACATGGTTTGTTTTAATTATCTGGCACTTATATGATTTTGTTTATAATTAAAATTTTAATTAAATATATATATTAGAGCTGTCAGGTGATTAAAATTTTTAATCGTGACTAATCGCACTGTCCATAGTTAACTCACGATTAATCGCTAATTAATCACAAATTAATATGTGGCCTTTTTTTAGGACGCGAACCGGAGCCGGGTTAGGGTGCAGTAGGTCTCCACGTAATGGCGCCGGGCCGGTTCTAGCTAACAGCTCGGTTGTTGGAGACCCGCCCGTGATCTAGTGAGAGCAGCCAGTGAGTTAGAGGATGATGACAAAGTGACGCCTGCACACGGTGTGGAAAGGCACGTATGAGAAAATCCGTGATTTTAAAAATTGTCGGCGTCATGCACATTTAACACAGTTAACGCGTAATTAACGTGACAAATCTGACCGCCCTAATATATATATATATATTACTTTGATTGTAGAGCTGCCCTCTGCGTTGTTCTGTCAAAAACTTTTCTGGAATCTTGCTTCTGGAGACTTGACCTGGAGAAGAAGAAAAACAACCAAATTTTTACTCAACGCAGTATCATCTGATACTAAATGCACATACAGATTCATATGATCGTGGAGCTGCAGAAGATCTTTTCTCACCAGTTAAAAGTTGTCTAAATTTTCCGTTCTCAAATAATCATTGTAAACAGAGCAAAAGTCAGACAATTCCAGCCTGTCGGACATTCAAGTCAAACTTATTCCTGTTGTAATGTTTTGTACTGCGGTCAGTGAGCTGCTGTTAGCTCAGCCGTGGTTCCAACATCACTCCTCCTTGTTTTTGTTCATAAATGTGTCCATTTTGTGGGAAAATAAAGGCTAAACATAATATAATTAATTGAAAACTGTTGCCAAAAATATGAAAACGACTATTTCCATGTAATGTTATAAAATATTTTCGCCCAGAGAAGATTTTTTGTTTACTTGGCTACTCTTATTTTGAAAGCTGAAAATACATGGTTCAAAAATGCTCTCAACATTATTTTTAGCCAAACCATTCCTGTTTTTACAATTGCCCCCTAAAATATCCTGTAGAACAAGTAAATTTATCCTGGGAAGCGATTAAAATGTGTACAGGCAATGCAGCGATGTGCGTCTTTTCCGAAGGTATTAAATGTGAACAACAAGAATTTCTATCACCTTTTGTGCTCGATTACACTACAAACATGTGCAAATAACATCAGCCAAAATAGAAATCAGTTAGAATAATATCTGCTCAAATGAAAGGTGGATATTTTCAATAAAACATTCAATATTTAGGGATTATTCAAATTTATATTTAGATTTGTGAACGATCTAAGAGAGGAAATGAAAATACAGTTCAACGGAACATTTATAAAATAGGATAAGATAAGATAAAGATAAGATAAAGATACTTTATTGATCCCTGCCAGGGAAATTTTTCACGTTGCAGCAGCACTGTGTACAGACTCATTAAAAAAGCAAACAGACAGACAAACAACAGTGAATAGTAAAAACATATATATAAATAAAAAAAATAAAATTAAGAAAATTAAGGGAGCACCACACTTTACAGCTTTCCAGACAGACATCCAGTGGGTTTATCTGGGGCACAAGGCTGATGAGTTATATAGTTCAATAGAACGAGGCAGGAAAGATCTCCTGTAGCGGTTGGTGTGGCAGCAAAGTTGCCTTAACTTCTTAGAAAAGACACGCCGCTGTTCGTCAAGCGCAGGATGAAGAGGGTGCTGAGGATTATCCATGATGGATACGAGTTTGTTCAAGGTCCTCCTCTCCATCACTGCCTCAAAATTTCCATTTTGCATCCAATTACAGAGCCAGCTTTTCTAATAAGTTTGTTCAGCTTCTTCGTGTCACTGGCAGCTATGCTACCCCCCCAGCAGACCACAGCGAAGAATAACGTGCTGGCCACAACAGACTGGTAAAAAATTTCCAGCATCTTGCTGCACACTGTCAGGACTCTGGCTGCCATGTCCCCTTTTGGCCACCAGAGGGAGCCATCACCAGAGTATTGACACTCCCTCTGCCATTACAACACTCAATATCCCATCAGCCTCTGCTCCCTCTTCCCAGGCTCTCCCAGCTGTTTCCCATCAGCTCATCACTACAAACAGTATTTAGATAGTCACTGAGCTCTGCTCAGTGTGAGGTCTTGTTTTTTTTTTTTTTTTGCTCGGCAATCGCTCCATCCATATTCTATGCTAGATTCCTGTTACTTGACTTCTGCCTGTTTTTGACCACTGTTCTTGCCTTGTCCCTGCCTGTTTGTGTTTGCTATTAAACTATCTGCATATGGATCCAAACGCCCCTGCCTCTTCATTACACACACGTTGAAGGACCTCAGTTTCCTCAGGAAGTTTAGTCTGCTGCAGGCCTTCTTGTACACAGCTGTGCTCTTGGTCTTCATGCTCAGTGTGTTGTCAACGATTACTCCCAGGTATTTGTATTCCTCCACCTCAGCCACATCCCTGCCTGAGATGCTGAGGGGCTGGAGAGACAGTTGTTGCTTTTGGAAGTTGATCACCATCTCTTTGGTCTTGTCAACGTTGAGCAGCAGGTGATTAACTCCAGCCCACCTCACAAACTCATTCACCACATTCCTGTATTCCTCTTCCTGTCTGCCATTAATACAGCCGACAACCGCAGAGTCATCAGAGAACCTCTGAAGATGACATGTCTCTGAGTTATACTGGAAGTCACTGGTGTGCAAAGTGAACAGGAAGGGTGAAAGAACTGTGCCTTGTGGAGCTCCAACACTACTGATTACCACGTCGGACATGACATTTCCTAGCCAGACAAACTGTGGCCTGTCTGACAAGTAGTAAGTGATCCAGGAGACCAAGGACCCGCTGACACCCATCTCACTCAGTATGCAGGGCTGGGGGGTGTTGAAGGCACTGGAGAAATCAAAGAATGTGATCCTCACAGTGTCTCCTCCACCATCCAGGTGAGAGTGAGCTCGCTGCAGCAGATAAATGGCAGCGTCATCTACCCCCAGGCGTGGCTGGTAAGCAAACTGGAGGGGGTCCAGAGATGGTTTCACCAGCAGTCCCAGGTGAGCCAGCAGAATCCTCTCCAGCACCTTGACTGCGTGAGACGTGAGGGCAACAGGACAGTAATCATTTGGGCCAGATGGGGGAGTCTTCTTGGGGACAGGAACCAGACATGCAGTTTTCCAGAGGGCTGTACCCTCTCCAGGCTGAGGCTCAGGTTGAAGAGGCGCTGGAAAACAGAGGATAGCTGGGCGGCACAGGTCCTCAGGATCCTGGGGCTGATGCCGTCTGGGCCAGTGTTGATGAGGAATGAGGGGGTTGAGAGGGGGTGGGTGTAGAGTAAGGTGTGGTGGTTTTGAGACGATGGTGGACATGTTTATCGAACATGTTTCTGTTGAAATTGGCACGGTTACCTTTTATTATTTATGTACAATTGTGTCAAACAGCGTTCAGCTGCCAGCTTTGCCGTTCACCATTTTGTCTGACGTTACCATGAAAAGGGTCTATTAATGATTATATTCCACATAAATCTGTCCTAGTGATTTGTCTGTGTGCTATATTCTATAGTGAGATTACTTTCATCTCTGTTGTACTTCCCCATAGAGATGTCCTCTGTTCTTCTGGTAAAAACTGCTCTGGAACTTTGCTTCTAGAAACTTCACCTGCAAGAAAAAAACACATTTTAACTCGACACAGTATGTTAAATAGTATTGTAGCTAATCATTTTATTTATCAGTTTATGTATAGACATTTTTATGACATTGAAAACACTATGATGGCTACAAAAGAAAATAAATCTTTATCTCAATAAATAGAAGATTCAATAAAATAGTTTTGCAATGAAAACAACAAATATACAATATACAATATCATAACACATAATATAACAACACACAACATTTAAACAGAATTTATTGGCTACTGCTGTTGTGACAAATGTATTTTCCCTGCAAGAATTTATATCAATTTTTCTGATAACTATTTAGTGTCCATTGGTACATTTTTCCACGACGACTGTTTCATATTTCGTGTTTGTTATCTTAAATTAGCCAAACAAAGCTCCGTTTTGGTCGCTGATCCGCGGTGTCTGATGCTAGCACTAGCTAGCTAGCTAACAGCACATTCCAGGCATGTGAGGGATGCCGGGAGCTCCGTCACCAACATTCTGACAATGTGGTTCGAAAAAGACGAGACACCGCTGGTTAGTGCTTTTCATTGAATGTACAGCCAACAACTTATCATATTTAATCATATAATCGGAGGGCTGCACGGTCGCTCCTGCCTCACAGCGAGAAGGCCCCGGTTCGAATCCCGGCTGGGACCTTTCTGTGTGGAGTTTGCATGTTCTCCCCGTACATGCATGGGTTTTCACCGGGGACTCCGGCTTCCTCCCACCGTCCAAAAACATGCTTCATAGGTTAATTGGTAACTCTAAATTGTCCCTAGGTGTGAATGTGAGAGTGAATGTGTGTGATTGTGGACCTGCGACAGACTGGCGACCTGTCCAGGGTGAACCCCGCCTTCGCCCATCAGCAGCCGGGTTAGGCTCCGGCACCCCTGTGACCCCGAAAGGGGAGAAGCGGACAGGAAAATGAATGAATGAATGAATTACATAATTGGTTTAATAACCCCAGGAAATAGCTACAGGTAAAAACTGACATTTACAGTCTCATCAAAAGCAGCAGAAAATGCGGCTTTAGTTACCGGCGACTCCTTGCCTGTAGGAAGGAACGTGCCAGAGGCTCGAAGCATGTTTCTGAGGCATTTTCACTAAACATGTTCTCGTCTCCATTACCGAACTCTGTGCATGCCCCGTTTTGGAGTAAGCAACAGCTAGCTTGTCAAAGTAGCAAACTCACATCATCAGAGACAGACTGAAAAAAATAATATAACTGATTCTTACCTGGAACGGATGTATTGTCATGTCCTCCGGTCTCTGACTTTACTTTTACGGTCACAAAACAATAATAAAATGATCCCTTTTCCTTGACAAAAGAAAGCTACAGAGGGCGCAGTGCAGAAGATTTTCACAATAAGAATCCATGCAAACTACTTCTGGGTTCCCCCCGTGTCAAAAACAAGATTCGGAAAAACCAAATCGAACAACCGTTATCCGATTTTTCGTTTTGGTGCACAAAACAAAAAATGGCTCCCTATTTGGTTTTGGATTTTGAAACGAAAAACGAAAAAAACGGTTGGTTTTTCCTTTTTCGATTTTGAATTGAAAAACGAATGAACAAATTATACACGGATTTAAAATGTTCTATCATCTCTTCATTCTCATTTTTCTTTACAGGGTCCAGAGGGTGCTGGAGTCTATAAACCTAACGCATGGTCAAGATGGTTCTTTACACCCTGGAGTAAAATAAATATTATTTCTATGTTTAAGTCTAAATCGAATGAGCAGTCGAGAAATACTCCTGAAGAAAACTTTCAGAAGAATCATCAAAATGAAGTTGAAGTCCTTTTCAGCAGGCTTCAGGAAAGACGAGAACAAAAGTTTTCATCAGCAGATTTTCTTAAAATACATCCTCCTTTGAAACAGATCACTGACACACCAAAAAAAGATGTAGCTCAAGCTTTTTTTCAGAGGTTGATGACATTAGATTACAGAGCCAGATCTATCCCCGTTCAACCAGATAGTTCTGAGGGAAACCATTCACAGTCTGACTCAATTTCTGAGAGTGATAGCACTGATGATAATGACTTAGATGCTTTTTTTAGCACTAATGTAGATTCTAGTCAGTCCAAACAGGATCATGTTCACCCCATGGACATCCAGATGGTTGTATTTCACTGCTCAGACAGCTTCCTGAAGCAGAACATGATCACAAAGTTGTCACAGTGTCAGTACGCCTTACCTCTGCTTGTTCCTGATCCTGCTGCAGCAGAGATTGAGTGTCCTCTGTGGACGTTCAGACAAATAAGAAAAACCTGGAAGAAAACTGAAATCAGAGATAATTCAAAGAGTGTCACCATCAAGAGTCTACCGATCTGCAAAGCTGAAACTCCACTGGTGTCTTTCTTCCGTCTGGGTTCACTGTCTCAGTCTAAATCTCAGCTCATGAACACTTTGATCAACGACCGTCACAACACCTTCTTCCACAGAAACTGTCCAGGAAGCACCAAATCTCGTCATTTGATGGATGGAGTTGTAGAGATTGCCTGGTACTGTCCTGCTGGAAAAGACAATGATTCATTCTCTGACTGCATTGGCTTCTGTAATCTTCATGGTGATTCTCTGTTGATGGAAAAACAACGTGAAATACTGACTGAAATATCTTCAGTCTTAGTTGTTCTGGTACCAGCTCTGGAAAAAGGTCAGGAAAGTTCTAAAGTCATTTCCACTCTTATCAGATCTCCAAATCCTCTGATTGTTCTCACTGCTGATAATGACTGTGGTGCTGTTCAGATAAAACCACAAAAATACAAAGTGGGTCTGAAAGACAGAAGTCAGTCAGATGTTTCTGAAGAACTCAGGAGAATCATTGGAAAGATTTTGTCTGGATCAAACAAATCCTTCAGTCTTGAGTTGATGTCCAACATCTCTGGAGTCAGAGTGGATGAAGACGACACAGTCTGTCAAAATGGAAAATCTGCTGCCATGAACATAGTGAAGGTGATTCAGGACATGGATGTTTCCAGGATCAAAGATACTTTTCTTCCTTGTCAAGGTCAACTTTGGCATGAGTGGTGCAGAACAAACAAAGAAAGATTTCACCTCAGAGGAAACATTGAGAAAGAAAAAAGTCAGAAAGATCAACAACTGATACAAATCCGACAGAAACAATGTGATGCTTCCTGTAGTGAACTGATGAAATCATTCACTGACAGCCTCATGAGTTTGGAACAGAAAGACAAAGAATACTTCCTGAAATGGACTCAGATCCTGATAGATGAACTCTCCTCAAAGGATCTCTCTGCAATTCTCCAAAACTATGATGAAAAGTGGTCGGAGGTTTTGACTTTAAAGAAGAAACATGACAAATCTGATCAGTTAAAAGTCAAACAAACTGAGCTTGAACAAATATCACAGAAGCTGCAGGCAGCAACCTTTGGTTTGGAGCACATCTTCAGAGAAATGTCACAGATCTATGAAGCCCATCAATCTCTAAAGAGACAAACACACTGCAGACACACTGAATGGGTTAAATACCCTGAGCTGGCTGCAGATCTGATGATATCTGGACATCCCATGGAGTTGATGGATGGTGATGCAGGTCACGTGCCTTTGACTTGGATCTCTGGTCTTTTACAGGAAGTCATCAAGAAACTGGGTGACCAGAGAGTTTTTGTGTTGTCAGTTTTGGGCGTTCAAAGCAGTGGAAAGTCAACAATGCTGAATACCATGTTTGGACTGCACTTTGCTGTGAGTGCAGGCAGGTGCACCAAGGGTGCATACATGCAGCTGCTCAAATTATCAGAGGAAATCAAGACAGACTTCAAGTTTGACTATGTTCTAGTGGTGGACACTGAAGGACTGAGAGCTCTTGAGCTGGAAGGTCCCAACATTCTTCACCACGACAATGAACTGGCAACATTTGTTGTTGGTTTAGGAAACATAACACTGATCAACATCTTTGGTGAGAATCCAGCTGAGATGCAAGACATCCTGCAGATTGTAGTTCAGGCTTTCATGAGGATGAAGAAAGTTCAGCTTTCTCCAAGTTGTGTGTTTGTTCACCAGAATGTTACAGATATCACAGCTGCAGAGAAAAACATGGACGGAAAGAGACGACTGCAAGAAAAACTGGACAAGATGGCTCAACTAGCTGCCAAAGAGGAAGGATTTAATGCTGAATGTTTCAGTGATGTTATTGCATTTGATGTTCAAAAAGATGTGAAATACTTTGCTCAGCTGTGGGAGGGAAGTCCACCAATGGCTCCTCCAAATCCAGGTTACAGTGAGAGTGTCCAAGAACTGAAGAGCATCATCCTGTCTAAAGCTTCAGAGTCTGATGGAATCAAACTCTCACATTTCAGCAGCAAAATTCAGGACCTGTGGAACGCTCTGATGAATGAAAACTTTGTTTTCAGCTTCAAAAACACTCAAGAAATCTCAGTGTACAGAAAACTGGAGATCCAGTACGGAAACTGGACTTGGGCTCTGAGGAGTGAGATGCTGACCATTGAGAACAGACTTTATCCACAAATAAAAAAAGGAAAATTTGATGAGATTGAACTCAGTGATCTTTCTAAAGAAATGAGCAAAACATATGAACAAATAAAGACAGAAATCACAAAATACTTTGAGAAAGATGCAGACAAAGAAATATTGGTTCAGTGGCGTGGACGATTTGAAAACAAAATCAAAGAGTTTCATGAAGAACTTCTGACAGGAGTTAAAAGAAAACTGGATGAAGTCATTCAGCAGAAGAAAGCCTGTAAGAAGCTTGATGAGAAGAAAACAGATTTTGAGAACAAACTGCTGCAAAAAAGCAAAGAACTCGCTCATGAGTTAAGAGAGATCATAAAAGATGAAAAGGAACTCAGGATGCAGTTTGACTTTGTTTGGAGTCACTGGATTAAAGAATCAACTTCAGATACAAAACCCATTGAGGACATCAACCTGGAAGAAGATCAGTTAACTGTCCTTAAAGATCTTGGTTTTGAATGGAATCTATGTCATAAATTGAAACACAGTAAGCAATACAAAAACCTGCCAAAAACTGGGGATTACTTTCATTATGTTCATTTTAGGAAATATCATACCATTAATGCTGCATTGAAATATGTAGGAGTTAAACATTGGTCACATGAAGATCAGGAACAGATCAGATCTTTTATTAAAAATGCTGAACAACAATCACTGCAGATCATTCAGAGCAAACCTGTAGCAACAAGAGGATACACATCAACTTACCTCCATGAAGTGGCTAAAAATGTTCAAGAAAATGTGACAGAATTTGAATCAAAGAGGAAATTTACCCTTAAGAAGGAGTTCACAGTTGAGCTTCTGCTTTTCATCTTCCATCAAACTGCTGGCTGGATTTTACAGTCTCACAAATTTTACAAAGACAACAATGATGTTCTGACCTACCTAAACAGCAAGAAAAATGAATATTTCAACATTTTCACAAGTTTCTGTAAAGGAAGCTCGTCTGCTGTGGTGTTTGGAGAAATGATCTGTCAGAAACTGAAGGTCTCTGCTGTTGAGGCTGTCTGTAACCAGACTGCTGTTGACCTTGCTGGAGAACTCAGGTGTAATGTCCCAGCATTCAATGGGAACAGGCTGAACCTGGAGAAACATGTGTTGAAGGATCTGGCAGAGAAAGAAGACTTCAACAAGTTCATGACCTACATCAGAGATCCAAGGGAGCAAGTAGAGGAATTTATAAAAATGCAAGTATATATCTACATGTTTATTGAAAATAACAACAAAGCTCTGAAAATCCTTCAGAAAAATGCAGACAACATCCAGAAGTTCATCAGTCAAACTTTATTTGAAACAACAGAGAATATCAAAACTAAAAAAGGAGACATTAACATGTGGGTGAAGAAGTTCTCCAGTTCGCTGAGCTGTAAGTTGACAATTGGTACCATTTCCTGTCAGAACTTCAGAGACATAAAAAACTTTGACTTTTTAAGTGATGAGATAGAAAAAGGTCTTCAAATCATCACTAAGGAGATGAAGGATCTCCCTCTGACTCAGGTGATCAATAACAGACAGAAACCTGATAAAATCCTCATTGATCAGCTGTGTAACTGCTGCTGGGAACGATGTCCATTCTGTGCAGCTGTTTGCACCAACACCATCAAAGACCACAGTCCAGACAAACACAGTGTTCCTTTTCATCGACCCTCTGGAGTTAATGGATGGCACTATAGAGGCACAGTGGAGCTAAACAATGATTTCTGCACCACATCAGTCACAAGTGATCAAAGCTTCTATCCCAGTCCTGAATCAGAGAACACCATTCCTTTTAAACTGTATCAAACTGCAGGAGGAGAATATGCATCATGGAGCATTACTGCAGATGGATCTATGCTGCCATACTGGAAATGGTTTGTTTGTCGCTTTCAGAAGGAAATAGAAGATTATTATAAAAAGAAGTTTCAGGACCGTGGAGAGATTCCATCTGAATGGAGAAATTACAGTAAAGAAGAAGCTCTCAGAAGTCTGGATGAAATGTGCAGTTTGTGAGAAAATTTCAAACATTCAGGAGGTTTAAAGATGTTCATTTGATCATTTTCCACAAAGAAATTTTCATCTTTTACTCAAACTGAACAGGAAGAGATTTTAAAATAACATCGGAATCAATGAAACAGAATGGCAGCAATTTTATCTTTTAATCAATGTTTCATGTAACTTTAATATAATCTATTATCTAACATTAGCTTGAAGAATCTCTAAAATATTGAAGAGAAAAACAAAAATGTTCCAATTTACCGGTATATTTACTTTTGCATGCTTTTTATTTCCGCTTTTTGTCTTTGATTTAGAGAGATTTGATTTAGAAAAAATAAATAATTCAGTTTTGTAATAATCTGTTTATGAAACATTATATTTGCTTTTTGACCCAAATTCACTTTGTTTTTTACATATCTGTTATTCTTTCCTTTTATTTATGCAAATTGAACAAAACAAAAAAAGAAAATTCAATGTGTCAAAAAAATCATCGTACTAAAAACAGAAACTCAGTAATTCATTCATTTATTCACTCATTCCTTCATTTTTAAAACCTAAACAGCAGCTGTTGGGCAAATGCAGAGAATAGAAAAATGACTTGTTTGTATAAATGTGCTTTGAAACTTTGACTATAACAAAAAAGAAAATAAGGTCTGTTGTATGTGATCATGTTACTCTGAAATATTACTTGTTATCCTTTAAAAAACATTGTTTTTGACTTATAATTACTAATCTATATGTGATATGATGTGAAAATTAAACTTTTTGAATCTCAAATTGACTTTGGTTTTTACTTTTGAGTTAAAACTTACCGTCTTAATTAGCTTTTGTCATTTTTCTAAGATACAAAAACATGTGCTCTAATGTAACACAGATAAGAAAGTGTCAGGATTCAGATGTGGAGACAAATGCAGGAAGTAAAGGTCCTTGTTCATTTTTGGCTAAAATACTGGAAACGGCTACAAGGCTCGGAGCACTCGAGAAGGCACACGAGACGATCTGGCGACAAGCGGAGTGGACACGTGGTTTATAACAGAAGGTAAGACAATCAAACACAGGTGCACCAACTACAAGGGCAGGAAAACCAGGTGGGAAAAAGGAAGAATTCAACACCCCTGAAAAAAGAGGATGGCAAAAACAAAAGATAACATAAACTGGAAATGCTACCACACCCAGCTCCCAAAAGCCACAGAAACTGTTTTTGTTTACAGGGTTCTTACAAGTTTCTTCAAGTCAAATTTAAGATTTCTTTAAGATCTTGCAGATCAAAATGTAGACCAATTTGTTAGCTTGCTTCCCTGTCCTGCTGACAAAGAAAAATGCCAATACTTGAATTTCAGAGCAGTAATTTCTTTAAAAAAACAAACTTACAAAATAAAAACAACAACAAAGTAGTTCAGAATGTGAAATACAAATAAGTATTAAATTATAAAGTGACTAATAGACATAATTCATAAACTTTTCAGCTCTTCTCTATTGGTGGCAAACTCTTAATCAAGTAGAGCCTCTTCTGTCATCTTCACCTTACGACCTCTCTTCAGAAGGTTTGACCTTGAAATTAAGTCAGTTATCTTGCTCCCTGCATTTTCCCTAAGCACTCCTGTACAGACACTCCAATCACAATTCTTCCCTTCTCCCTTCCCCTTCATTTAGCCCTCCAAACAGAGGGCTATGAAAAAATAGTGTCTATTATTTCGGATGTTACTTTCGTCCGATGACATCATCAATAATCGCTGGTCCACTAGCATTAGCTCAGAGCTTCCAGCTGTTGAATATGCATAACAAGTAGCCATTTTATAACTTTAAAAAGGTCATGCTACAACATAAAGTCATTACTTACATTTAAATGTAAACTGCTGTTGTTCTATAGAGCATCCATGTGAAGAAAAGCGCTTCTCAGGGTGGACTCTGGACCCCTCCGTTTGGAGGGTGAAATGTTTATTCATCATCTTCTTGTCCGCTTTGTCCCTTTCGGGGTTGCGGGGGTGCCGGAGCCTAACCTGGCTTCTGAAGGGCGAAGGCGGGGTACACCCTGGACAGGTCGCCAGTCTGTCGCAGGGCCTCAATCATACACACATTCACTCTCACAATCACACCTAGGGGCAATTTAGAGTCACCAATTAACCTATGAAGCATGTTTTTGGACGGTGGGAGGAAGCCGGAGTCCCCGGTGAAAACCCACGCATGCACGGGGAGAACATGCAAACTCCACACAGAAAGGTCCCAGCCGGGAGTCGAACCGGGGCCTTCTCGCTGTGAGGCAAGAGCGCTAACCACTGTGCAGCCCAGGTGAAATGTAAAAAATAATAATCCCAGACACGACTTGCACTTAAACTGACACTTCAAATTGATGGAAGGGAGAAGGGAAGAATTTGGATTGGGCCTCAGACTCCTCTTGCAAGCATCTTCTTTTGAACCTTTACTCAATATGCTCATCCTCCATTCTCTTACTTCTCAAAATTTGTATTCCTAAATAAAAAGTTGTACACACATTTTTATTTTATAAACGACTTTGCAGAAAAAATATGAATACATCATTTATTTTTACATTTAACATGTCGGATGTAGTGATCACAACCTTGTTTTAACTGTAAGAAATACAAAAGTTGTCAAAACAGGCCCACAACAATTTTTACAAGAGAACATTTAAATTGTTCAATCGAATTAAGTTTATTGAAGATGTTAAAAAATTAATTTGAATAATGTATAATTAAAAAGTAATCCAGATGATGCTTTGCAAATTTTTGATGATGTAAATATGCCAATGGTCAATGATCATGGCCCAGTAAAGAAGTCTGTAGTCAGAAAGAAGAAGACACTGTGGTTAGATCACGAGATAAAGGAATGAAAGAGATCAGGCCAAAAAAATATGCAATAAAAAACAGGATGTGAATCTAATTAGAAAGAATATAAACTGCGAAATTTTGTAACAAAGTTAAACAGGAAAAAAAAACACTATATTCTGAAAATAAAATGATTGCACATAAAAATGATTAAAAAGGGATTTGTAATACCGTGAACGAATTATCAAAAAAAAGTCGAAACCACGCCGTCTTTTATAGAACATGATGGCAAATTCATAACTCAACCAAAAGAGATTGCAAATTACTTTAATAATTATTTCATAGATAAGGTACAGTTAATTAGGGACACAATGCCAAAAATTGATAATTCAAAGCAGGACGATTCCATTGAAATAAATAAATATTCATTCAGATTTGAAGCAGTGAGCACAACACTGACTAAAAATAAAATCAGGTCATGTAAAGTGAAACCACAAGGTGTGGACAATTTTGACTGCAGACTTCTAAAACCGATGGTAGAGATCATTCCACCTGTTATATGTCACATAATTATGTCTTGTTGTATATGTCCATTGAAATGGAAAAGAGCAAAAATTATAAATTTAATGAAATACTACAGATTACCATTTCCCAGACCAAATTGCAGAAATATCAGTTTATTAGCAATTTTGAGTAAGATAATGGAGACTATAATCTATGAACAAATTCAGGATTATTTTACCACAAATAATTTATTTACAGAGTACCAACATGCCTATAGAAAGGGTTACTCAACATCCACAGCACTTACCTCAATTTTTTTCCGGTTCCGGGTCACGAGCAGACGTGTGTCTCCGGCTCTCCTCAACTCTTCGGCTTTTAAAGTTTTTAAAGTTGCCAAAAAGCGACTTTAATCACCAAGCTGCAGCAACAACCACCGCAACGAGGAGAGTTGAACATGGCACCGAAGAAAAATCTTGAAGCTGATCTGGCAGAGCTCAAAACCGCGTTAGCCGACATCCAGGCTAAGCTAACCCCTTCTCTTCTGCGTGACGCTAAGCTTGAAGCTCTGCTGGTGCTTGAAGCTCAGCTAACACCACTGCTCCAAATCGTGGAAGATTTCCGTCAAGAAAAGGCACGTAACGAACAACAAGATAATCGCCAAGATCTCCTGGAATGAAGGATACATGACATGGATCAACAAGCACGGATGAATAATGTGATTCTCACGGGACTTCAACTACAACCCCGGGTGCGGCCTGGTGCTACCAGCGCTAGCACGGATGCTAACGGAGCTGAGACGGGAGCAAACCTGACTGTGGAGAATCAAGTTGGAGAATTTCTTGCGTCTAAAGGGATTTCCTTGGACCTAAATACTGTTGAGATCTGTCATTCGCTTCCTCGGAGGAAGAATACGGATAAACCAGCGATCCTGATCAGGTTTGTGAATCGCAAGCACAAGATAGCTCTGCTAAAACAGCGTAAAAACCTGAAGGGGTCTAATGTGTTTCTTAATGAACATCTTTCTAAATATCACGCTGATCTGGCAAAGCACGCAAGAATGTTGCGCAGAAATAAACAGATCCACAGCACATGGATTCTGAACTCCAGAATCTTTGTGAAACCACTCGGACCACCGGACCAGACAAAGCCTTTGGAAATAAAATCCATGAAAGACTTTGAGAACTGTGGGATTACGCATGTTTGACCCTTTAATTCAAGCAAAAAGTGAAATGTGAACTCAAAAACTGCTGATACGACCTCTGACCCAATTCTGAGCTGCAGAACTCAAGCGTGTTTCCCTTGGGATGAGACCTTCACAGTCTCTCAGTCAAAACACAGAAGAAGAACCGTTAAATCCTTTGGAAACAAAATCCATGAAGGACTTTGAGAACTGTGGGATTACGCATGTTTGACCCTTTAATTCAAGCAAAAAGTGAAATGTGAACTCAAAAACTGCTGATACGACCTCTGACCCGATTCTGAGCTGCAGTCCCAGCACCTTTCCTTTGAGATGAGACCTTCACAATCTCTCAGTCATAACAACGAAGAAGAACCGTTACGTGGCCTTAAACTTGTTCCTAAGCAGTGATGTAGCACTGATTCTGCTTAAAAGAAAAAAAAAAACAAAAAAAAAAAACTTTTTTTTTTATTTTTCTTTTTGATCCTTTTCTTCAACTTATTTTTATAATAATCACTTTTATAAAGACAATCTGCACATTTTTTTTTCTTAGAATATTTTGATTTTTTTCTTTCTCCATAAACTAATGAAGATATTTTTTTTACTTATTTTTATATTTTTTTAATAATAATTATTTGATGAATACAATCTGCACTAATTGTCTTCTTTTTAATGAGAATATTTAGATCTTTACTACATTAGCAAATGAAGATGATTTGATTGTTTTTGGTATTATCGTAATTCATGCACAAAGTGTGTTTTTTTCAATGAGAATATTAGATTATTGTTTATGTAATATGCAGTAATGATTACTGAAAAGTTTACAATCACTGTGGTATTAATTTTCTTTACTGATTAATATAAATGATTTGTCGTGGATGCTTTGAAACTTGATGACATTAATGATAATAATTGTGTGGTTCCAATTTTAAGTCCTCATCTTGACGCTCCGTAGTTCTCCTCGTTAATCCAAAAATCCACGAAAAATCCACAATCCAGAAGTATAGAAAAAAGAACACTTTAATTCCTCTTCGGATTATAAAAAAGAACAAACATCCATGGAGAAGCAAAACTGAATTACAAAGAAAATATGAAAATTAAAAAGAAGAACTTAGCGATGTCGAAAAACTGTTGGACTCCACTCCACATTGTCTGTCACGAGTCTGCTGCGTGCATACACCTGCGCACCCAGAGCGCCTCCCAGGCT
>NC_050519.1:18881266-18883040 GCF_002922805.2 Oryzias melastigma | reverse complement strand
GAAATCTCTTTAAAATGTTGATGTTGATGCTTTGATGCATAAGTTAAGTGACAAATGTTTAATTTTCTAGTCTCAGTTTACATTACCCTGTCTGGTCATTTCTTTTTTGTAATCAATGACGAGTAAGTGCTGAACTATTTTTTTCAGAAGTTTTAGAAGAACAGGTTGTTTAAGTTTTGAATACACTGTTAAATGAAAACTGCAATGTTTATTTATTTACAGATTTAAGATGCACTCAGGGTTTTTTTAAGTTACCAAAGTGAGTGCTGTTTATTTTAATAGTCTCAAAATTTGAATGTGCACTACCTTTATATATTTGTTTTAACTTATTTGAACTTATATTTGTTTTCTTAGTAAGATGATAATTGTGTTTTTTTTATTTTCCTATTCTGTCATTTGAGATGCTCTCAAATACTTAGTTTTTAAGCTGTGTTATTTTTTTTTCAGACCTAAATTTTCCTGACTGAATTTTTTGTAATTACATAAGTTTGAAAAGTCTTTCACTGCCGTGGAACTGTTGAAATAATACGTTTGCACAGTATCATAATTAAATGCCATTTCAGTATCAAAGAATGCCTTTGTGTTTTGCATTTCTGAATCGAGAATCGAGAATCGATTCAGAATCGAATCGGCACCCTAAGAATCGGAATTGAATCGAATCGTGAGTTGTTGTAAGATTCACATCCCTAGTTTACATTATTAAGGAATGAACTGATGCTTTGCTCTGATGGATTGATCTCTGAAGTGTATAAGTTCTTATAAAAATCTTTAAAAGTTTCATTAAATTTGATCGGGTCATGAGTGACATTTCCTGACTCATCAGTAATAGATGTTATTGGGGATTTTCTTTTATTAATTTTAAGCTGATTAGCTAAAAATTTGCCAGATTTATTAGAGTTTTCGAATCTTTCTAGTCTAAGTCTTTGTATTTGGAATTGTGTTTGTTTGTTAATTATGTCGTTTAACTGAAGCTTTAATTTGTTTTAAATCTCCCAAAATGTTTTATGCAGAAGCAGCATAAGCTGTCTCCATTTTTTTAATTTTATTTTCCAATTCTATTAATTCTGCTTTCTCTTTACGTTTTTTTATAAGTTGAATAAGAAATGATTTTCCCTCTCATCAGTGCCTTTGCTGCTTCCCAGAGAACACATGGTGAGATGTCAGGAGTATTGTTAAATTCTAAGAAGGTTGCCCACTCTTTTTTAAAGAATTCAATAAACTCTTGATCTTTTAACAGAGATGTATTAAACCTCCAGGTGGAACCCGAAGGTGTTGCGGCTTCCCTAACAATATTTACAGAAACTGGTGCATGATCACTGATAACAATTGGATGAATGCTGGAATCTTTAACATCTTTAAGAAGAGATTTACTGATTAATAAATAATCTAAACCAGGGCCGGATCTAGCCAGCCCTTGTTGGGGGTGCAAACAGAATATTGGGGGGGCACGTTTGGGGATACTAAGTGGCTACAGTGTAAAGGAAAGCTCAAGAAGTCCCCCTCTGATAAAAATCCCGTTTATAGAGTTTGTAACATGTTTGTGTGTCATTTTTCTTCTGAAAGAGAACAAATGTAATCAGAAATCATTTTGTTTTTGCATTTCCGAGTATTTCTCCTTTTAAATCTGTCAATCAAACTGTCTTGGACAGACTCTGTTTTAATGAATGATCTTCTTTCCATCAACAACTCTGCTGCACATGTACTAAACCCTCATCTGTTCCTAGTGTCTAGTTCAGGTTCTGGAGAAGAGAAGATGGTATCTTCACATTGACTG
>NC_050519.1:18877833-18880526 GCF_002922805.2 Oryzias melastigma | reverse complement strand
TGGGAAGCAGGTGTGCAAGGCCACCAGGTAGTGAGAGCCACGCCTCCTGCCTCACGCCACCCTGTGGAAGCATAAACAAAGACACACAAAAGCACAAAGCAAAATCACCAAAACCAACAAAGGAAAAACACCTAACCACAACACATGTCACACTTATTACTGCTCAACCAGCTGGGTATCGGCCAACATACCAATTTTAAAACCATCAAAACTCTCCACAAACAAGCTCTGAAAGTATTAGACAGAAAGCCCAAAGCCCACCATCACTGTCATTTACTGAAAAAACACAATCTGCTGGACTGGGATAATTATGTCAAATGCAGTGGCTCAATTATATAATTGTCAAATTCTTCATGGCCTGGCCCCTCCTCCTTTACAGACATTTATCACAAAAACCACAAACAGGGCTGCTAGATCAGTTTCCAGGGGTGATTGCTATGTTCCCCTCAGGAAAAGTGCCTTCAGTCAGGATGTGTTCTCCTACAGGGAATCTCACACTTGGACAATAAAAACTGCCACCACAGCTCTGTATAAAGTTTTTTTTGCTTTGGTTTTTAATTGTCTTTTTGTTGTGTTTTTGTTTTTCTGTCACGTCTATTTACCTATTGTTTCCTTTTTTCCACTTTGTTTTTTCTTAATAATTGCGTCTACATTTATGAATTTGCTTTTGTTTTTAAATTGACAACTCCATCTGTTGATTCTGCTGTTGTCTTGTCTCCTTTCTGTATTGATTTAATTATTTTTAAGGGACTAAAGATAGAAATTAGCTTGAAAGGCTATAATCTTATATATTTGCATTTTTAAATTTTTTATCAATATATGCTCTCCCTGTCTTAAGTAAAAAATCAATACATTACTCAGTACACTAAATATTATTCAACATCAGGATAATAGGCTACATAGTAGTCAATCACTGATGTAAAAATGAACAAGATTTCAAATATTCTGTTATGTTATTGTTACCTTTAAAAGTTAACTTTTATTTCAATTTTATTTATTTCTCTGTGACAACGGACATTAAATTAACCAAGCAGCTATTTTTTATCTGTTGTTCACGGACAAATGTTAAAAATATTATAAAAATATAATATTAATGTTTATACTGAGGAGAGGCATAGCAAAATTCAACAGAATGTCAAAGACAACCCCAACCTCCTGTTCTCATTCAGTACCACTGTCCCCGCCTGCAGCCGCCTGGTCTCACCGACATGCAGACAAGTCATCTCAAACACAGCTAACGCTCTGGTACTGTTAGCTTCACTGGTACAAACAGTGTTAGCTTTAGCAACCAGAAACCTGAACATTGTCAACTCTCGCTTTTTCCTCCAAATTACAACAAAGAGAGCAACAGATGGAGGACAAGAAGGAGTTAAAATGACGGTTAATCAAGTCATTTCAGCGACAAACAGCAGACGAAAACTTCAAATAGCTCTGCTGCTGAGAACCGCGTGTCTCTGCCTCTGTGTGCGCGTGAGTGACGGAGTGAGAAAGGAGGACCCGAGTGAAGCGAGAGGCCACGCCCTCCTTTGGATCTACCAATAGGTCGCTGATTCCGCTGCCTGGAGAGGAGACGGCCCCGGGAGAATCTTCAGGAGGGTTTCGCTTGGTGGAAGGCGTGGTGGTGGTGGAGCCCTTCTTCATGACTACGGCATCAAAGTAGTCGTCAATGTACTTCTCCAAGTCCTCCAGGCTGTCAAAAACGCATTAATCTTTTCCAAATATGTGTTAATTGTCTGAATGTTTATATGGCGGTATAATGAAAAAGATGGAAATGTTTGTTTAGCTACTCACACGCCGCCAGGTTAACTCACTACACACCTCTGTCTGTCTCGCGATGCTACAGCATGATCACGTTCTTTAAGGATCTTGTTCTTTAAGGGTTGCCCCAATGTAACACTCCATGACCTCCATAATAAACACAACAATACTTTTAAAATACAAGGGTGACGTATCACTTAGTGCATCATTATATGAACTGTAACAAGACAAAATAATTTTTTGAAATACCTATTGAATTCATGCAAAATTATGTTCTATCCACAAATAAGTGTAGAAAACAGTTATTTTCTAAAAACACTTACCTCCCTAATCAAAAGTTCATTGGGTCTCAAACTCAGAAATTCTGTCTTAGGGTGAAAGTCTGTTTTTGCGATATGTGTTTCTGATTACCACAACAACAACCTCTGTTTCTTTGCACTTCCAAAGTTGTTCTACCTGTAAAATGTAAACATCAAATTATTATTAAAGAAGAATCTTTGCATTAAAACTTTGACTGTCTTTAGTAAAGAACTCAATAAATCACTTCTGCTCCAAGCATGCTTTGTTCTGTTAGTTCATGTTTTTTTTGTAACATTTGTCATGCTTTAAAACCTTGATATACAGTGGATAAAATGCAACTTTTAAACTAACTGAACATCTGAATTATTTGTTTCAAAACATTTACATTATATTTTGTGACTTGAATTTACTCACCACAGGATTTTCTCTTGATTCTTCCATGGAGAGACTGGCATGATCCCATTGTTGTGTCGTGGTTTGAACCACATCATGGAGTGGTCTTTTACATGTTACTTTTGGTTGTGGCATCAACTTTTGAGAGATGAAAAATGTGTTACATTATGATGCTTTTTTTTCAATTAATGAAACATCTTTTTTTTTTTTTAATTAGATTAAAGTTTCAAATCTTCATTTAC
>NC_050519.1:18877523-18877760 GCF_002922805.2 Oryzias melastigma | reverse complement strand
TGGTCATGTTGGTGCAGGAAACCAAGGTGATGAGGAGGTGATGGGCAGGTTTAGTATCCAGGAGAGGAATGTAGAAGGACAGATGGTTGTGGGTTTTGAAAAAAAAGATGGAAATGGCGATAGTGAATACATTCTTTAAGAAGAGACATTAACATAGAGTGACCTATAAGAGTGGAGGTAGAAGCACACAGATAGACTACATCTTGTGTAGACGGTGTAATCTGAAGGAGATCAGTG
>NC_050519.1:18875744-18877354 GCF_002922805.2 Oryzias melastigma | reverse complement strand
ATCCAGAGCCATTTAACTCGGGATAAGATAGAAGGAAAAGAGAAAAGTAAACAAAGTAGAACAAAGAAGTGCACTCCGAGAGCTCCGCGACGTCGCCCTCCGGGGAGCGCCGCCTTATCCGCCTTATCCACTCCAGGCTTTTTCTTTGAATAATTCATCTTTTGTCCACATGTAGTATGTGCAGCCAAGATCCCGTTGCTGCATTTCCGGCACGCATTTTAAGTTTGTTCAAGGCTGGATTTTTTTGGTTGGTCGCATGTATTTAAAATCAAACTTTTAAGTTAAAGTCCCATTAACTGTCACACTCCTGAATGTGTAAATGTGTTCTCCACATCTGACCCATCCCCTGGTGGAGCCATGAGCTGCAGAGACAGCAGCACTCAGGAAACATTTGCTTCTTTAACCATAACCTTAATCCTAACCTTAACTCCTTTTCTCTGGGTCAGTGCGACTAAGAAAAAAGTTTAGCACTGGCTGCAGGTTTTTTGAAAATTAAGTGTGAATAGACACTTTCTGATTAGTTAGTCCTTTATTTCGAACATACAGAGTACATGGTAAAAAAAACAAAACAAAACAAGAAAACAAAATTTTATATAAATTATAAATAAAAGATATTACACCTCAATTGTGTAGTTCGACATGGAGTAGGGAAGAAGTTTAAAAAACTTTTTTAATCTTACCCCCTAACAATATATCTTCATTTTAAACTTTAATATAAACTATTTCAGAAACAGAAATTAAGTACCATTTTTTCTTTTTTTCAATCAGACATCTCCATATAATCGAACACACAAAAAGATCTATACAAAAACACGTACATGTATACAAATATACCAGCTTTACCATTCACATGCTTTCCCTTCCCATAAATCTTTTTCCTGGGATCTCAACACCCAGCCTCTGTCAACTTCACCAATAATAGATACACTTAAAACATTAATTTATATGAATTATATACTTCACAGTCAACAGCCTGTATCACTAAATTAGATTTGTCATCCTTCTTCCTTACTATATTTATGGAAGACTAATATTCTATGTTTATGTTTAAAGTGGTTTATGCTGTTGCTTATTCGTAGCTCATCATTCAGAATGTTCCATAGCATCATTGATGTAAAGGTTAAATAAAACTGGCCCAAGCACTGAGCCTTGAGGGACATCACACACAATGTCCAGAACTGTTGAATTATGGTCTCCCATTTTCACAAATTGCTGCCTGTCTTGTAAATAGGTTTTCACCCAGTCTAAAGCTGGTCCTTGCACTCCCAGTTTATCCATTTTATGAATTAGAATGTCATGATTTATTTTATCAAATGCTTTTTTTTAAATCTATGAAAACTCCTATTGCATATTTGTTCTCTTCTGTGATATTAGTTATTTCCTCTATTAATTCCATTAAAGCCAGTGATGTTGATCTGTTTGCTCTAAAACCATACTGGCTGTCTGTAAGTAAATTATATTTATCGATGAATTAGCAAAGTCTATTTTTAAAAATTTTTTCCAGGATCTTAGAAAACTGAGGAAGGAGGGAGACAGGCCTGTAATTTGTGAACTGATGTTTATCTCCAGATTTGTAGAGTGGGATTATTTTAGCAGTTTTCATTTTCAGA
>NC_050519.1:18871373-18874172 GCF_002922805.2 Oryzias melastigma | reverse complement strand
GTACACACGTGTCCGAACCGTGTCCCGAACCGTGGCTTCTGATCCGTACGGACCACGGATAATCCGTGATCCGCAACACCCCTACTGCTTAGTGACTTCAATTACTTCTTCTTCCTCCACCTCTTCTGGAAAAATATTATTAATATTACTTTCTGTTAAATGAGGACCTTTGCTTAATCTTGGAATTTCCTTAGCCAGACTTGGTCCAATATTAGCGAAGAAGGTGTTGAATAAATTAGCTACATTTTTTTGGATTTGTATGTGTGGTTTCCCCATCTAGAAAATGCTTTGGATAACTTGTATAATTTGGAGAATTTCTTATTACCATATTTAATATGGTCCACAATTGTTTAGTATTCTTTTTATTGTTCTCCAGTACGTTGTTATACTATTCCTTTTTACACTTCCTCATTATCAATGTTAATTTGTTTTTATATGTCTTATATTTCCTCTCAGTTTCATCACTTCTCTGCTTTATAAATTCTTTGTATAAATTATTTTTTTTTTCTTACAGGCATTTTTTAATCCTTTGGTAATCCATAAACTGTTTGCATGTTTAACTTTACTTCGGTATACCTGTATTGGGCAGTTTTTATCATATAAGAGTTTATTATTTTAAAAAATTCATCATATGCTTTATCTACATCTTTTTCATTGTAAATTAAGTCCCAGTTATACTCCATCAAATCCTTTTTTAATGCATTCAAAGATTTTTCAGCTCTAATTCTACTTGGTTTTAGCCTGTTATCACTTTCTAATTTCTTATACTTGATGTTCTAGGGGGCTGCACGGTGGCGCAGTGGTTAGTACTCTTGCCTCACAGCAAGAAGGCCCCGGTTTGACTCCCGGCTGGGACCTTTCTGTGTCGGAGCCTATCCCGGCCACTGATGGGCGAAGGCGGGGTACACCCTGGACAGGTCTCCAGTCTGTCGCAGGGCCTCAATCACACACACATTCACTCTCACATTCACACCTAGGGGCAATTTAGAGTCACCAATTAACCTATGAAGCATGTTTTTGGACGGTGGGAGGAAGCCGGAGTCCCCGGTGAAAACCCACGCATGCACGGGGAGAACATGCAAACTCCACACAGAAAGGTCCCAGCCGGGAGTCGAACCGGGGCCTTCTCGCTGTGAGGCAAGAGCGCTAACCACTGCGCCACCGTGCAGCCATCACTAATATCATTTATAAATAACCCACTAACAATATTATTATCAATGACATTGGTAAATGTGTTGTCTATTAATGTGGCACTGTTTAAAGTAATTTGTGTGGGTCTGCTAATCAGAGGATGTAGGCCATTACTGTACATGATATTGATGAATTCTTCAGATGCTTTATGTTTGTTTACATTCAGTAAGTCTATGTTAAAGTCTCCACACAGAAACATAGTTTTTTGACTCATATTGGTAAAATTTTCTTCTATCCAAGCATTTAAAAGTATTCATGTCAGAACCTGGTGCCCTGTATAAGCAACCTACTGTTATATTTTTATTTTTCTCCATTGTGATCTCAATTGCAATACATTCAAACACATTGCTCACCACAACAGATAAATGTTCTATCAACTTATAATTCAAATTTGTGTCTATGTACAGAGTGATACCACCTCCATTTTTTATTTCTCTATTTTTATAAATGACTTCATGGCCTTCAATGTCAAAGTCCACTCCCTTGTCATTGTTAAACCATGTTTCTGAGACTGTGATTATACTGAACGTTTGTGAAAACTGCTTCAAGTAGTCCTTGATTTTATGGAAATCGGCATACAAACTTCTGCTATTAAAATGAATAATGGAGAATTTGTTAGTATTCCTGTTTGCAATATTGAATTGTTCCTCTGTATAGTACTGACAGTTGTGATTATCATTATAAAAAAAAAAAAAAAATTCAGGATCAATGTCGCCCTCTTTCACACCTTCATTGTCCTGGAAAGCTGGAAATTCTAATATATCATATTGTGCAATCTTATCTAACAAATAGCTGTATTCGGCTGGTCTGAGTGAAGTATCTGATACCATGATGTCAGGTCCATGTCTCAGTCAAAGTTGTAAAATTTAAGATTTTGGTGTGCTAGCACGAGGATGGATGATCAACCTGTCATGTCTTAAATAGGCAATATCTCCTCTCTGCCTTGCTGCTTTTAATTCTGGCATCAGTTCTTTCCTTTTTCGTCTTACTGATTCTGTGTAGTCTTCGTTTATATAAATCTTTGTACCTTTGAGGGACTTTGCCTATTGCAAGATTGAGTCCCTGTCTTTATATCGGAGAAATCTCACTACGATGGATCTTGGTCTTCCTCCTCCAGGCTTTCCAGTTCTATGTGCTCTTTCAATTTCTATATTCTGCTGTAAGTGCATCTTGTCCCTGATAATCTGCTTCACTTTCTCTTCTGTTGTGGCCCAGAATTCCTGTGGTGATTCCTCAATTCCATCCATCACTAGATTGTTTCTTCTGGATTGACCCTCCAAGTAGTCCATTTTGTCAGTGACAGTTAGCATGCTATCACACATTCTATAAACATCTGACTGGAGTGTGTTACATCGATCAGTTTGTTTCACAATTTTAGTTTTAATTGCATCCACATCTTTCTGAGTATATTCCAAGTTTGTTTTTATTTCCTGCATTTCCCTTGTTAACGTGTCTAGTCTGGTATTTGTTGCGTCCATTATCACCTTGACAAAACCTTTGAAGCTTTCTTGTTGTTGCTGTAACAGTGCAGTGAGTAGTTCTTTCTGTTGGTGTAGGAACTCATTTACCTGAGTCATGGACACATACTCTTCCTCCATTCTCGCTTCT
>NC_050519.1:18868647-18871298 GCF_002922805.2 Oryzias melastigma | reverse complement strand
ACTGAGGTTAATTAACTAAATGAAAACAGCTGTGGATGATTTAACCTGAAACTAGTGGGACTGACAGGGAAAAAACAAAACCAGATCACAGAATCATGACAGTTAGCTTTTGGTGAAGCCTGGGTCAAGTCTGTCTTGGCTGATGTAGCCTTTTTTAGGCTGTTTTGAAGTTAAGCTAATATTTACACCCCTTTTTTATTTTTAGGCTAATTTGTCATTTAGCTAATATTTTAGCTGGCTATTAGCTTCAGCGTTTTTAGCTATCAATTGCAGCATCTTCAGGAGCCAAATTCAGCTTACAGCATTCACACTAGCATTATCACAGGTGATGATATATATCTAGTTCAAAATTATTTTAAAAAGTTATGGTTTTAAAAATGTATCTTAAGAGTGTTCAATAAATGTTTATCCTGTTCAGTTCATGATCTAAGGTGTGTTTTGGATTTTGGCCTCTTGAGTTTTACACTCCTGTCCTACAGTGAGCGGCCAAAAAACAAACTGATCTTTTACAGAATTTTTTTTTTTGAAAGGTTTAAACATATTAAAAGATTTTTTAACGTCTACAAGCTTTGTAGAACCAGAAGGTTTTTGATGAGAGGTGCCTGCACCCCCTTCAAATGCCACACGGGGGCAGTAGAGTGGTTTCTATGTTTTGAAGACTTTCCTGCACAGACGAGTTGACAAATGCAAAGCACCTGCAGATTAAACATCTCCTTCAAGAAGATTCGAATTATGAGGCTAATGTTGATGCAATCCATGTAAGCTCATACGTTTGCTTTGAAGAACAGATCCTTGGGGCTGCTGTCTGCTCCCTCTGAGGCCGTCAACCCGATTACGGTGGAGGTTCTGGATCGATCGGGCCTCTCCGTCATCCTTTTCACTTCTCATCGGCGCTGATCTCCTCGTCCTCTCCTCCACAGCTGGCAGCAGATGAGACCTGCGAGTGCGTCTGACAGGGATGGAGAAACGTGGACTGTAAGCGGTGCATGCTGGGAAAAAAAGAGAAAAACAAACTGAACAGTTTCTTTTTTGAGTCACAAGTTTCAAAATAAGAGCCACATTTTTGCTAAAGTGGAGAAAAAATGGTGGGTGGTGTAATTTGAGATGTAAGGAGGTGTTTCCAGCCTCCTCATCGTCTCTTGAGGCGCGTCTTGAAGCGCTACAGGATGCTACGCTTGGAGCGTACCGGGTTTGGCATCCGACAAACATTGGATTCACACCCTGACATAAGAAAGTGTGTGCGTCAGATCTACATAATTAAAGGGCAATGAGACTGGCAGAGGAGTCGCTTCCAAAACAAACCCCAAAAATAAAGCAGTCCTGTTGGTTCCCTCACATGTGGAGCCAGACTTATCTCTGCTCGGCTGCTGGAAGGAACTCTGCAGCAGCAACAGGTTCAAAAACAGACTTCAAGCTGCTCAGAAAATCCTCTTTGACTATGAAATGACGGTTAAAGAAAAAGTTTAACATTTCAGGAACAGGATTTTCGGCTCCAGTGTTCAAAGTTGCACAGATATTAAATCCCGCCCACTAATCTCCCTTCAGTCGCTGCTTGTTTAATTACCAAGTTTTGTTCCAGGTTGAATCTTTTTGAAGTTTTTGCTCCCAGGTTTGACATTTTAATCTCCTAAAATAGGTGATCGGGCTTTTGTGTTTGGAGAAAAATAAAAATAAATCTTCTTTGTGAGGAGTTTCCTCCTCCAACTGCTGAGGGTAAACTGTAAGACGCATCATTATACTGCTGCACTAATCCTTATTGGATAATTAGTGGCGTGAAGCGATAATTATTAGCATGTAGAAATATAACTTTTCCCCTGTTTGGTTCTGTTTTAACTCTGTCAGGTATTCCTCCAAAAACAGTTTTTCAATGCAGATGAACCTGCTGTTGCTTCTTTCTACAACATGAGGGCAACCAAAGAGTCACCAAGGCGATGACTCTAGACCAGGGGGGTCCAACTCAATCACACAAGGGGCCACAATCCAAAACACACCTTAGGTCGTGGACTGAAGAGGATAAACATTTATTGAACATTCTGAAACTACATTTTAAGATTTTTAAAACAATAACTTTTTACATAAATATGAATAATACAAAAAGGCAGGAATATTATTCCAGAATAAATCAACTTAAACCTTAAATAACTTTCAATATTTTACTCTCTATATAAATATATTTTGTTAAAATTATACAAGTTAGAAATAAGCACAAGATAACATCAGGTCATTAGTAACAATAAAATAAAAAAATCTAGAGGGCCGGTTAGAATTACCCGGAGGGCCAGGTCCGGCCCCCGGGCCTTGACTTTGACACATGTCATCTAGGGAAAGGGTAAAGGGGGAGGAATGCAGGTTTCCATGACAACGGGCTCTTCTTTTTCCACCTTCAGCGGACTGTCTTGGTTGGGTCGAGGGAGTGTGTCCTTGGTTCGGGAGTTCCTTGTGAGAGATGATTGTTTAGGCGCCGGCCCACACTATAAGACAATATTTAACTACTTCAAAATGGGGCATAGAGTGAAGAGCACACCAGATAACCATGACTTGCTTTCACTGGGACCTGGTGTGGAACAGACCAACACACTCTCAGTAAAATGCGTACATATTCCACGACTTTGCACTCTGAAATACCGTGTATAATATACGCCAAACACGCT